>NC_143017.1:141584695-141884695 GCF_055824585.1 Amblyomma mixtum
CGTCTCTCGCTCCTGGTATGACGTCACGCTGTGATGTCACTAAGCATTGTATGACGTTAGGGGTCATTCTAAAGGCCAAACGTGCCAAGTGGCCGCCGCTACGCTAAAGGCCGTTCTTGGGAGTAGTATTGCTTTCGCAATAAAAACTGCACTCTACTATAGTCACTTATAACGTATTAGATATACGCGGGCTGATTCTGACATTCACTTTGACCCCACTTTCCTGACGAATGCAAAAATTTGCATGCTAGTGGGTTTAATGTCCTCTTAAAGGAATATCTGTTAAATTTTCCACGCCGTATAATTATTTCCATTGATCGATCTCCGGATGGCCAAAAGGCTGCAATAGGCATTTCTTGCCAGGTATTTGCGTGGAGCAATTCCATTAGCGTCTCGGATTATACGGCAATAGCCGTGGCTGAATTCGTTGGCATCGGTTTGACCTTGCACTGGATTCCTTGTGATCACATACAAGCTCGAAGAATGGCCTTCTGAGCAGGTCCTTTACGTTTGTACTAACAATAAATGTACAGAAAGTCTGATTTCGATAGGAACAGGGCGTTAAGGCGTTTATTCAAACGCGGGGCTGATTTTCTAGAAAATTGAGTCGTTAATGGAGCTGTGGCACCTTTCTTATCAAGCATTATCCTAGTGACAGTTGCTCGCTTCGAACGGCACCATCTTGACTATATGAGCAATGAGCATCTCCTTGCTGCAGCGGAAAACCAGGGATTAAAATTCCCGTGGTATGTTCTTTCATGCACCTCATGTAAATGCGAAGTATCCCCGAAATTCTTGCACTGTAGTATACCACCTCTAAATTTTAAGCCGTTGAGGGTTCACACCGTCGTACCTTTGCGAGTCATGGGGGTGAAGTTATATCCTTAGGTCCCCATGTTCTTACCTTCCGGTGGTTTGCACCTGAGAGAAGAACTCATTTAGAGCTTCCCTTCGCTCGATTAGGGATTTCGCTAGCTGTTCCAATTCTCCACTCCTTCGGTCCAAACAGCAGGGGATATGGACTGAAACCAGTGTGCGAGTTTCTCCAAACTCGCAAGCGCGTGCGCGCGCGCACACACACACACACACACACACACACACACACACACACACACACACACACACACACACACACACACACACACACGCACGCACGCACGCACGCACGCACGCACAGGCACAGGCGCGCGCGCGCACGCACGCACGCACGCACACGCACGCACGCACGCACGAACGCACGCACACGCACACACGCACGCACACGCACGCACACGCATGCACACACGCACATGCGCGCACACGCATGCACACACGCACATGCGCGCACACGCATGCACACACGCACATGCGCGCACACACACGCATGCACACACGCACATGCGCGCACACACACACACATGCACACACGCACATGCGCGCACACACACACACAGACACGCACACGCACGCACGCACATGTCTTTGCAACACGGAGATTCCTTTTCTTTATTCGGTTGGCATGCTTAGGAATTAGCAGTACCTCTTATAATAATATTACACTCCTTCCCAGCTTTCAGCCGTCTATCCAGTGCCACTAGGTCTTTGTTATCCTTAGAATTTCGTCTATTGTTTGGGGTTGTATAATTCATGAGCCAGTCTCCCGCCTTGGGTATGTGCTCTTTCAACAGAGGCGAACAGCAACAACACTGAAATTTGGCGGAAGCAAACGCGCAGTGACGGTCTCGACGGACACCTCAAGCGCGCCGCGAGGTTAGAGAAGAGGAAGGGGGTAAAAGAATCAAGAAATAGGTATCATAGTAGATTGCTGCGGATAATTAAGACAACCTGGAAATTTCTAACGTGCACTCACTTCGCACAGACAACGTGTGTCTTTTACATCTCACCTACGCGGAAACGCTACGTCCTCATGCTCAGTAGCCGAACGCCTTGATCATGTAGACGCAGCGGTGGGCAAAAAAGGTGACAAACACCTAAATGAGATAAGAGATGGATGACGACGGTGAAAAGGGGAGAAAAAAAAGTACAGAGACGTATCATTCTTGCTGTGGGCAGATGCGTGGGTCGAGCGCACTGACACTCAGGACCGCGGTGTACAACTAACCACAGGCCGCAACGTTTAGCACGCGAACTTTCATTCATTTCGTGATATTCTTGCCGCGATACATGTCGCATAATGATGCGATAGTGCTCAGTACTAGAGTATTCAACATCTATGTGCAGAAGAACTCTCTACAGTGCTCTTGATGCTGTTGTCGCCTAATCGTGCGTCTTCTGATGGCGGCATCGTAACTGTAAGCATGATGAAGAACATGAAGGTATAGAGAAGTGGAGTGGTGCAATGCGCAGTACATAGGCAAGGTAGGCAGCTGTGCTGAACGTCTTTTAAAATATGCTGCTAAGGCAGCCAACGAACTTGGCAGTCTCCCTTGACTTTCTAGATTTGGCTTTTAACACCTGTTTCAAAGTTCGTAGCCGCAGTGGTGGCTCAGCAGTTAAGGTGCTCGGCTCCTGACCCGAAAGACGCGGGTTCGATTCCAGCAGAAGCGGTCGCATTTTGACGCAGGCGAAATCCTGGAGGTTCCTGTGCAGTACAGTGTCAGTGCCTACTCCACTGGCTTTAAACTTGAGTCGCTTTGGGACGTTAAACTCCACAAAACCAAAACCAGGCCCATGTTCCTGGGTTTTCTGCCTTTTGCAAATTTATCGGTAAATAAATACTGGTTCTTGACAGTACGGGGCAGCATTTTTCAAGCATGATGGCGCCCGTCATAAGCATGTCTGTTTGCCGTCATGTGCCAAGAGTGGAGATGTAAACCAAGTAATCGAAGGGCTGACTAAATTTATACAACACTCAGTGTAATCTTCCAGCCTATATTTTTTTGTAGTGCCTCTGCGCTGCTGAGGAGCTTGTCTTCAATAAAATAGGGGTTTGTCTTTTGTTGGGGGTGCAGTGAGGTGTTTAGATATATAATCCGAGTGTGTTCAGTTTACGCTTGGGATGTGGAAAGGTAAACCTCGATCGTTTCATGCGCGTATGCTTTTAGGCATTAACATCCCGATTTTGCGGCGAACGTTTCTGCCATATGTGGAAGAACATGCTCGCTTGTAGCCAAAGGCACTCTGACTAGGTGGCCGTCACAATAAAGTATGCATATTCACGAGACATCACCTTGTTTGACGAACGTGGTGCATCTGTTCCCACAGAACTCCGCTCAGATACAATGAATTCATATTTTTCATCGGTGTTCACCCATGAGCCCCCTCAAAATATACCACCAGTTCCCAATTCAAATTTTCCCCAAATGCCCCCCATTCACATTGCAGCGGAAGGCATTGTGAAAATAATTGATGGGCTTAAAACGTCGAAAGCACCAGGCCCTGACGGAATTCCTGCAAAATTTGTTAAGAGCGCTAAGGAAAGTTCTAGCCTATTCCTTCAAGTCATTTTCGAGCAGTCATTGTCTACGGGTTTGCTTCCGAAAGATTGGAAAATAAGCAAAGTTGTGCCGGTGTTTAAAGCAGGTAACAGATCAGATCCCTCCAATTATCGCCAAATCTCTCTTACATGCATTGCCTGTAAGCTTCTAGAGCACGTCATATATTCACATGTCGCATCACACCTCGATCAGAACAATTTCTTTTTTACTAAGCAGCATGGTTTTCGTTCCGGTCTTTCGTGTGAAACTCAGCTATTTGAATTTACCACTGACCTCCACTTAAATATGGACTCTTCATTCCAAACTGACATTATCTTTTTAGATTTTTCTAAAGCCTTCGATCGCGTGCCCCATCTTCGCCTCATGTCTAAACTCTCCGGACTGTCCATTGATCCTCTCGTTTTATCATGGATACATTGCTTTTTAACAGGTCGCTCCCAATACACAGTAATCGACAATCATCCTTCAGGCACTACTAACGTTATCTCTGGCGTTCCCCAAGGTTCCGTTCTTGGCCCACTTCTTTTTCTAATCTTCATTAATGACCTTCCTTCCGGTGTTTCATCCACTATTCGGCTTTTTGCGGATGATTGCATCCTTTATCGTCGCATTGTCACTAACAGGGATCAACTATCGCTTCAGAATGACTTACACATAATAGAACGGTGGTGTTCCGACTGGCTTATGCAGCTGAATATCTCAAAGTGCCAATTCATGCAAGTATCGCGAAAACGTTCCAACATCAGATCTGCATATTCACTCCTGTCAAACACGGTAACCCAAGTCCAATCATATCGGTACCTTGGAATCACTATCTCCAGCAAATTAACCTGGTCGGAACACATCTTATATCTAGCATCTAGAGCATCAAAATCACTTGGCCTCATCCGAAGATCCCTGTACCTAGCCCCTCCTTCTGTTCGAAAATTAGCTTACGAAACATTCACCCGTACCATACTTGATTATGCAGCGGCTATATGGAATCCTCACCAAGCATACTTAATTAACACCTTAGAAGCCGTTCAAAACCGAGCAGCCCGTTTTATATCCTCAAATTACAATAGACACAGCAGTATCACCAGTATTAAATCTTCACTTAACATCCCGCCACTAGAGCTCCGACGGAAAATCGCACGACTCTGCCTCTTTCATAAGTT
This sequence comes from Amblyomma mixtum, assembly GCF_055824585.1. Taxonomy (NCBI): domain Eukaryota; kingdom Metazoa; phylum Arthropoda; class Arachnida; order Ixodida; family Ixodidae; genus Amblyomma; species Amblyomma mixtum. The sequence continues at coordinate 141,589,290 of NC_143017.1, forward strand.
ATATTACAATTTTCCTGATCTTCGTGACACATTATTACTAGCTCCCATCAGAACATCGCGCCGCCTGTTTAACCTCCTCAGCATTCAACGTATACATGGATCGACCTTGGCATTTAATAAATCTTTTCTTCCAACTGCAATAGAAAATTGGAACCTGCTACCCGACTACATTGTTAACGAGCGCGACGCTACTAAATTTCGACAGGCATTAATTAATCACTGTACTGAATAAAAGACACTGCTCAAACTTCACCCAGTTACACTTATTCTTTTTCGTGTTGTTGTTGTTACCGCCTAATTGAGCCTTGCGCCCTTCATTATTGACCAACGTTGTATTGTATTGCATTATGTTTTGTTGTATTAACGTATTATTCTCAGTTGCATTTGCTTTGTCCCCCCCCCCCCTTATGTAATGCCTCAACAGAGGCCTTTAAGGGTAAAATAAATGATGATGATAAATGATGATGATGATATTGATAGCACGCTGAGCTTGGCAAGAAATTAGAAAATCATATTTTTATTTATTTACTACAATCCATGTAAGCAGCATTACCAGAATTTAGCAGCGAACAGCCAAAGGAAAGCCAAAGAAAAGAGATGCACATCCTCTAATATATCCCACAGGTTTACGGATTAGTTATGTGCAGTGAAAACAAGTACCGTGTGAAAGAGATTTCAAAGCCAAGAAATGGTATTTACGTAGTTCCCACTCCCAAGAAAGGAAAAGTCACATGGGATGACCTCCGGTGACATCCAGTGCTGCGCCCGTGATGTAGGAGCTAGCTTTGGGAGAGCACAAAAACTTGATGGCCTCGGCAATTTCCTGTGGCTTGGCGGCCCTTTTAAGACTCGTATCGTGAAAAACCATAGCCTCGTGGCCTTTACATACAGCAGCTGTCATTGCCGTGTCCACCAACCCCGGCAGTACGGTGTTGCACCGAATACCGTGAGCAGCAAGTTCCTTCGCCGCACACTTCGTTAGGGCCACAACGCCGGCCTTAGAGGCGGCGTACACGGCGGAGTTCGTACCGCACGACTTGGCCGCAATGCTGGCAATGTTCACTATAGCAGCGCCTCCTTCGGGCAGATTTTTGCCCGAGCGCAGCATCTCCCGGCTGGCTGCTCGTGTCACAGCGAACGTGCCCTGAGAGAATAAAAAAAAAAATCCATCATAAAAAGCAGTTTCTCGCATTGACAAAAATCCAAGAAGCAACAGCTGCAATAGCGGTAAATTCTGATGAAGTGCGGTCGTAGGGAGCTGTCAACCGTGGCCATAAATTGCCCGCAAAGGGAGCTTTACTCGGTGCCTACGGCTCTAATAATGTTAACAGACCGTCATCATCACCACCACCACCACCACCACCACCAGCATCATCATCAGCATCATCGTTATCATCATCTTTAGCAGCAGCAGCAGCAGTATCAGCACCAGCAGCCTAACTACGCCCACTGCAGGGCAAAGGCCTCTCCTATTTTTCTGTAATTAACCCAGTGCTGTGCCAGCTGCGGCCATTTTGTCCCTGCAAACTCCTTAACTTCGTTCTTTGCATTAATTGCCGCGCCCATGCCGATTTCTTCTTGATTTCAACTATTACGTCACGAACTACCCTTTGTTCCTTTACCAATTCTGCTCTTTACACCCACAATTTCTCTTTCATAGCTCGTTTTGTTGTCCTCAATTTAAGTTGAACCCTTATAGTAGACCTCCACTTTTCTGTTTCTGCTACATAGGGAAGTGCCGGTGAGATACTGGTGAGATAGGCAGTCTCCATTATCCTTAAGTAAATTTTTGCCACTTCCAGCGCCACGCCACTTATCGCAAACTCTTGTTGTTTTCGAGTCTGTAGAACATTATTGTTCTGCATATTGATTTTTAGACCCGCAGTTATGCTTTGGCTGTCTAAGTCATTCATCGTGCTTTACGAATTCATCCCCTGAGTGACTTAGCGAGGCGATGTAATCAGCGAATCGCAGATTACTACGGTGTTCTTCGTTAACTTTTATTCCAAACTGTTCCGAATTAAGATCTCTGAATACCTCCTCTAGATAAGCGGTGAATAGCACTGCAATTTCAAAATTTTAGGACTTTAATCACGCAGCATCGTCTCTCCACGCTGCTTATGCGTCTTGTGAGGTCACGCTGCGGCAAATTGTTAATTACCGCAGAAGAACTGAGCTTGGCTGGAACGAACAATGCGGGCGCAACAGTGCTTAAAAAGAAGAAAAAAGCTTACATGGCTAAGAGCATCTTTTGCTGGTTTAGAATGCTGTATTACTGTAAAGTGTCTGCAGATCACGGGGCACTGTGTAGCGGCAGTGTGTTACTTTCGCGGTGGAGAGTAAGTTCCGCGTAAAAGCACAAGCGCTCCTTTGTAATCAAATTTAGGAAATCATTTGGAGCATTTTCAACAAGTCAAATTTGCTAAAATTCGTAATGGGTAATGAAAATTCACGGGGCACTTTGACTGTCTAAAGTGGGTAGAGGCGGAAGCGTTTTCCGCACCCCCTTCGCTATTTCTGTGGCACCGGTGGTGTCACATATAATTGAGTACTAATTACTAAGTGATGACAAATCACTAATTAATGGTTAATTACTGATTAATGCCTGAATACTAATTAACTGCTAATTAATGACGCTTAAGCTTCGCCTTTAGGAGTGAAACGCGACAGCGCGTTGTAGCGCTGCCAGGGAGTCCACGGAACACCACCCATTCAGGCGATGCCTTGCCCTTTGAACACAACGCTTTTTGAGGAAAGGAAATGGCGCAGTAATTCTCTGTCATCTCGGTGGACACCTGAACCGCACCGTAGAGGAAGGGAGGAAGTGGCAGTGAAAGAAGATAGATATAGGAGCCGTAATGAAGAAAATGAAAATTGTATTTGAGGAAAAGAAATTACGCATTAACTGTCTCACAAAATTCAGGGGGGCACTTTTTTGACCTAAAGTGTGGTCACCGATGCCCCTAAGAGTGGAACGTGACAGCGTCTTGCAACGCTGCCAAGGAGTCCATAGAACGCCATCGCCCATTCGGTTCTACGCCTCGCTCGTCAGTAAATTGGTTTTTGAGGAAAGGAAATGTATCTGTCTCTCATTTGTCGGTGGACACCTAAACCTCGCGGGAAGGGAATGGAGGAGGATGAGAGTGAGTGAAGACACCGTATTCACTAGACGCGCCTTTGTTCATTCTAAACCATCGGGCTGTCATGGCGGAGTGGATAGCATGCTCGTCTCTCACGCTGAAGACCGGGGTTCGATTCCTGAGCTCGACCAATTTCTTAATCGGTTTTATTTATTTATATGGCCTGACTAGTAAAGCTAATTAGGCTAATTTGGTAATTAAGCAATTAACTAAGCTCAGTCCCACTTACTTGGAGCATCACTATACGATCCCTTCAATTGGTTGCACGGTTACTAGCCAAAGTACAATTGGCCCCGTTTGAAATTCATGCACTGTGACGTCACGACCGTTTCCACCAATTGAAAAGCGTGACATTTTCTGTCGACAACTGCTGCTTACAACGATGAGACATTAAAGGCTTCCGCCTTAATAAAAAATTCAGAGGGCACTTTGACTGTCTAAAGTGGGTAGAGGCGGAAGCGTTTTCCGCACCACCTTCGCTTTTTCTGTGGCACCGGTGGCGTCACATATAATTGAGTACTAATTACTAAGTGATGACAAATCACAAATTAATGGTTAATTACTGATTAATGCCTGAATACTAATTAATTGCTAATTAATGACGCTTAAGCTTCGCCTTTAGGAGTGGAACGCGACAGCGCGTTGTAGCGCTGCCAGGGAGTCCACGGAACACCACCCGTTCAGCGCGATGCTTTGCCCTTTGAACGCAACCATTTTGAGGAAAGGAAATGGCGCAGTAATTCTCTGTCATCTCGGTGGACACCTGAACCGCACCGTAGAGGAAGGGAGGAAGTGGGAGTGAAAGAAGATGGATAAAGAGGAGCCGTAATGAAGAAAATGAAAATTGTATTTGAGGAAAGGAAATTACGCAGTAACTGTCTCACAAAATTCAGGGGGGCATTTTTTTTACCTAAAGTGTGGTCACTGATGCCCCTAAGAGTGGAACGCGACAGCGTCTTGCAACGCTGCCAAGGAGTCCATAGAACGCCATCGCCCATTCGATTCTACGCCTCGCTCGTCAGTAAATTGGGTTTTGAGGAAAGGAAATGTATCTGTCTCTCATTTGTCGGTGGACACCTAAACCTCGCGGGAAGGGAATGGAGGAGGATGAGAGTGAGCGAAGACACCGTATTCACTAGACGCGCCTTTGTTCGTTCCTAACCATCGAACTGGCATGGCGGAGTGGATAGCATGCTCGTCTCTCACGCCGAAGACCGGGGTTCGATTCCTGAGCTCGACCAATTTCTTAATCGGTTTTATTTATTTATATGGCCTGACTAGTAAAGCTAATTAGGCTAATTGGGTAATTAAGCAATTAACTAAGCTCAGTCTCACTTAATTGAAGCATCACTACACGATCCCTTCAATTGGTTGCATGGTTACTAGCCAAAGTACAATTGGCCCCGTTTGAAATTCGCGCACTCTGACGTCACAACCGTTTCCACCAATTGAAAAGCGTGACATTTTCTGTCGACAACTGCTGCTTACAACGATGAGACATTAAAGGCTTCCGCCTTAAAAAATCTACATGCAAAGAAACACTGTAAGATACGAGGAAATGTTCAATGGAAAGCTGCCAATTGATTTTGGTCCTCAGGATTTCTTTGACGCACAGAGAAATCCAATACACTGGTGTTTTTAAGGCGGAAGCCTTTAATGCCTCATCGTTGTAAGCAGGAGTTGTCGACAGAAAATGTCACGCTTTTCAATTGGTCGAAATGCTCGTGACGTCACAGTGCGCGAATTTCAAATGGGGCCAGTTGTATTTTGGCTAGTAACCATGCAACCAATCAAAGGGATCGTATAGTGATGCTCCAACTAAGTGGGAATGAGTTTAGTTAATTGCTTAATTAATCAATTAGCCTAATTAAGATAGAGGAGAATGAAGAGGTCAGAAGAAAGAGGAAAAGAAAGACGCGCGTCGCAGCATCAACCGCGTCCGCAGAAGGAGACGCTGCTGAAAAAACAGATAAGTACGAAGCCGCGTTCGCTCCACCACCACGCACTTCCCCACAGTTCGACGTTGCTCGTTTCATATACGTTGTGTCGAACATCCTAGACAGTTCCAACATTTGACAGGTGAATGACAGAACACGATGGATAGAATTGCAATAATATAAATATGAAATAGCCTAATTAACCTTTCTAGTTAGACCGCATAAATCAACAAAACCGAGAACGAAATTGGTCGAGTTGGGGAATCGAACCAGGGTCTCCGGAGTGCGACACGAGCACGCTAGCCACTCCGTAATGCCAGCTGAATGGTTTGGAATGAACAAAGGCGCGTCTAGCTAATACGGCGTCTTCGTTCACTCCCATCTTCCCCCTTTCCCTTACGGCGAGGTGCAGGTGTCCACCCAGATATGCGAGAGAGATACATTTCCTTTCCTCAAAAAATAAATTTACCGTCCCGCAAGGCGTACAGCCGAATTGGCGATGGCGTTCTGTAGACTCCCTGGCAGCGTTGCAAGACACTGTCGCGTTCCACTCTTACAGGCGAAGCTTAACATCTTAACCACACTTCAGTGTTCAAACAGACAGCCAATGGACGCGCCATTCGCTGGCAGCACTAGAATCATCATTCACAACCACATTCGTGTGCAGAATGCTGTACTCAGGCTTTCGCCTTGCACCACTTTAGTCGCCAAAGTGACTCCAAATTTTTGCAGTCCATGCTTCATGAGCTGAGGGGGACATTCAGAAATTAGTATGAATGCTCTCGGATCGAATGTCTTCATATTGCCGTCTTACCTTTAAGTTGACTCTAATAACGTCATCGAAAAGGTCATCGGTACACTCGCGAAGGGGCGCTGTACGAAGGATGCCGGCGCTGTTGACAACTATGCTGAGCGGCTGCGGGAACATAGTGCTGATATCGTGGAAAAGTTTCTCCACGGAAGGCGAATCGCCCACGTCCACGTGCATGGCGCAGTGCTTTGCCTCCCCTGCGTAGAGATAAACGAGAGTTACTTCCGAATCGAAACATTCCTTAAAGTGCCTGAGGCTTATATTTATATATTTAATTTATTCATTTGTAAATACTGCCTCTCTTTGGTTGGAAACGCACAGGGATGGCTTAGAGGACTTTTGAATACAACAATATCGACTAACATTGCCAGGCGGTTCTTTCTGAACTTAATGAATACCTGATGAGTGCAGAGAATCGTATCAGTGATTGCGTAAGTCAACAGTTCGAGTAAAAAAACAAAACTTGAAAGATTCTAAGGATTGAAAGAAAGGAACTATGTTCAGTGGGTCAGTACGCCGGGGAACTTATGATGTACCTAGTGAGGCAACCACTCCTATGCTAGTCGAGTCATGTAGGAGTTCCTGGAGCGTGATTAGACGGTCATACTAGCGTCGATATGACAACGGAAAAGTGACAGAGCGTGAGCACGGTATGGCGATGAAAAATCTATGATAGTAACGACTGTAGATATTCATAGCAGCTATTCTTTGAACAGATTTTTATTAGAAGATATCGCTCGTGACACAAGGTCACACAGAACATACAGCAACTCGACAACAGGTATAATTTACTTATTTAGAGAGCACCTGGGTCGCCTCGGGGAGATTATCCCAGGGAAGACAGATTTATAACGATGTGATAATCGCTCACAATTTAGTGGTTTATGTATTATTAATGGCATTGTGTACAGCAGTCCAATACAATGCGTTTTAGAATTTTTGAGCAGGTCATGTAGATAATATTTATGCTAAGATTACCCATTAAAGTAACGCTGAGGTATTTCAATTTGCTAACGTGGGTTAGACTGTATGCATAACCATTTCGACTTAGTGCTAACAAGCAAACGCCAACTGTAATTTTTGCAAGCATCGTAACAAAATTCTTATCAATTGACTTATTCAATGCGCGCATATTGATATCAAGCCTTCGAGGAGTTTTTGTCCCCGTTTAAGTATCGAACTATGCTCCAATTAATATGCTTCGAATATGGTCTCATAGCACGTAGTTAACCGATTTGACGAAATTATTACAACACCGAGAAAATAAAAGTTAGCGATGTGGAAACTGCGTATAGACGTCCTGCGAAAGGGCGATCTGAGCGACTCGTCGCCCGCGTGTTCTAAGTAATCCCACCCCAAACGACGTGGCCGTCGCTTTGCGCACGACCCTTTCCGATGCTCCAGGGTTCTCATTATGTTGCGGTTCAACACGTCGCGCGGAGTCACGGCGCCGAGTCCCATCCTGTGCGGTATCACCGCCGTACGTCTAGTACGGGCCAGCGCAGCTGCAGCTTAATGCAGGCTGCACTTTCACCGGTTGATAAGCAAAAATTAAACTGGAAATGTTTTTCGTGGTGTGGAAAAGAGAAGTAAATATCGGACTAGAAGTGAACACCTGATCCTCACCGTGAGGGCAGGAACTTAACGGAGGAGGAAGGAAAGAGATCCCATAGCTCTGGCTCTCTATTAATCGCGACCCCTTGGCGTCTATTAACGTACAGGGTCAATCACACTTAGAGGGAACACGGCTCCGCGTGGCTACGCACACGCGGGTCACCATTGTGACCAAGCCGGTAGCAAACCTTTGCAAAGGGGCAGATGACAAGAAGCACCCCGTCGAGGTCCCTCTTCTCGTGCGCCACTGTGCATTGATTCATGAACGGGTTAGATGCAATGGCACTCCGCAGGTACGTGGCCACGCGGAGCCGTGTTCACTCTAAGTGTGATTGACCCTGTACATACACTGACATCGCACAGCACACAGGCTTTATTTCTCTTTGTCTCTATGATAATGAGGCCGCCATGGCTGGGGCTTCGTTGGCGGTGAAATGAAAAAAAAAAAAACATTCGTGTTTAATAAGTACCGAACTGGGACGTAGTACAGGTGTTCGCTTCCGATGACTCAGCTTCTGCCCCGTTATTCTTCAACACCATCGATCTCCACAAAGCGCATGACGGCTATACCGAAACTGAGGGCTGCTCGCGCAAATATTGCAGATGGACAATGTGACGCGCGTTTGAAATATAAAAACCGCAGTGGTAGGAGCTGTTTTTTTCCGACTGTCTCTCTCTGTTTTTGTCTTGATCATTTTCTAGTTTTATCTATTCATCTCTTTACCAGCTTCGGTACAGGGTCAGAGTTGACATCGGCAGAATTTGTATCTTTTGTTCTGCATTGTCTATGACAGGAGCGCGATTGTAGAGTTAATTTTGAACGTTGCACGCACAAGTAGATGACACGATGGTAGGTGATTTGCGTCGTGTGCTTGCCGCGCTCTTTGTTTTCTTGCGATGCATAGGCTCCGGTTCCAGCTGCAAACTGCGTTGCTAAGCGTAGCGGAGAATGTGTGCCAGGCACGTAAGTCGGCGGAAATTGAGAACGTAAACATGCGCTCTCTTTGCTTTACTGTTAGAAGGCGCCATGTGCCCTATCTCGCGTCTGAGAGCAAGCTGCAAAGTAATTTCTTGGATGCGCTGTTCAGAACAGCGCAGTTTCATCTTTTCTTCCGCCACAATATATGTGACAAAGGTTAGTTTCCACCCCACGGAAAGCGATCGTACAGGAAAGTGCTCCTTTTTGATATTAAGCAGGAAGGCTAAAATATATCGGAACAGTGTGTATCAAATGTAATGAAACCAATGACAAAAGCGGGCACACAAGAAGAAGTGCACGGGACAGCGTTTGACAAACAACTTATGGCTTATTGAACGATGGCGAACCCAGGGCGAACGAAAGCACCCACTTGGAAAGTCCCTTAAAGCACGCTCAGCCTTCAGGCCCCCAGTTGTTAGCCCAGCGCCGTTGCAGTTGTTTACCTCAGTAAACAAGTTTACAAAATCGCCTGCGCCGACTGTTCATCAGTTTACATAGGCGAAACTAAAGATCTCACGAGACGCCTGAAAGAACATCAGTACGGCGTACGAAGAGGAAAAGCGACAACGAACGCAATCGCGGAGCATGCGCAACAGACCTGCCATGAAATTAACTGGGACGAAGCAGATATAGTGACAACAGAAAAGAATGTATCAGCCCGCCGAAATCTCAAGTCACTAATAATCCAGACTACGCCTAACACCATAAATAAGAATGATGGCACATTGCACCCTCTCTACGCTAAATGTCTAAAAACGATACTAATCGCTACAAAAAGCCCGGGACGACGAGCCGGTTGCTCATTGTGAACAGGGGAGCCGTAGCGCTCCCGAAACGTCATTTTTGTTTTTGTTTGACCATGGTCAGTGACCAGTGAATCTCATCAAGGCATGATTCCTGACCAGACGGTATGCCGTCGAACTCTTGACTATACCTCCGTAAACATGGAACAGCGCTCTCTTGCACAGTTATTTCTCTTGTGTTCCCATTTTTTCCATGGTTTCTTCGTGCTTTCTTCTTAAACGAAATCGGTAATGCAGCTTAATTTATTCTACCTCTTTCGATGTCGTTTTCCACTCTGAAACATGGATTATTAGAGCAGTCATGACTCTGAGATGCGGCCTTCACTTTCTGGTTTTGGTATTTTTCGCTAGGACAGAATTGATGGCTTGCGCGATTCCAGATACCTTGTTCTTACTTGGATATTCAATCCCCACTTGAAGTAATTTGGCTCCATTTCACTTCCTCGCACTGCGCGTAAGATATATGTACAGCCCCCTTTAAAGGTATACATCTTCTAAGCTGTTTAGCGGGGCTTCCTAGCACATCTGGCACTCCAAAACTTTGGAGGATTGAGGACGTGAGGCCATTCCTTTTTTGAGAAATTACGGTCGCTGAGGATGCATAACGAGGCATACAGCAGGCCTCACAAAAAAAAAAAGAAAACCCTCTGGGCCGTATACTTTTGACGGGGGGTGTACGCATGTAAGCACATGAAGTTGGGCTAGTTGGTTTTGCGTTGAACTGAATTTAGTGAAAAGAGGGACAAAAGAATGAACAGGAGACAACACCAGCGATGCTAACAACTGTAGCTTTATTGCAGACGAGGCAGTAAATAAATAGGAAAAGTTGCGAACACACACATGAAAAAAAAAAAAGAAAACAGATTGGCCGTCTTTAAATGTTCCGGGTTTGGTCGCTCACGTTATACTCAGCTTGATCATTTTCAACATAATTTATACTGGTACTTCGACCGCAATACACTGTGTTATGCTTTGTTCCTAGATTTCGAGAAAGCATTAAATAAAGGTACTTATGACCGCTTAATATACAAACTAGTCCATCTGAATATACACCCATCGATCATTGATTGGACTCATGACTTTTAAATTAACTACCATCAGTCTGTCTATGCTAAAGGATGCTAAAGGAAGCTCATCATCAATTTCACGCCTGAAGTCTGGAGTCTCCCAGGGCGCTGCACCAGGTTCTCTCTCTTCCAAATAAACAGTAATGATCTACCCTTTACTATTCCCTCTTAACATTTCACCATTCGCTGATATTTGTGTCATATATCACCCACGCCATATACATCGCATATCATCGCCCTCCAAACTTTCGCAAGTGCAACATTGATTTCAGACGTGCTCGATGTTTCTAAATATATCCAAGAATTTTTATGGACGCGAAATTCTAGAGGCCCGCGTACTGTGCGATGTCAGTGCACGCTAAAGAACCCCAGATGGTCGAAATTTCCGGAGCCCTTCACTACGGCGTCCCTCATAGCCTGAATCGCTTTGGGACGTTAAACCCTATAAACCAAACCAAACCAAACCAAGAAGTGAGTGATCTTCTTCTACCGCCATCCTAATTTTATCGCACCTATATGCACTGTGCAACAATTGTGCAATTTTTTCAGTCAATTCTTGCAAGTACCAAGGCCTCTATATTTCACGTGGTCCCACATGGACTGACCTTGCCCCCCACACGACCAAATCAACAAATACGGCCACGTCTGTCTGATAGTTTCGACGCTACTCAACAACTTTTTCAAGAGGAATGATTGCAAAAAATACTGACCTCGCACTGGCAGAGACTCTGTCACTTGCTGGGCTCCTTCGAGATTCTTGTCCGCGACAACCAGGCTGGCACCCTCGGCAGCCAAGGCGCGACAGACGGCTTCGCCGATTCCGCTGGCACCACCCGTCACTAGAGCTAAGCGACCGCTGAAAGACATTGCTTACCACGCCACCGTAGGTCGTTACACGCAGCCTGTCGAGAGCAAAAAGGACGGCGTTCTGTTCTTCGTGCACACTTTGCTGAGAGTAGCGTTTCAGTAATACCGTCAGGTAGTACACCTACGCCCTCTACTTACAGCTGCATCCGCAGTAGCGCTGGCGCCGCACTAAAATTTCTCATGGAGACGTACGCCAGCGTCCCTGCTGTGCTCATAGATGTCAGCAGGTGGCCTTCCGGCGGATTGAGGCCACGCATCCTGTCCTACTGTTGTATTATAAGGACGGAAAACTGGTCATGTTGGTTGGGGTTCATACTTATGCTGCGCGAAAAATAAAACTGCATCCCGAGGGGCCTTAAAAATTTCCATTCCTGAGCAATCTCTAACCGATCTCGGTCATGTTTGCAGCCGAACTGTACATTAGATTAAGATGTTATATTAGCATTCCGCATAAAAATGAGTAAAAAAAAATTCTATTTCATATCCGGAAAGTAGGCTCCATCGGCTTCGTCGTTCGGCAGTATAGAAGATAGGGGCCCTACCGTAGTGTTTACAGAGTATATTACAGTAATGAGGTAAAAAAAAATTAGCAAAAAGCGATGATACCCCAGGCACAGTCTATACCTGCTGGCGTAGATGAAGAAACAAAGTTGTAGTCAAGCGAGTCATGTTTCAGGTTGTCTCTGCACTCATTTGTAGACTTTTCGACTTCTTTTTCCGGGTATTATTGGCTTGGGTTCAAGAATTTGATTTAAGTAAGGCCACTAATTATGCCGATAGAAATCCTATTTAATGCCTCATACACCTGGAAGTTAGGATTGTTAAGCAAGAGCAGAAGTGCGCAGTAGAAAGTCAGTGCTTCGCCATTGTGTGACTATTTCTTTCCCGTCAGTATTCCTTTTTGAATCTGTCCTAGTGCCAGCATTTCCTATGAAGCCAGTTTCCATGAAGCCATGAAACCAGGTCGGGTTAATTTTGGGAGATATCGAGGTTGTGTTTTCAGCCGTCACCGCACTATCCGCAGCACAGCGATGGCCTGGTGTTTGTGGTGTGCTGGTTCCTAATCTCGGTGGCGATAAAAACAAGCTGGTTTGCCGATCGGTACATGCGATTGCCAAAGTTTCCCCCATTCCGACGAGCTAGTCGAGTTTCTTAAATTTCTAATGAGATCCCATTCCTGTGCTTGATAAACGAAATACAATTACAGATTGTCTGTTAATTTTTTCATCAACGAATTATAGCGCGAAACTAAATAGAATGAAGAATACATTTAACAAAACATCTTTTTTGAATATTATGCTGTATAAGCACATCACTTATTACCGTTTACAATCTTTAAGTGATCTGTGGTTATTCCCCCAACCACGTTTACTCCAGGACCCGGCTGCGAGTACAGCTGTAGCTTGCGCCAACGTACCTATCTCTACGGAATAAAATGTTATCGGAAACTATTTACAATAAATGCACTCTGGGAATCGAAGGCTGCATGCAGTCAGTTCATGTGCAAACCCGCTACAGCACTGTTGCCGTCAAGGGCCCTCAAAACAACTTCACCACAATATATAGTGGCTACCCGTAAGCAATATATTGTGTTTCCCCCCCTAGCCTCACGAACTTCAGGCCGTCACGCGTCAGGATGTACTATCGTTGGCAAGTGTAAGAGATTCTTCTTCCAAGTTCCAATCCGAGCCACTCTGTGTGGCACCGTGACCATGATTCTGTAGTGATGCTTAGCGCGACGAAACGAGCACAAGAGAGGGACGCAGGGTGAAAGCTAGCTTACAACTGAACAATGAGATCGAAAATACGTGCTCGAGAAAATAAACGCGCATGCTCACCTATCCATGCACGAAAAAGACGGTAAAACAAGTGAAAGGATGAAGGCCAGAGCTTTGAACCACGATATTCTGGGCTAGAAATTGATTAAAGGAACATGGGAAAAGAAAAAAAACCCATCTCCTTACAGCTAAACTAAAGATGTTACTTAGCATTCGCAACATAGATTTTCTTCGTAACGGTACAACCGACGTGTCACTGACGCAGTGATCCCTTCCCGTCTTACGAATGAATGACCCGTCAAGAATATCCTTGGCTAGCTTTCTTTAGAGCGGCTAACAACTTGAGTTTTTTTAAAACGTGGATGACGTTTGCAACCTGTACAGTGCTTAGACAGGTTCTTGGGACTGGCCGAGTTAGAAGCAGCAGCATGTTTCCTCAAACGTTCGTCGAGGCAACGCCATTTCTGCCCTGAATAGACACAACCACTGCTCAGAGGAATTGCGCCAACAACACGCATACTTTCCATTCAACAAACTTTGCAGCATGCTTGGTGCACCAAGCTCGTTTCTTGTAACTTCTTGTAACGAAAGGGCACAATTCTTCAGCATTCAATTCTTTTACTTGTAAGTTAGGGCTTGTCCTGTGTTCCTCTCTTCTCCTTTGTCGCGTTAAGCCTCCCTTCAACATAATCTATTACCAACTAGCCAAAACCACCAAACTTCTAAACTTATCATTTTGACTAGGTGTTTTTCAGAATCCGCTTTAGCGAATTTTTTATTGTACGTCGGTTAAAGGCAAATCTTCGTGTGTAGTCTTTATTTTCTCGTGCCGGTGGGGCAGAACGTTGAATATCGGAAAAGTGAGCCTCGTATTTCCGCTTTTAGCCACCTTGGTCGCGGACGTTACCATGAGTGAGAAATCGAAGCATGACCAAGCGGTTGCAGAGTGCTCGTACTGCGTGTTCTGCTCAGAAATCACATGTCAAACCCTCCAGTGACTTCCATCGCTGCGCCCGTGATGTAGGAGCTAGCCGTCGGCAAGCACAGGAACTTGATCGCCTCGGCTATCTCCTGCGGTTGGGCGCTTCTCTTCAGCGCCGTCATGGAACAGACCACGGCCTTCTGGTCCTCGGGCAAGCCATCATTCATGGGAGTGTCCGTCCAGCTGGGCAACACGACGTTGCAGCGGATGCCGTGCTCTGCCAGCTCCTTAGCCGCCGCCTTAGTGAGCGCTACGACGGCAGCTTTGGAAGCGGCGTATGCGCCGAAGCCTGCACGGCCGCTCTTGCCCATGATGCTGGCCACGTTTACGATAGCAGCGCCTCCCTTGGGCCGCGCTGCATCGGAGCGGAGCATGTAGCGGGCCGATGCGCGAGTCATGAGGAAGGTGCCCTGCAAAGCCATCGGTGCAAAGTATTTTTTGTTGGAATGCGGAATGAGGTACACGGGGTTCAAGGTGCCCGAAACAATGCATGCCCTATTGGTTAATGGCCATATATAACGAATTGGTCTTTCTCTACTAAACATTCATAGATAACTGGAAGTCCTCATTCCACTCCTGGCGCAGTGATGCAGCGGCTAAGCGATGCGCCACTGCAGCCCTTCGATGGAAGGTGCTGCCGCAGGTGTGGCTTGTGCGACACAGATTGCTCTTCCCGAGCGACCTTTCGCGACCAGTAATTGCTTTAACTGCCACCTGCCATGGTGCGTAGTTTGTTCACAATCCGGTGGGCAGGTTGTGATGACGTCCCAAGTTTACGTGACCTAGGTGGCCCACCTGTAACTTAGGTTACTTCTCTGAGGATTATTCGTGGATTTTCCGCCCGCGGTAAATGACGTTCACAACACACGCCGAAGACGGCCCCGGCTTTTGCGCGACAAGGGCTCCTTAACGCTGTCGCCTTAAAACGTGTTATCCCACACAAATAGAACTCGAAGCGAAATGCATTATCCGGTTCGCAGCAGCATCATGCCTGACCTTTTTGTTTGCCTGTCTGTAAAATGTTTGACTTCCGGATAAACATCGTCAGCAAAATCTTTCTGAGGTCCAGTTAAAATGTGTCCCTCCAAATTTATGGCTACTTTTCAAATATTTTTATGACCCTTCACTGCGCTTTTACGATAGAGATTTTCTTTACCTCAAACCTTGACCACAGAGCATTCATAACGTGTCCACGTAAGGGTGTTCCCGGGAGCACTTATCCTCAACCAATTTTGATAACATGATCTGTGGCGAGCAAGTGAATGCAGCAGTTTCGGACCTGAACATTCTGGTCTGGTTATGCAGCTCGGCGCTCAGAATGCGCCTTATACTGTGATGATCTAGGTTTGTTTGTCCCTACGCATGCAAGAAAACTTAAGATTTCCGCTGTAGAAACTGTTCACTTAGATTATCCTGTTCAGAAGAGCGCAGACGCCATTTCCGACAATATTGTCTTTGCCTAAACATTCGGGATTGTTTCGTTATTTTCGCTTCATCACTGTTTTCTCTCGCTGTCCAGAAAATATCGAAGGTGAGGACAGAGATGCCTTTCTCCCACCTTAAGGTTGACTCTGATGACTTCGTCGAACATCTCATCGGTGCAATCGCTGATTGCGGCCGAGCGTACGATGCCGGCGCTGTTGACGACGGTGCTTAGCGGCAACTGGGACGCGTCCCTGACGCCGTTGAAAAGCTGCTCCACGGACGTGGCGTCGCCCACATCTACATGCATGGCCTGATGACTCGCGCCACCTGTAAAATGACGGCGAGGACGCCTGAAGTCACTGAAAAAGCTTCGTAACCACATTTTTTTCCATACCCCGCAAAACTTTGAATTTTCATACCTTTCATGGAATAAAGTGTGGAGCAGAAAAAAACAAAAACATCTGTGCAGTATTCTGAAGTCGCTCGCCACAACTTTAGTCCTTCGGCTTTCGTAACAATGTTATCTGAAAATCCTGCAAAGCTGGTAAAGTTAAAGTAGGTGATACCATTCAGAAAATTTTTGAAGGAAGAAAAAAGAGAATATTGTCAAACTCTTCAAACATTCGCTAACGCATCTAGGCGCATTCGAAACGGTGGCATAACCATCTGAAAAAACGTGAAACATGTGTGCATATGCAGATCAAGGTACGTGTGAAGCGAGACAGCGACCTTTGCTTGCCTCTATAGTGCTATAAGCACTGGAAAGCTCGTGAAGTTCGTTTTGTGGTTCTGGCAGTGTTGACCGACGGCATACATTCAGATTTCTCAGACAATTGCATGGCCGTGGCGGTCGCATTTCGACGGAGGCGAATTGCTAGAGGCCCGTGTACTGTGCGATTTCAGTGCACGTTAAACAACCTCCCTCACACACACACACTGCGGCCTCCCTCGTAGCCTGAGTCGCTTTGGGATGTTAAATCTTAGAAACAAAACCAAATATTGCACAGGTAAGAACCGCGGCATTCTGTGGGCTACGCCAGTAAGTCCTAAACTCGAATTCGGCGGCCTTAACGCTGAGGGCAATGTGAGCCAGGTACGTTGCGGGTGTACACCTGATGGAAGCCGATCCTCATATTTCCACGGCAGAAGCAATCCATTTTCGAGTACAGATGTGAAGCTTGTCTATATTTTGCGCCCACGATACCTCCGTTCTCGACAGATGTACAGTACATACCTACAAGAACGTTCGCACTCCATTGTTTAGACGCTGAAACTGCAGCGAAGCTAAGTTGATTCGGGTTTGAAAGGCAAAGTAGTTTAATGAGACGACAAACTATTGTCTTGCTTTTGCTTCTGAAAGACCGGTTGGGGCTGCTTTCAGCGACATGCCGTTGTTCTGACTGATGAATACTTTTTTTGCGCCACGCTTTGTACATTTTCGAAATCACAGAACTTACCTGTCAGTAAATGGTTTTGCTGGCTCTCTTCCATCATTAATCTGCTGAAAAAATTAGTAAGCAATAATCTTTCTTTGGTTGAGCACAACATGCACGGAATGATTCCTCTAAAATCCCTGCCTTAGTGCACCAGTAATACTGTACTCATCTGTACTTCTTCTATGTCTGTGCTGCAATGTAACGCTTTATGGTGGTTGAAGCTGCGCTAATAATAACAGATGTACACCCGGCTAAATCTTTAACTGGCGTGATTTTTTCATCCCAAATGGAACATTGTAAAATGCTCCTTTGGGCTAAACCGCTAGCACATTCACGCTGTAATTCGACGCATTTGGTGCGCCATTTTTTATTATTATTATGCCTGAGTGGAGCACTTGTCTCATTAAACCAAAATAATTAGTAATCTTCATCATCTACAGATAACAAAGAGCCAAAACAGCGGGAATACGTAGCATTGGTTCTGGCGGTGCAGTCGCACTTACTCTGGGTAAACGACTTGTCTAACATGGGGCGAAAGGTAGTTTTACCCAGAGGCGGAAGCGAGATGAACCATAACCATTGGTGCGTGTGCCGCCTGTTTTGGCTCTTGATAGGCACAGACGATGCGGACTTCTAATGATTTTGATCCAATCTGGCAAGTACTTCACCTAAACATATGAAAACAAATCGACCAAATGCCACCACATGCGTCTAATTACAGCATGAATATGCCAGCGGTTTACTCGAGAGAAGCCTTTCACAAGGTGCAATTAAGGATGCAAAAATCATGCCACTTAAATATTTGGTCGGCTATACATAGAGAGAAAGGACTGGGAGAAAAGCACTCGGAATCACTAAAAAACGACGTGAGTGGTAGTGCGAGAGCGAGGCTACTGAGATCGGGGTCCCAACTTTCGTCCACGGAGTGTGCCAACAAAGCGCTTTTTAGATTAAATGCCGTAGTCTCGAGCGTCAGCGCATAGGCACACTGCGGACGAAAATTCTTCTTTTTTAATTACACAGCACACGTCACCATGATAGCAACCCCTTTACACTCCAAACTCAACCTTCCTTCCTTCCTTCCTTTTCGGCCCCTTCACCTCCAACCCATGTTTGGTTTTTGGTTTTATGGGGTTTAACGTCCCAAAGCGACTCAGGCTGTGAGGGACGCCGTAGTGAAGGGCTCCGGAAATTTCGACCACCTGGGATTCTTTAACGTGCACTGACATCGCACAGTACACGGGTCTCTAGAATTTCGCCTCCATATTGTGCTCGGGTGCTGACCCGCGTCTTTCGGGTCAGGAGCCGAGCACCATAATCACTGAGCCACCGCGGCAGCCCAACCAAACCCATGTTTAATGGTGCCAGGAGAACATATGCCACGGTAATTTCCATACCCTCTCTTCCTCCTCTCTCTCTTGTTGATAATGTTGATGGCACTCATTGTTAACCAGAAGTTGGTTCTACTCCGGATTCGATCCATGCATAAAGGGGAAACAAATGGTACCATGAAATAAACGAAAGAAGCAGGTAACGGAATGTTAATCTTGAAGAACTTGAAGACTTTAAATTTGCCTCTACCGGAAAAGCTGCGCGGTTGCCATAAATAGTCATTGACTGACCTGGCAGAGATTTGGCCACTTTTTGTGCGGCCTCCAGTTCAATGTCGGCGACGATCACGAAGGCGCCTTCGGCAGCCAGGGCGTGGGAGACGGCCTCCCCGATGCCGCTGGCAGCTCCCGTCACGATAGCCAGGCTCCCACTGAGAGACATCGTCCGTCGCAGCTTTCCTCGAGCTTCTTTTGACACAGAATGCCTTCCACTCGACCCGGAGTCGCCCAGTCGTTCACTGAGATTACTGGGAAATGCTAGATATACACCAGCGCTTATCTTTGCGCGCTTTTCGATGTCTTTGTCTCCGCGGTCAACTAACTGTCCGCCGAAAATTCCAAGCATTTAGTTCAGTTCAAGCACGAGCAATGCTAAAGGCAGCTGTGTAGCGGTGCTTGTTTTATTTCTTTGGATAGGAAAGAGTTGCTGCCTACTTGTAAGAATTTGTAAACGCCCCATTAGGTGAAAGTCAATGGGAATGACTGGAATATAAAGAAAAACATATGGAGCTCATAATTATTATCCAATTATTCTCCTACCTTTGCGAGAGGTTAACTGACACTTGCGAACCGATCCTGCGGACGGGACGGTATCACGGAGGAGACGTTGTCAGTTCGGCAATGATTACTGCATATAAACCGCGGAAAAGTCTACGATGCTTCGGCAAAAAGTCACAGAAGACCCTATTGCTTCAAGTGTTTGTATTTGCCGTTCGGACGGATAGTGTCCAGAAAAAGAGCGTAAGAGAGGAGTGTTTGCGTGAAGTTACCAGTCGGTGAAATAATGTATCAGGAACAGCATAAGGAAAGGGTAGAAACAATTAACAAGATCTAGTGCCCTACGAGTGAGTTGAAGGCAGATGTATTAAATATGTTAAAAAGTAGTTCCTTTATTTGAAAAAAAAAAACTTCCAACGTCTTTTTCATTACAACACTTGACGACGTCTTAATAAGTATTGCAGAAAATAAATAGTTGCGCATAAAAGAAGAGAGGATGAACGAGAAGACACGGAGAAGCGCTAATTTGCAACTAGGAATGTCCGATTTTTGCATTTATCGTAAGTGTCTATACACGCCTCTGATAGTGCAGTAAATCCTGAGTTGAAAGTTAGCGCTCATCCGTGCCTTCTCATTCGTCTTGCTTTTTTTGCGCAGTATTATTTCTTCTTAATTATGAGCTACCAGCATGTCCTAACTTATTCTCTTTTGATATGCGATACAAATTGTGGTTGATAATTTTATTGTGACGATAAAATGAAAGATCGCAATTCTCATCTATCAAGAAAGAAAAAGAAACTTCAGATGCTCACTGCAAGTCTTTTAGGTTTCAGGGCAGTAATTTAAGCCCCAGAATTTATTCAGGCTGTGTTACCAGACAGAACTTTATCTGCCTGAATGTTTTTCAAAAGCCCGGTACTCCTACAAGAGAGGGTGTCTTTTTTTTTAGGCGTGAGCGACCTTAGGCATACATTTCGACAAATCTCTTTTCAGGCCCAGATCTCTTGGTTATATTACCCAGATCTGATTACTTTTTCAGAATCTTAAAGATATAACCTTCTAAGAATAGTTGCTTTGATTGGAACGGACGCTCCTTATAGGAAGCCCTCCGCGTAGAAAAAAATATTCAGGCAGGAAGGTAATGCACCATAGAAATTGTAGCAGCTAATGAATTCTTTGACACTAAGACACCCATAACTAATTGAGAGCTTTCCCTTTACAACGCTCCATCATATAGTTGCTGGCAGTGCTTTTGAAGTTTGTAATTTTCGCAAGCTAACTTGTAATCTCTAAAGTCGTTTGACCAGTGGATCGCTGTACTCTTACGACTGCACTGTTTCCGCTTTCACACTTACCCTGATGAAGTCGTCGAATGCTTCGTTGGTGCAGCCCAGGACATTCGCATGCGTAGAACGTCGGCGCAGCGTACAGCAATACTCGGAAGGAAAATAAACAGTACCTGGCGCTAGGAAAAAAAGCTGCACAAGCTGCGATCCTGTGCGCGAGCAGATGCTTGCCAGCAGCTGCTCGGCAGCAGCAGAATAGAGTAAGCAACAAATCCATAGCAACACTGTTCGTGAAACCTGGGCTTCTAGCTTTCGTTCAGAGTCAAAGCCACATCTGTTGTCTATCAGAGAACGGCGCCACACGGATACTATTTATATCTATGCCGAAATCTGTGCAAAACGTCCACACGAAAATGTAAAATCTCCCAAATTATGTTACCATAGAGAGAAGAAAATATTACGCCAAAATTAACTAAAAATCTGGTTAAGGTGTTCACGGTCATATAATATGCTTTAGCAGATTTTTTTTTCCCGTCCTTACGAAGGTCGCGGAAAGTCTTCTGGTTTTCTACGTGCAGTCGTAATAAGAGAGTTCAAAACAACCAAGCATGCCTTCGAGTTTTATTCACTTTAACAGTTAACATACATTCCCCTTTTCTGCGTTCCTCGTGCGCAGTGGATACACGTGTCGTTGGCTTCTTGTGACCAGCGCCTCGGCTGCACGTCGCCAGTGAACGACAGCTTACTCGCGGTGCAATAAGAAAAGAGACACTATGGAGCCAAAACCAAAATTTTATTTCATTTGGTTGTTAAGAGAATCCTCTGCTGCTTACGCGATTTCTCGAGCGGCAAATCACATGTTGAGCCCTCCGCTAACCTCCAGCGCTGCGCCAGTGACGAAAGAACTGGCTGTAGGTGAGCAAACAAACTTGATTGCCTCGGCAATCTCGCTCGGCTGTGCCGTCCTTTTGAGAGGTGTCACCGAAATGATTGCATCTTTCATGCCTGGAGGCGCACACGCTGCAGACATGGGGGTCTCCGTGAAGCCCGGCAGCACGGCATTGCAGCGGATGCCGTACGGAGCCAGTTCCTGCGCCGCTGTCTTGGTGAGGGCCACGACGCCAGCCTTGGAAGCAGCGTACGCGCCGAAGTTGGGATAGCCGCTCTTGGAGAAGATGCTGGCTATGGTGACGATAGACGCGCCTCCCGCGGGCAGTGCTGCCCCGTAGCCGGCAATCAAGCGGCCGGCTGCCCGGACAACAAGAAATGTCCCCTGCAAGGAGAAACGGACAGCGTAAGTACTTTGGGGAGGACTTTTGAAGCAGTGCTGCGGCCATATGTCCAGACAGAATTATAATGACCGTGTTGCAGATGCTTTTGTGGTGACTACAGAGACGACGGGATTGCACACTTCGAGGCTTAATTAGGAAGCAAGGGCTCGCTTATCTATATGTTTGATGGATTTGTCTGTTGTGCTTTGTGTTGTGACAGACAAATGCGTAGGAGCGCGGGTCCTGTGTGTTTCTTTTTTCCTGCGTGCGTGCCTACGGTTGTGCTGCGATCTTAAAGGAAGTGAAGTTTATAAACTTCCCCAGTTTTCCATGTGGCTCATTCGACCGCCCTAATTTTACTTACCTCATCGACGAAGAACTCTCGACCATTTTTTTTTCTAAAGAAGCTGTTGTTTCTCACCTCGAAATTTAAGTAGTTATCGTCGTCAGTGGTCGCTGAAAGAATCTGTAGCCCAAAGCACAGGAAGTGAAGCACAGGTATGGTATGTGAGCTTTAACGTCCGACAGATCCAGGTGGCTTATGAGAGATATGGTAGACAAACGCTCCGGTTTAAATTCGCCCACCTGGGGTTCGTACCGGGCCGCAGGTAGACGCGTTCGGACTTCGTTTCTATCAATATTTACGACCACTGCGGGAGGGAATTCATACCAGTACACTGGGCTTAGCAATAGAATGCCAGGACTATTCAGCAACCGCAGCGGATCTCACTGAAAGCTTTTACGAAAAAAAAAATATTGCCAGGAGGTTACCAGTCTTCCACCAGCTGCCACCTTACCTTCAGGTTTACCCTGATGACGTCGTCGAACGCCTCATCACTGCAGCTGATGAGAGGTGCAGTGGGCGATATGCCGGCGGAGTTAACCACTATGCTAAGCGGTTGCGGGAATGCATCGCTGACGCTGCTGAAGAGCTGCTCCACGGAGGACGAGTCGCCCACGTCCACGTGCACGGCCTGGTGCTTGGCGTCACCTGCTTGTGGAAGGTGACGATACTCGACTATTTATTTCTGCTTTATTCAATACCAACTGAATAACTTCAGTTTGTGCGACGTCAGTGGTAAATTCAGATATGTTAAAAAGATTGGCTAAACATTGCCGGTTTCTTGCTTGGTAGACGGGCCATAAACCTCACCTGGCTGATACTTTTCTGACAGTAAGGTAGTATATAATTGCTTAATAATGAAACACAATTAGAATTGCTGGAAATTCCTGTAAGTATGAGGTGCCCATCACCTTATCGAGTAACTTTATGAAGCGCCGTTTATCGCACAATGTCCCTAGAAATGCTGCTTGATGGAGAATTGCTCTTCGCAACACTGCTTCGAAATATTGAGTAACAACTGACCTGGAAGCGACTTCGCCACATTCTTAGCGGCCTCCAGCTGTTTGTCGGCGACTACCACGGTAGCACCCTCGGCTGCTAGAGTGTGGCAAACGGCCTCGCCGATGCCACTCGCTCCTCCCGTCACCAGGGCCAGCCGTCCGTTGAGAGACATTGCTCCTCAAAGCTTACCTGGAAGCGTGGCTTTCGGCCGCTTAATAGGCACTGCCCCTACTGACAAGCTTCTGTCACCTTGGGTTGAAGATAGCACTCAGAAACGACAGCTCCCCGGCAGTGACCCTTGTGCCTAGGTCGAGAGTGTTTTTCGCCGATTGTATGCGGTTATTTCTTAGTGGTTGGTTGTATCGGGAGAAAAGATAACTCTTCTCTGCTATTCTTGTCCTTTTTGTTCGCCTCTTAAGGTCAGGCACATTGGGCGATATGAGCACAAACAAAGCCATCAGAAAGGGCACTCAGCCGCCGCGGTGGCTCAGTGGCTATGGTGCTCGGCTGCTGGCCCGAAAGACGCGGGTGCGATCCCGGCCGCGGCGGTTGAATTTCTTTGGAGGAGAAATTCGAGGCCCGTGTACTGTGCGATGTCAGTGCACTTTAAAGAACCCCAGGTGGTCGAAATTTCCGGAGTCATCCACTACGGCGTCTCTCATAGCCTTAGTCGCTTTGGTACGTTAAACCCCATAAACCAACCAACCAGAAAGGGCACTCAGATAAGCTAAAAACGGCTGAAGAAGGTTATGTGCCTGTATGGGCACCTTACGGAGACAACTTAAACTTTTGAATACAGTGCTAATACGTAGCGCATGATTGTCGTGTTTGCAGTGAGGTTGGCTTTCAGTTGAGCCCTGCTGCATGTTCATTTGTTTACCCTGAGTTTTCCAGACACTCGAAAAACAAAAATGTGCAGCATACTTTAAAGAAGTTAGGCTTTATTGGTCCCAAAAAATATACAAAACAACATAAATGTACAGACGAGGGTCCCAAAGTCAAAGACTGCACCGGGACCCTCGATAAATCATTATTACAAGAAATGGTTACAGCATAGTTAGCGGATAAAGACAAAATATAGAAAATATAAAATCAATACTTCACAAAAACAAGGTCAGAAATCACAATAACGCAGGTAATATAACACATCAGCAAAAAGAGAATAACACATCAGCATTCCAATAAAAATACTTTAAGTTTGTTTTTGAATTCAGGCAAGGAAATTGATGTTTTTAGATTGGGTGGCAATGTGTTCCAAATTGAAATGGCTTGAAAAGACGACGTCAATTTACCATAATTGGTATGGACTTGTCAGTAATTACCACATAGAACCTGTCAATAAGAAATGCGGCAAAACACCGTTAGCTCGCATGCAATAAATGGTGGCGTACTGAAGGATGCTGCTTCAGTGAAATGGTTTATTGTTTTGGGGGGGTTCAACGTCATAGAGTGACTCAGGCTATGAGGGACGCCGTAGTGAACAGCTGAGGAAATTTCGACCACCTGGGGTTTTTTGACTTACGCTGACATCGCAGAGTACACGGGCCTCTAGAATTTCGCCTCGATCGAAATTCAACCGCCGCGGCCGGTATCGAATCCGCATATTACAGGTCAACAACCGCGCGCTTTAACGACTGAGTCACCGGGGCGGGCGCTTCAGTCAACTGAAACTGCGATGAAATGGCACTGCCTGAATGCCAATGTGATGAAATTTTAATGTATATTATTGGGATCTTAACGTCCCAAAGGACTCAATCCGAAGACCCCAGCCACAAGCCTCAAGAAACATTCGCCTGATATTAATGCTAAAATAGCGCTCTGTGTTTTGTCTTCATCTCGTTTTGTGAAAAGTTGAGGGCGTTCAACCACCCCTGATTTTAATCATTAAAGTGTACCTACCTACCTCATGATTACCTTTAGATGACATCCGTAGCCCAAGTTTCAAGGCTGGTCTTGAGGGGGCGTTTATTCATAGGGGTACTCATTTTCAAAACCTTAGGAGTATGCGTAGTTCAACGGCAGCATAGATCACATAACTACAGATGAACGATTTACCCTTTTGCTGCCTTAATAGCTGAGCATTTCGAGCAGTATTAACTGGTAGTTAATTCTTGCAAATTTTCAGGACCAAAAAATTGCAGAAGCGAGAATATTACAGGCCTTTTAACTAATTAGTATGCTTTAAAACCACTACTTCCTGTCGCCATTGAAGTGCTGAACCTCGCCGTAGTGTTTGAACTCACAGAAAATGACGTCGTCGTCACATTATACCACTCCTCTTCCCTGTAGCTGTATCAGATTTAGGCGAATTTCTTAATCTTTTTCATACCAGTTAAAACATGTCTAACGTCCTTTCATTTCACTCAAAAGCCTTCCGAGTGAAACTATCGTATATCGCAAAAAATTTAAACTTTGAAGCATCTGCGATGTAGCTAAATGGTGCTGTACAAGGCAGAGGGGCTGGTTTATTTCACGGCTATTTCTTTCGGTAAGGTATTAATTATGAGAATTTAAAGATGAAATGTTCTACTCCAAGGAGCTGGAAACTGGAAATCAACACCACTGAGTGCGCCCATGTGACAGGGGTAAGAAATCGGGTGCAGTACAGACATTGCTGGGCTGGAGTTTTAGGGGTGGAACGATATTTCCACGATCGCTGCCTCTCGTTCACAAACGAGCAGCCACCTGGCTCCCGATCGTGTTTTATTTTTTTAATGCGAGAGCATTAAAAGGGCCGTGGAGGTGAAAACCCTCCGGCGTCGTTGGTGGCGTCGACGCCTGTTTGAAGCCTCCACTTGATGGATGCTGTTTAGAGCGATTTACCTCCCTCCATCTTCCACCTATGAACCGTTCACACCTTCTTTGCCCCCTCCCCCTCTCCTGTTGCAGGGAGAGGGTTCAGTAAAAATAAAAAAGGAGGATTACTGCGGAGGTAATGACTCAGGCAACAATAGGCCTACTTGCAAAATATACAGCTTCGCGAAGAAAATGCGAAAATGAAGTTGCTGGAAAAACGCAATCTGGGTCTCACAAGCCACACCGGTGGCTCTGTTTGAAACAGCCACCAGGCAGTGAAGTGGCGCATCGCTGTTAACCGGCACGCCACAGCGCCGGTAGTGGTATGTGTATCGGTGACCGCTGAAACTGTACGATGCACGCCAGCCAGTCTGGCAACGTGCTCGGGCACTTCCGGTGAGCGGGCAATAAACGTCAGTTGTTTCATGGCTACCGCACGTGTCGGTCTCTTGTATACATGGTGTCAGAAGTGACCAGTTCCCGCGCCAAAAAATGACGGAGCTTCCGCCTCCAGAGCCGTTACGTTTCGGGGATAATGTGGCGGACAACTGGACTCGATTCAAGCAACGGGTAGAGCTCTACTTCATCGCCACTGAGTCAACAGAGCCAGGAAGACAACGCAGCAACGCCCAGAAAGCCGCCATTTTGCTTCACCTCGCCGGTCAAGAGGCAATAGATGTGTACAACACCTTCGATCTTACCGCTGAAGACAAGAAGGACTACGACAAGCTAGTGCAAGCTTTTGAAGCCTACTGTCTACCGCAGAACAATGAGACGTTCGAGCGCTACGTGTTCCGGAACCGCACGCAAGCCGAAGGTGAGCCGTTCGAGCACTTCTATCGAGACCTGCAACTGAAATCGAAGACCTGCAATTTTGACACCCTTCGGGAATCGATGCTGCGTGACCAAATAGTGTACGGCACATCTAGTAAGACGCTGAGGGAAAAGCTTCTAGCCAAAAAGGACTTGACACTCACCGCAGCCGTCGAGTGGGCAAAGGCTGAGGAAATCGGTCTCTTGTATACAGTATGAGGATCCGCCGCGGTCTAACAGTGTGACACTGTTTGCAGAGTTGCGTAGTCGGAATTTCAGTATAGTCAGAATTAAATAGAATCATAATTGGAATAGGTTCGCGAGTG
The DNA here is from genome assembly GCF_055824585.1 of Amblyomma mixtum. Lineage (NCBI taxonomy): Eukaryota > Metazoa > Arthropoda > Arachnida > Ixodida > Ixodidae > Amblyomma > Amblyomma mixtum. Next base: position 141,616,074 of record NC_143017.1, read on the forward strand.
AAAGAGGCATACTGTTGCACTTCCTTCACCTCAGAAGAATTGATCGCCTGTAAGTTTTTTTTTTAAACACACGCACGAACAGTGATCCCCACTGCACTAGAAAGCTAAAATGAAAGCAGATTGTAGTGCATGTTTTCAACAACAGCTGAATGACCGGAGAAGCCCTGAATGATAAGATTATTGAAAGCTAAGTTGCGCTGTTCTGCTCATATTTTTTTTCTGGCGACATAAACTCCTCGTCTAATTATGATCTGACGGGTAAAAGTAAATGAAAGGCGTGACTGTATCAGCCTTACATCAATAGAACACGATGTTGTACTCAAACTATGTGAGCAGTATAGTCCTCTTTCGCCGAAAAACCGATGTGTGTGTGCGCGCGTGTGTGTGTGTGTGTGTGTGTGTGTGTGTGTGTGTGTGTGTGTGTGTGTGTGTGTGTGTGTGTGTGTGTGAGAGAGAGAGACAGAGTGAGTGAGTGAAGCCTACACCTTCCGGGCACCCTCGGGGGATGAGAAGGTGGCTCTTCCAGCGCTTCCTCCGGTGGGTGCGCCTTCGGCCCCCCACCGGTAAGAAACTGGCAGGCGACTGATAGGCCGGCCGACAGAAGCGCGTGGCATGACCCTGTACCACTCTTGCATGACACGACACGAAAACCATTTCTTTACGTCGAACTTTACTGCTAATGTAGTCTTCTTAGCACTACTTTACACTTCTCCTTAAGCGGCGGTGTGTACAATTGTAGACATCAAATTTGGCGCCTCGTGGCACTCCCGCCCTTGCTTCAAACGCGATGGTAGGTCACGTGGGCATGTAAACATGCCTCTTAATGGGACAACTAGCGCCATCTAGATTTTTTGCACCAAAGCTGAAGGCCAAGCAAAACATTGAAAATGGACGCCACCGCCTTTGACGGAGCAGCGCGTGAGTGCATTGCAATTCTTTTTCTTTTTTCACTTGCACATTATATTTAGAACAATGGTGTTTATGTCAGCGTAATATATAAGGTTTGCGCTTTTCACGTGCAAAATGTTTTTGCAGCATATGTTAAAGATGGCTGTGTGCCTCAGAGTGAAAGATGCGTGTGTACAATTGTAAACATGGCGCTTCAAGGCCGCCTTACCAGATAACGTTGTTCCTGCTTTTTATTTCGTTTCTAAGCGGTAATGGAGAACTTTATCTTTTATGTATTATAGGTCTTAGAGAGCACTCAGTATGCCGTCCAAAAGCATCGACTACGTCCGCTCAAGCTCTTTTAGCCAGAATAGCCGATGGAAATATCTCGGATGGGGCCTTCTCAGACGATGAATTCGAAGAATCTGCCGAAATTGTGGTAAGTTTTGCCACTACACAAAAGCAGTTTTAAAATTTACTTCATGATTATTTTTATAACTCTTTCATTGTATTCTAGCCTGCTTCAAATGGAGATCCTGTGCTAGTCGACCACAACATCAGTAGCAGTGATGATGAAGAGAATGTGTAGCCACCGCCAACGCAAAGAAAGAAAATCGTGGTCAAGTGGATTAAGAAGAAATTCTCACCGGTGGACACTGAGTGCAAGTTCATCCCTAACAGAGGATCAGCTGTTCTTGAGCCGCTTGAGTATTTTAAGAAGTACTTCCCAGAGAAAATTTTTGATGACCTGGCACATTTCACGAACATTTACGCGCTGCAAACAGATGGTGTTGAGTTAAACGCCACATCGGAAGAAATCAAAGTTTTTATTGGCATTATGATACGCATGGGAATCTTGAAATTTCCGAGAATCAGGATGTATTACCAGAAGGACACAAGAATACCACGTGTTGCGGATGCAATTACATCCAAACAATTTTTCAAGCTGCGAGCGGCACTACATGTTACTGATGTCAACGCTCCACAGGATCCACCCCATAACAAGTTTTGGAAAGTGGCACCAATCATTGAAGCTGTCAGAAGTCGATGTCTTGCTTTGGAACCCCTTGCAGACAGCAGCGTTGACGAACAGATTGTGCCCTTTACAGGAAGGGTCCCCGCTAAGCAGTTTGTGAATAACAAGCCAAACCCCGAAGGAATTAAAGCATTTGTCTGCTGCAGTTCGGACGGGATGGCTCATGACTTTGAGTTATATCAAGGGAAAGGCACTGGCGTAAGCAGCGACCATTCACACTTGAGCCTCGGCGGATCAGTTGTGATGCGGCTCGTGGAGGCGCTCCCACATGGTCTCAGCATGAGGTGCTATATGGGCAATAATTTTTCTTCGGTGCCGTTTTTCCGAGAGCTGCAATTGCTTGGGATTTTGGCCTCTGGTACGATCAGGGCCAACAGACTTCTAGGCTGTGAGCTCAAGAGTGAAAAGGAGTTGAAAAAGGAGGGGCGCGGAAGCTACGACTTCAGGATTGCTGAAGAAGAAGACGTAGTGATTGTTCGCTGGCACGACAATGGTCCATTCAACATGGTGTCTACATTAGTAGGAATAGGCAACATCACCAAGGCGAAGAGGTGGAGTGAAGCAGAAAAAAACATCTTGAGATCGACTGTCCGCAGGTAATCTCCCAGTACAATAAATTTATGGGTGGCGTGGACAAGCTCGACTTTTTATGTCCTTGTACCCCCACCATTCAAAGACAAAGAAATGGCCAGTGAGAGTAATCGCCCACGTCATCTCCTTCTCCATCTGCAACAGTTGGCTTGAGTACATTCGTCATGCTAATGCAGAGGGACTTCTCAAAAGGGAAGTGAAGGATGTAATGGCGTTTCAGTCAGAGATTGCACGGAGCTTGATTGCAAGGAACAGAACTGCGCCTAACAGGAGGGGAAGACCAAGCACGGGCACAGCAAAGCCTGCCCGAAAATCACGTGTCGGCACACCTCTGCCGACAAACTCCACACGATTAGACGGAAACAACCACTGGCCCATTCACATCAACGCCAACTTTCCGCAAAGGTGCCGAAACGCGGGCTGTCTGTCAAAGTCTCGAATCTGCTGTCGTAAATGCGAAGTTTTCCTTCGGCCTGAGTGCCACCAAGGACCTACTATAAATTTCATCACAAAAAGTAGGAACCATCAAGTGGGCAAGCTGAGAGGCATTGGAAATGCACTCTTAAGTACTTGAAAAAGTTAACAGTACCGGAAAATTATTGTTCCTTGTGTAAGTGGACATAGACATATTTCGCGGCATAGAGGCGCCATGTGTACAATCTTTCACATCACAAAAAATTTTGTTCGCTCAATAAACATGTTTTTTTTATATTAATCAGCTCGGATTGTTATTTACAGGCAATATGTGATGGAATCGCAATTTTCTTTCGTGTTTATCTTAATTCGCGCCCGAATTGGGATGCTTTGACTCTGCCCTTTGAAAGTACATCTCTAGTCCCTCGCGGACGCGCTCACCGAAGGCGTTGCTGTTCGGCTCGCCGGGCTCCACGCACGTCTTCGACGCTTTGTACACCACCCATTGAAGGCCCTGCTTCCATAAGACCCACTCACACTGAGCCGTCAAACCGTCAAGGGGAGCTCGCACACAACTTAAAGAGACTATGCAATGAATTAAAAGTCGCTTGTAAATGATTCCAATGCTTAGAAATGATGCTAAGAAGCATTCTCCCCAAGTATGAGTCTTCGGAGCTGAGCCGGAAATTTAGCATGAATTTTTAAAAACCTAGTTTTTTAAAATTCGCGGGCTTATTGGTGTCCTCGCAGTGACCGATTTTGAAACCAAAATCGTGAAAATAGACGTCACTAGTCCCGTGACGTCGGCAGGCCACCACACGCTGTCATTCGCTTGAGCCACGGCGGCCACTACGTCACGGGCAGACTTCCGGTAGCCGTGAAAATCATCTGCTCGTGCCGCCGCGCGGCCCCATCGGGCAAGCGTGAGCCAGGGCATTGCCTTCGCGAATATGGTTTCAGCTTACCTGTGCCGCCTCTTTCTGTCGGGAGTTTGGGAGCCACTCGCACTGCCTTTGTCGCAGTGAGAAGCAAAGAAATCGGACGCGCACCGCAATCCAGGAAGGCGAAGAGAGACCGGAGAGACGCTGCCGGCGCTGCTGCTGGGGTACTGGGTGCGACAACCGGAAGTCGCAAACTGAACGTCAGCGACTGACGTAGTCATTTGTGGGGCCCAGTCCCAGAGCTGTTTTCTTTATTTTTTTTTCGGGTGCCCCGCGTGTACGAGTTGAGGGGGGAGAGGAGGAGCGTAATTTTTAATCGTCTATAACTTCGTTGTTATTGATGCTAGCTCAGAAATTCTTGCGCTGGGGTGACTAGTGATGGAATGCCTATCCCCCGTCTGCTTCACCTAATCTCTCTTAATTTGTTGCATAGTCCCTTTAAGTGTGGCAATCTCTTCTATCTCCGCTCCTCTTCTCATCTCACTTTCACCTTCCACGGTCGCCACCCGCCGGGTTGCGCATTATTCCGACCGCGTCAGAACATCCTCCCTCCATGCTAGCCACAATCCGGGTTTTCCCAGCGGCAGCCACTTTCGGTCTCTTCCTCCTGAACCCTACAAGTGGAGAGGGGCTTTCCCTCTCCACATTGCTGCCTTCTTTTAGCTGTGGCACGCGAAGGCGCCAGGTGGCGGCTTCAGCAAACACCGTCGACGGACGCTTTTTTTCAAATGCACGTTCTAAAGTTGCGCAATACAACGATTCACTTACTTCCGACACATGCAAACGTCCACCCGCCCCGCCCGACACCCACGTCGACACTCCAGAAGGCATCCTCCCTCAACCGACCCGCATACCTACACCCTCCACTGTCCTTCATTCTCCGGAAGGCTCCAGCGGCCGGAAGTCCACGGGAAAGCAAATTAAAAGACGCAGTGGGAAGACGATCAATGCAAAGTCAAAATATACAACAAATAGTCTTGACGCAGATTTGTCGCCTCGCTTCGTGTGATCGCCTGCCATTTTCTTTTGTACTTTTTCCGAGGCGTTAAGGGCAAAGAAATTCGTTTTTGCGCAGGATAGTTATGTTCTGCAGCCTGACCTCAGCTTCAAATCATTCAAGCAGAGAGGGTGCTTTGGCGAGAGAGACGCTGTAGAAACCCGGCATTTATTGGACTCTTAATAAAAGCAAAGATTACTGGGCTGAGGGTCTCCAGCCACCCAGGCAAGGATTTAGAATATGTTTTTCTTCCTCTTCTTTCGCCCTGTGTAGGGGACAACGCATACGCAATCTCTGTCGGTGAAGAACTTAAGCACGTTCATAGTGAACAATATGTGCTGATTGTAGCGCTTTACTGCACTGCTTCTGGGTAAAAAACGTATTATCATGAGCAGAAGTTTACGGGACATGAGTATGCTGGAAAAATGTTTTTCGACAAAGTCTTGCAATCCAATCACCTGAAAAGTGTCATGGTATAAGGGGCATCATGTATGCTCTATTCGCTGGTAACAATATCGCGCGACTAGCTCCCTAGGCGTAGCATCAAAACATTTTTTCATAAGGAAAAGTGTGCCATATATTTTGCGGTCCATAGCAGTTCTTGAAGAAGTGCGTGGCGTGCTGTCACACCGTTCAATGCATTGTTCAGTTTCATTCGCGCGTTAGAGTTTGTTTTCTTTTTCGGTGACTTCCTAATGTGACCTTTCTTTCTACTGTAATAGATTTCTGGGTAATGTGCAAACATCAGCGAGCTTCCCAACCCTGATATAGCTTAAAAGAGGAATGAATTTCTGCGCGTTGTTGGTGCTTCACTTGTGCATTACCCTAACTTTTAAAATCCTGATTCTACTCAGATCGACTGCTTTGCTTCCCTTTTTTTATACACCTCAGCCGTCTCCTCATGCCTGAGAAAAATGCTGAGGTCTTTACTTGATTCGTTGGGGCCTCGGGATCCTTGCCCAGCCAAGGATGGCCGCTGAGGTTACTCGACCTTCTTTAAAGATTCTAATATTAGCTATTTCTAAAATTTCTTTCCCAGCATTAAAGCGTAGTAGCAACTAACGTTTTAGGTCCTTTACACCATCGAAATTTTTTTTTCTTTCTCGCAAAGTTCCGCAGAAACCTATTTTCTTACACCTTGAGTTTGGTGCATGATAGCCTTAGATGCTTATGATCCACTAAACCCCACACTACAATACAATACAAAATCCTGATTCTGATGTGTTCCCTCATGTTTGCAAACTTGTTATGATGTTACTGCTGCACTGTATTTGTGACTTGCTTACATAATGCCAGCCCCTTATGTGCGGCCCCTGTGCGCTTTTAGGGTAAATAAATTAAAGAACAAGATTACAAACGCTTAGAAATTCATCTAAAGGTCACAAAGTTTAAAAATTCATGGAGGTTAGAACAACGACAGCGAGCTGTTCTAATCTAGCTTTCTCTAAAGCATGGTTACAATTTGATATCATTTGCGGAGTACACTAGACGATTTCAAGCTTAATTATAGGAAAGACATGCCGAAAAATTGCATTTCCTCTACTGAAAGTTGCAATACAGACCATATTAAGCTACACACCTAAACATTCTTTAAACAAGTGGAATGTAGCACGTCAACCGCTACTGCTGCGCCGTTTAGAGTACACAACACTGGTGATTTAAACAGCTAACATCCAGGGAATATCACATATTGCCGATACCTTACTTTACTAGACTGGCATGTCTACGCCATTGCGCTGCTGGCCATGTTTTCAACAGGGAGTTATGGTGACTATATCTAAGGATACAAGGACAGACTAAGTTGTGGAGGTGTTAAACTTGCGGTCTGGAGTTTTTAGAGATGCGGCATAAAAAGCGACGATCATAAACACACAGTTTCTAATAATTCACAGCGAAATTTAAAGTGGTAGGGATATGAATTTATGCGCACTAGAAAGAGTGTGGGCCCGCTGTATTCATCGTTGAGCTAGTCGTCTCTACCTATCCCGAACCAGCTTCTGTCTATGACCTTTATTAGCAGAAGCAATAGAACTCTGGACCAAACTACCCATTCATAAGTTTAGAACTTCCAGTTTTGGGGCATTTGTAAGTGCACTTGATGACTATTGCCACAAGCTAAATGCTTGCTGGAGCGTGAGTTGAGCTGAGTGCTGTAATGTCCACATTATTTTTTGGTGTTAGGTAACTGCATATTGGTGTGTGTTCTCATATTCTACAGTTTTTTTCCTATATTGCATACTTAAAATGTATTTCCACCTGCAAAGTGCTTTAATAATGTCGTGACACTGTCTAGAAAACGGCCACACAGCGCTGTGTGACAAAGTCGAGCGGCAGGACGAGATTAAAATGGCAAGCACTTGCGTGCATGTGCGAATTCTGGGCTGTTTCGCCCCCTCGCTTAGCCGCAGGTCGCTGTACGCGAATTATTTGACACTCGTCTGACGGCACTATTTAACAGACTCGTCGACGGGCTGGCGGAGTCAGTCGACCACCTGGGGTTCTTTAATGTGCACTGACATCACACAGCACACGGGCCTCTAGCTTTTTGCCTCCATTGAGACTCGACCGCCGCGGTCGTAATCGAAGCCGCGCCTTTCGGGTCAGCAGCCAAGCACAATAACACCGAGCCACCGCGGCAGCGGAGTAAGCAAATCTGTGATTAATTATTCAATAAATAGTTCAGGTGGCCACTCAAACGCATTGGCTTCATTTAGAGCATCAGCAATAGGATATATAACTAGATCACTAAGACTGTCCGCTCCATATAAGTGGAGTTTTTCTTTTCCTAGAACCCTTTGCTCCTAACTGGGCTCGCTCAAGCCAAACATGGTGCGCTTTTCCTGCAGTTATCGATGCTGAATGGCACCACCAGGATTGACTTTAGGCCATAATGGCAGTCAACGGTCTCGCACACCGTCATAGAAAGAATCTGACAGGTGCTGCGTTTGTTGTCTCTACAAGGGCGGCAAAAGAACCATCAGAGGTTCATTGCTCGTAAGTAATCTAAAGGTGGCACGTCATTACTACATCAGTCTTCTCCAACTTTGACGGCGATATTTCTTTTCCAAAGAGTTGTTCGATTTCCTCCAAGGTTTTACCTTTGGTTTCCGGAACAAACAGAATGAAGAAGACAAAAGTTACTGCCAAAAGAGAAGCGTATAGCCAATATGTAGCAGAAGTTCCTATCGAGTTAACCAGGTCGGCATACACTTTGGTGACCAGGAACCCGGTTATATTGTATATGAACATGCATACTCCTGTAGCGACACCTTTAGCTTTTAGCGGTACTAGTTCTCCGAGAAAAACGAATGGCAGTGGACCAAGCCCGAGAGAGTAGCCGACAAAGTATAACACAATGGAAACCAGCGGAAGCCAGCTGTACTTGTCTTGGAAGTCTTGACCTTTCTCATCCTTAAAATGCAAACTGAGGCCCAGGGCTGCTAGGCTGGCTGCGGACAACGCAGTGGAGATCGCGAAGAGAGGCTTTCGTCCAACTCTGTCGGCAAGAAGGGTGGCAACCAAGAAAGTACCAGACAGGATGCCACCCACTAGAATAGTGCAGTTGTCGGGTGCCAGTGACATGCCGGCATCCAGGAATATGTCTTCGGCAAAGAAAATGAGAATGCTCACCGCCGACACCTGCTGCATCAACAGCACTAGTAGCGCGCACAAGAACGTCTTATATATGTAGGGTTGCTTCAAATCGCTCATTGTCATCCCGGTCACGTTCCCTGCGCAGGATTCTAAGGCGCAGAATTCGTCCTCGAGGCGTGGTCCGCGGTAGAATTGCATTGCCTCAATGGCTTCTTTGCGGCGTCCCTTTTGTAAAAGCCACAACGGCGACTCTCGCACGTAGAAGAAGAACGCGGAGCCGGAGATTACAGCTGGGACGAGGCAGGCGAGTGCGAGCCACTTGTAATCCAGCCACTTGCCCATGACGTAGCCTAGCAGGATTCCCAATGAGATGAGGAAGTTGCAGCCCGTGTTGAGCACTCCACGCAGGCTGGCGGGAGCAACCTCAGCCACGAACACTGCCGACCCTGCGGATGTAATGGCCATGCCTCCGCCCCCGAGGAAGCGCCCAGCGAAAAGCAGGGCCGTAAAATCCGCGAATGCCAGGCACAGCCAGCCGGCAGCGAACAGTACAGCGGCCATCCATAGAGTGCGCTTCCGGCCGATAAGGTTTAGCAGTTGTCCTGCAAAAAAAAAAGGATGAGAAGGAGTTTCTCGAATTCACGGGGCTTATTCACTATTAATGCTACTGATTAAACATGAGGACTAAAGACCACAATGAAAGATGGTACTAACGCGACGACACAAGGGACGAAGAAAGTCTAGTTCTTTTGTCTCTCGTCGTTTCGCGCTCGCACTATAGTTCACTGCATGAAAAGTAGCCAACATGCCCAGCTTTGTGCTCTAAGCGATCCCAAGTTTGTTTGAAGAAGCTGATAAAACACGGATGAGAAGATAGAGAAAACGCACAGCGGGCAATTATTTTTCATTATTCAGCTCTTGAGTTAAATATTTTCGAATCCCTACCAACCTGACAAAATCCCGCCGATGAAGCCACCGGCCAATAAAAGGGAACCGAACCAGGCAGCATCGTGTTCGCTGATGGCCATCTTGCGTCGGATGTCCGGAAGCGCGGGCGATGAGTAGGACATCACCAGCCCCACGGACAGCGTGGCCATATACGTGGACGCCACTGCCAGGTAGAGCCGGCGCCGCCCGTCCGCTGCGCTGCCCACACAGGCTGCCACCCCAGTTGTGCCATCGTACGCCGGCACTGCAAGCACATGGTCAACAAAGATTCCAGTGAGGTGCGCGGCTGTTCTCTTCAAGGGTACAACACCTAGAATGGTTGGTTGGTTTATGGGGTTTAACGTCCCAAAGCGACTAAGGCTATGAGAGACGCCGTAGTGGAGGGCTCCGGAAATTTCGACCACCTGGGGTTCTTTAACGTGCACTGACATCGCACAGTACACGGGCCTCTAGAATTTCTCCTCCAAAGAAATTCAACCGCCGCGGCCGGGATCGAACCCACGTCTTTCGGGTCAGCAGCCGAGCACCATAACCGCTGAGCCACCGCGGCTGCACAACACCTAGAATGCTCAGAAAATCGTACTGCCACACACAAAGCATGGATAATACTGGTCTCGACGACGAATCTTTCGCTGTTAGCGTGCGCTTGCTGAAATGTTTAAACGCGACAATGCAAGAGTCAGGGCTTAGGGGTATTCGTGACATCTGGGGCCATAGTGCGTGATACCGGGAAGCTTAGTTAAACCCATGGAAGCTTTTAAGAGAGATGGTTCAAAATAGAGCGCATATGAAGGTATGAGTTGCTTAAAGGCGGAGAGCAGGTCAATGTGTTTTAGCCTAACGCAACCGGCCGCACCTTCCATGCATATCCGCACATATCCACGCGCGTGTCTGACGAGGCCATATCTATTGTTCGCATATATTGGCAAGGAAATGTTCGTAGGTTGTTTCCCTCGACCTTACTGTGGCCGAAAGCTGGCAGACATCGTCATTTTTTTGTCACAGATAGAGATGACCACACAAACACGCATGGGTGCATTAACACCCGCTTTGCTGAAGCTCACGATCAGGGTGCCGAGGAATAGCAATTGGTGTAATACTTTGGTTTTCTTGTGCATGACTGAAGAGCTGGTTAGCTTTCTTTGCTTCTCTTAACTTTTGCGTCCTCATCGCGGCTGCGCGCACGGACCTAGAAAATTTTGACGAGATTACTTTATTCCGTTTTTTTTTTTCAGCCTAGAATGAGCTAAACAAGATCTGCACGTGAAGTAAGCAACGCCGATGCTGCGCGTTTATGCGCGAAAAAACAAATATATTTTAGAACAAAGCCTTAACTGTTTATTCGATTCGCTTGCGTTCGGTAAGGATTATGTTGGGCGGAGAGGAAAGTATTCAAATGGCCGTCTAAAAGAATAACGCCACAATCGTGGTCAATGCATACAGTTGTCTGTACTCATCATCATCATCACCATCATAAGCCTGCCTACGCCCAGTGCAGGGCAAAGGCCTCTCCCATATTTCTTCATCTAACCCTGTCCTTTGCCAGCTGCGGCCACCGTAACCTCGCTAACTTCTTTATCTCATACGCCCACCCATCTTTCTGCCGCCACCGTCTACGCTCGCCTTCTCTAGGAATCCACTCCGTTACCCTTAAGGACCAGCGGTTGTATTGCCTTTACATTACATGCATTGCAGAGCAGGATTTGGCCACCTTGGTGTAGTACTTGGCCGCAACCTTCTATGAACAGATATGTCTATACTGCAGGATAGTAGATGCGGGCCCTCTTTCAAAGCAACCAAAGCGGTAAGAAACAATTGTTGTTAAGGAAGGGGAGGCTAATGGTCGCATGCGTCAACTTTTACTTTTAAACCGAAAGCTCTACTGGCCTATCAGGAGCCAAGGCCACCGGGAGGCCAAATTTGACCTTCAAGCGGAGGTGCGGGGGGGGGGGGGGTGCCTGTCAGGTGATTAACCACGTGGTTCGCCGCCGCCGCTGCGCCGACCGTCGTCTTGCCGGCTGTGCTCACGTTACTAGCCACATAACTCCGTTCGCTTGAAAATGCGAAGGCACCACTCTCTCGTGCGCTCCTGCCAGCAGCGAGTCGGTTGGTGTTGGCAGTGGTGGGAAACATTTATTTAACGTTATTTATCCCTTCCAGCCTTTGTAAGGGGTGGACCCTTAAGGCCAGTTCCTTACAAATTCCGGGAGGAGTCCCTAGTCCGGGACCCCGCCGGCTTCCGCGGCAGCTCGGGCCCTAGCCCGTTTAGCGCGTTTAGGCTCCCTATCGATTGCTAAATCCCTCGCACGGTTGGCAGTGTCGACCAGTTGATCAGACTCGAGCCGTCGCCTGCGAGAAGACGTCGGCTACACAGTTGGAGCGCTGTGACCTTGAAGCGCGATAAATAAGCAGGAGGCGAAGCGCTACGCGGCTTAGGCAATGGGGCGGCGGCGCGGTCGCGCATCTGCAGCCAATGAAACAGCGGCTGTATAACAGCTGCGGCCGTGAGCGCGCGTCAGCGCACATTCCGAAGACGCTGCGGGATTCTCGCTGGGGACTCCGGACGGAGCCGGCTTGTGTCGCTCGCATTCCCTCAAGCAGTGCTAACGCATGTACCTCGCATTTTAATATATAATGCAAATCGGTTGTCATTTTTCTAAATTGTGCAGCCTGGATAATTTCTTATCGCGCATCAATTGTATAGTCCAGCCTGGATAGCGTCGAAGAAAACAATTTGTGAGGGTACTGCTAGTTATGTAATTTGAGAAAGCTGCGTGGTGAAATATTTTTCAACGTTGTGGCCCAGTGGTCTGGCGTCCGCTTCGGCTGCGGGAGGTGGTTGGTTCAAAACCCACCGCCGGACACCCACCGGTAAAAATGGGTACAAGCCACCCCGGCCCGGCGCCCGGCTTCTTCAGGGGTGTGCGCTTGGAGGAGGCTCCACAAACCCCGCTGCACCCTTTCGGGGGAAACCCAGCTTGGAACACTCAGCCTGCAAAGGTGGTTCCTGCTTCACTGCAAAGTGAAGAGTTCAACTCAAGCTCGTACGCTCTAACCAGCGTGTCTCAACAGACGTACAGCTTCAACACTACTGTAAGCGATCCTTCGTTCAAAGAGAAGACTTCAGAGTATCACAGCTGTCTTGGGCAAGTTCGTTTTTTTTTCGACTGTCTGACTTTCGTGTTGTCCAATAGACAACGGTCTAGTGGAGATTTGGTAAGCGGATGTCTGTGGCTGTCTATAGACAAAAGCCTGCTAAATGTGCTGAGCCATAAATCTATAAAATATCTATAGACCTGTGCTTACTATACAAATGTACTTTAGATACTGTCTATATACTCAAGACCGCCAAAAGTCATTATCATCCTTAGCATGACGACGCCCACTGTAAGGCAGAGGCTTCTTTCATATCTCTCCAATGAACCCGGTAGTGTGCCTACATATAGTGTATGGCATAAATCTATAGACTGTCGATAGACTGTCTATGAAATTTTTCATATTAGACTTTCAGTATACTTTTGTACATAGCTTGCCTATAGAGAAATATCTGTTAAAAATGTACGGCCACAAATGTATAAATTGTTTAGAACCTAGTACGTAGCATTTGACGGTGGAAAGGACATGGACTTTATTGACAAAAGTTTATCGACAGCATGTGGGCTGTCGAAAGGATTTTTTCTAATGGAATTTTTCTTTGCAGTACGTAGTGCATTGATGCCTTGCGACTGCTCAGAGAGATAAGGCAATTTCGCTGAAAGGTGAAGTTATTTCGCGTTTAGTTTCCAAGCCGGTATCTCAGAAATGCATGTATAATGCGTGGGACCTTAAGAATGAAACCGAGCAGGAATCACGCGGTTTTACTTCTGTGTCAGTCCAACACCTGTAGAGATTTCGCAGTGTGCCTGCAATTATTAACGAAATGACATTAGACTTAACATCATGTGATTTCGCGTCTGTTGCTCGCAAAGGTCTCTGATTGGTCGAAAAGGCGATGACGCCACAATGTCATGTAACCTTGTGACTTGATCGTAATCTGCTTACCCTGGCAGGTACTGTCTATACTGGCCTGCTCAGAGGTTTGTGAGGAACCTGCGCCTCGTGGCAGGTGAAAATTAAATTAATTCCATTGAATTAAATTCAGCTGCCACCAACCCCCTTCACATCATGCTGTTTCGTGTCCTGCGTTAGTCGCAGATGTCGCTGATTGGTCGAGAGGGCAATGACGTCCGAAGGTCACGTGACCAGGGGGGACCAGAGTCACGGAAGCGGGAAAAGGGGATGAGGGAAGAAACTCGGGTCAATGACATCCTAATCGAAACCAACAGAAAAAAAGTGGGCTTGGGCAGGGCATTAGTGATTTAGATTCCATTAGTAACTGGTGTTCTTCTTGGTTAATGACCCTTAATTCCTCTAAAACTAAACTTGTCTCTTTCACTCGCAAGTCTTGCCGCATCCCGACATCTTACACTCTCCTTAATAACCGGTTGAACTTTCTACTTCCTACAAGTATTTGGGACTACACCTTCAGTCCAATTTAACATGGAATTACCATATTAGCCATATTCTTGCAGCTGCTAACCGCTCTCTGGGTCTTCTAAAACGTAACCTTAAACAAGCGCCTTTTCACCTAAAAAAACTAGCATACGTTACCTTAATACGGCCTAAAATCGAATATGCGTCGGCCATCTGGGACCCGGATCAAGCATACCTTATAGATGACTTGGAATCTTTGCAAAACCGTGCCGTTAGATTCATCTTTTCTGATTATTCTCGTCATACTAGCGTCACCGCACTAAAGGCTCGCGCCGAACTCGATACGTTATCACATCGCCGCAAACTATCACGCTTGACCCTTTTCCATAAACTTTACCATCATGTTCTGCTCCATAACAATTTTTTTCAATCACCTGAATCTTTTTTTCCACGTCGCGACCACCCGCTGAAAGTTAAACGCATATCATTCCACACTTCTTCTTTTGCTAACTCTTTCGTACCACGTACCATCGAAAAAGCTTTATAAACGGTGCCACGTACTATAGTAGACTGGAATAATCTACCATCACACATCGCTTCTGAAAGGGACCTTAACAAGTTTCACGACCTTCTAACCCAAATGTCTGTTTAGCTTTACTAATTGATTGTACCACTTGCTGCATTGAGCTGTTTTATTATTTTGTTTTGTTCCTGCGATTGTTATTGCCTCTAAAACGCTATCTGTTCTTTTTTCGTGTAAATTACAATGTATACTACAGGTTTTTGTTTGTTTCTTGTTTTGTTTTCTACATGTGCTTTTTGTATTTATGTTTTGCACCTTGGTGCTTGCTCATTCTTATTTTGCGTTGTGTGTCATTGCTCCCCCCTATGTAATACCCTCGATTGAGGGCCTTTAGGGGTTTATTGAATAAATAAATAAATAAATAAATAAATAAATAAATAAATAAATAAATAAATAAATAAATAAATAAATAAATGTAATAAGGCAAGATAACCGCTGGTCCTTAGTGGTAACGGAGTCGATTTCAAGAGGAGGCAAGCGTAGCAAGGGGCGGCAGAAGGTTAGGTGGGCGGATGAGATTAAGAAGTTTGCTGGGATACGGTAGACGCATCTGGCAAAGGACAGGGTTAATTGGAGAGACATAGGAGAGGCTTTTCCTCTGCAGTGGACTTAGTCAGGCTGATGATGATGATGGATGTAAGGTGCCTGTGATTGCTCGAGAAACCCATGATTTCGCAATTTCAGTGCATCAAGGCGCTGGTCTCTATCTTTTCTCGCGCTACCGTGAAAGAGCCAGACAAGGAGGTTGGAACTCATTGGGAGGTAGGTGTCGACGGCATTTAGGCCGCAGACATGGGTGAAGACACTGAAGAGACGTATTAAGAGGAACTGGGCGAAGATATACTCAACGCATAATTATTTGTGTGCTAATAAAGATACGATGAAAATGACCATATTGTGTATGAAGTGAAAGACTGACACAGGGGCACAAACATGTAGCAGTAGCGTTGCTTCTACGCTGTCGCATTTCAATCTTTTCTTGCCTCAAGTATAAGTGTAAAAGGAAAGCATAGGTTGCTGCCATATCGCTTTTTCCGCCATATTCACTGACTTACCGTAGCAGATAATTCTATCAACCTGCAAGCTGCCGCAGAGCGGCACCATGAAGTCTGGTGTTGATGGAGACATACGATGTCTTTTTCATTTTTTCTGAGTAGCTAAGGGAATCGAACGCCTGGTTTAGCATACAAAGAACAAGATGTCATCACACTTCACACGCATCTCGCATTCCATAGACTTCCCCAAGTTGCTCATCACAAATACAAAAGAAATTCTTGGTACACGGTCGCTTTTGCTACTTTTGTTCCTATTTTTATAGCTCTAGGCGAGCATGGCGGAGCCTGATTGTTTGTCGCAGTTCTGTAACAGAGCATTCGAGAACCGAAACGGGAACTTTAGGAGCAAAGACTTGGATGCCACTTCTGGCAGGCTGCTGTACTGGCTTCGCCGTGCTTGTCTGTTTTTCCTTTAGACATGTACTCTAAAATAAGTGGCGAAGCTGGCAGAGGCTGCCGATGAAGGTATGACCTTTAAAGGGCTATCAATCTGCTACAAAAACTCCTATTCTCAGCTGCCTAGCTGACATTTGTACAGGAATGTCGCTGAACTTGCTGTAGGCAACGAATATTGTTAACGCCCATCGCCGGTCTTGACAAATCAGTGAATATTAACAGTTATATATATTTGTTGATATATTGGTCATCGTCAGTAAAAAAAAAAAATAATAAATGTGGGCGGATCAGACGTCAGATGCGACAATTCTTTAAAAGTTGTTGAATTTTTCCTCTATGGTCAGTTTGATGAATTAGCTTTAATGTATGCTTTTAATCTAAGCCGACGCTTCACACACGCGATGAAATTTTTCTGGATGGTGGAGCGGAGTGGGTGGCTCTTCTGATGGCTGGAGGTGGAGTGGGTGGGAGAGGGCGGTTCTAGAGCGGCGATGCGTAGTGGGCAGCCCACTACCTATGAGAGTGGGAAGGTAGGAAGCGAGTGTTGCTCCTACTGCGTCTTTGAATTGTGGGAGGCCTAGTGAAGGTACGTGAGTTTGTGGTGAGTGGCGCTTTTGGGTAGTGTAGTTGGGTGGGTGAGTGGTGGGTCGAGGCTGTAGAGAGTGAAGGTGTGTGGGGTTCGGGAGGTGGACCGACAGTGGCGCTGGATGAAAGGATGATGGACAGGTGGCTTATGTTTATGGTTATTGGGCTGGAGGCTTCGCTTCTATAGTCATCAGAATCAAGCGGGAAGGATGATGACACATAGCACTGCTTTCGCAGTAAAGAAAAAAAAAAATCAGAAACAAATTTAGCCCTGCTGCCGCATTTCAAGCGGTGTGCCATAGTGTTGTTTTAAAGGCTTTGTTTAAGGCTGAGGGAAGTGTGGCCTCTATTTGGCATCACTCGTATACCACAGATTGTGTCATCTTACAGTGGAGAAAGAAATCTGTTTCTTGTTATGCTTGTTAGGTTATTCATTCCTTTAAATTGTTCGTTTTGAGATAATCTGGAGTCTTGATGAAATCCTGCATATCAAAATTTCGATCTATGTTTCTAGAAAGTACATTGCAAGTCATTCCTTTCGTGGTTTCTTTTCAGTAAGCAACGCACAAGTAACATCATATATACGCCTGCATCTTTAGCCTCGAAGCCTTTCACATGCATTAGTGGGTGGTCCCAGACGGCCTGCCTAGAGTTTTAACATAAAATTTAATCGCGTCAAACTGCGCGTAAAACAGTATCGAATATCCGCCAACCTAGTTATTGTGTTCATATTTTACTACACCTTTGTTTAACTGTGGTATTAAATGGAGGCGTGAAGCCACTTTAAGGCCCTTAAGTTGTTCTTGTGTAAGTCAGTGACAGTTCAGAGTAGGTTCATGTTCCTGTCTTTTCTGGCACCTGCAGGAAGGCCACCGAATTCGCTTCAGAACCGTATTCAACAAAGTATTTGTACTTAAGTTCTGCCTGTCTGAACTTAGCTAGTGGTGACAATAGGCAGTACAGGCAAGACACTCTTATTTTTCATTCTTTTCTTCTAGACCTCTCTAACGCATGTCTGTTGGACTATGCTAGACTGTGTTTTTATGAAATGAGTACAGTGAGGGAGCTTCTCGAAATTGGCTGCCGGGGTGGTTGAGTGGTTAAGGCGCTCGGTTGCTGACCCGACAGACGCGGGTTGGATCCCGGCCGCGGCGGCCGAATTTCGAGGAAGGCGAAATTATAGAGGCTCGGGTACTGTGCGTTGTCAGTGCACGTTAAAGAACCCCAGGTGGTCGAAATTTCCGGAGCCCTTCACTACAGCTTCCCTCATATAGGCTGAGTCGCTTTGGGACGTTAAACCCCCATAAGCCAAACCAAACCTTCTCGAAATTGTTCGTATACGAAAAGTTTTTGAATTACTCTTGCCTCTTGGGTATGAACATTTTTAGGCGACTGGAACGAAGCATGTCAGGTTAGGTTTTGCGTTTTTTGTGTTATGTTTTGTGTGCGTGTTTGTGCGCACGCACGCACGCACGCACGCACACACGCACGCACACACACACACACACACACACACACACACACACACACACACACACACACACACACACACACACACACACACACACACACACACACACACACACACACACACACACACACACACACACACACACACGCACGCACGCGCACACACACACGCACGCACGCGCACACACACACACACACACACACATGCGCGCGCGCACGCACACGCACGCACGCACAAACACCCCACACACACACGCACGCACGCAGCGTTTCTATGGAGGCGAAACGCAAAAAAAAAATTGTCAGCGCGCGCTAAGAATCCCCAGGTGTTTGAAATTATCCAGACCTCTCCACTACAGCACCTTTCTCTCTCTCTCTCTTTCTACTTTCGATCCCTTCTTCCTCCTTTCTCTCAAGGCGCAGTTGAGTTGTCCTCCGAGAAGACAGTTACAACGCTATTTCCTTTCCACAAAAAAACATTAATATTGGCCAGGTCCTTCGGCCGCTGTAGGTACCGTCGCCTTTTCTGCCTGTTTTTCGACCATGGAGAGCCGCCGCCCTCAGCCGCTTTGCTTGTAGATGAACATCCCAAGGTCGTTCACCGTTTCTGGTACTTCGCAAGTAACCGCCGGTGGTCACTCATCTTTTTCGCGCCAGGGAACGCACTTAGCGTCCCTGGCTGATTAATGCCGTAGCGTCCGCCGGCTCGTTACTCGCCGGTCTTAGCGACGCTTTCGGCCGCCTAAGCCGCCATCTCATCTGCATGTGAGGCTGCACGAAGCTGGCGCTAGCTAGAGAGGCTATCCTTCTTGCCTTTTCACTCTTTCAGCTATGGACGACCATAGTAGCAGCGCTGCTGCTGCGGAGGGTGTTTAGTGCATAACCAATGGATCTAAGCCGACGTAGAAAAACTGTCTTACAATGCGAGAAGCTCCGGTGATAAACGAGTGCTCTAATGACGTAATAAAAAACTGGTGGTCCGTAGCATCGTGGTGGTCCGTAGCACAGGGAGCAAATGAATGATGAAAAAAAAAAAATAACTATAGGGAATGTTTAATACATTCGAATCGGAGCGAAAGCACGGATTTATGCTACGTAAAAGACGACGGTGAGCAGGCAGTGCCGGGGACGGAGCAGATGTTAGTTGATGAAGACGACGCTCTCAAATGCACAGTGCTAGAGTGTGGTGCAGTTTAACTAAAGTCGTGTTGGCTGCGGCGATAGCCTAGTGCTATCTACAAACTGTTTGTAGATAGTGCTATCTACAGACAGTAGATAGCACTAAACTCATGCACATTAAACATTGCATCATTGTTATAGATACCATGTTGAAAAAAAAAAAGGGCGATAGCCTAGTGGTTCAATTGATTCAATTTCTTTTTCTCTTTTTCATGGTTTGAGCTCTAACTCAGCTGAAGGTCGAATTTACACAGTCCGCGATTGAAGTCCTATGTCCCATAGTGAGCCTTTGGCGTAAAAAAATTAATAAGACGTGATGTTGAACAGCTAGAGTGTCTGGCATGTTGTGCATTTGCATGACTTTAGTAGCCGACGCAGCCGCTTACTCGAGCCAACAGTGAAAGTGAGCCCACGTCAAAGGGAAGGGTATCGAGTCCGCAATAGGGTCTGTGTCGGGTAGCACGTTGCGTTGCGGTTTTGGTATTCCATTAAAGCCCCTGTGAGGCGACAAAATTCCGGTTGTAGCGGTTCAGGGGCAGTTGCTTATTGGAAGGGTTGGAAGAGTACCCTGCACCTCCTATGCTGTGATACCATGAGGTACAAGAACCGAACTCCGTCGTTGTCTGTTACTCAGCTTTAGGACATCACCTTCTTTCGTATTTTCTCTGCGCGGTTGTCTCAGTATAATCTCGTAACTGTTGGCCCAACTTCAAATTGCCGTCGAGTGCTCAAGTAGAACCGGATATTTTATGCGCACACACTTTTAAAAGCGCGAGGTAGTGAGTACATTTTACGTTGTTTAATGAGTGCGTTTTGGTAGCATGCCTATATTAATACCAGGCTAAGAATAAGGCGCCTGGGCCCACTGGGCAGTACCGTATCGCACCTTGGACAGTCGCCTGTCCTGCTGCGATGACGTCCAGTCTAACATGTGGTGACTGCTTCAATGAGCGAATGCCTGGCTGTTGACACTTCGAGGAATAATTGTTGATTAAACAGGGCTAACTGGAATCGGCTGGAAGTATTCACTCCACTGGCTTACCTGTCATTCCAGTTGCTTTCGGTTCCGTCTTTGTAATTGCTGCGGTCGAATTGTCGGGCGACGTTTGCGCAGCAGCTACTAGAAAGCTCTGCTGCGCATTGATGCATCTCTTCGCTTTGCCGCGCATTCAGGAGAAAATCAACGTCACAAAGACAAAAAATATAATGGAAAAACGACTAGACACGTGACTCTGCACAGCTCGATTGTCTGGCAGACAGAGAGTCTCCGTTTATGACTGCATTCCTTTAGGCTTCAGATCTAACCGCTTGCTCGCGGCAGGAATGAAAGTGAGCGCATTTAAAATGGAAGATTTTCGAGTTCGCATCCCTGTATGTGTCAGAGAACGCTAATTGCGAAATGTCAGAGGCATGTTGTATGATGGAAGGCCTCTGGTTCCCACTGGAGTAAAATAGCAAGGCGCACGTTGTCTTCTGGTGCTATTTCAGTGAAGCACTTGTGATGCGAAAAAATTTTACATTGTGATGCCTCGTGAGCACTTGCTTGTTGACTCCGTACTTCCAAAGTGCTGATATCACAGGGTAAAAGTTCTGAACATCAAGTATGTCTTCATTACTAGGCTGTTAATGCAAAATAAAACGATATCTTCTAGGTTCCTCACAAAAATATTACTTATTAATGAAAATTATCAAACTGCAATAGCTGTGACTCGGCATCGAAATTCACGCACATGCGCATACTCAAGTCATATCAAGAAGACATTAAGAAAGTTAAAAATTCTTTTTATAACCGGCTGTTGAGGCGACGTGCTCGTTGAAACTGTAGGTTGTTTTGCTGGATACGACAGCTGTTGCCGTGAGCTAGTGTGGTGCAATCGACTTTTTACATTTCTGGCAGCTGTAAATATAACGGCTCGCTGTGAAATGTGGTTTGAATAACACTATAAACGTTTGGTCATCCACAGGGAGAAGAAACGAAAATATTGATGTTTTTATTTGTTTATTTAAAGAAACCCCTAAACGCCCTCATTGCGATGGTATTACATGGGGGGTGGTAAAAAAAATTTGAACATGAGGATACAAGAAGGTATATCTAACATGAGGAAATGAATAAAAAACGAAACCAGTAAAGCGCAATATCTGAATAGTCAACAAGCATCAAAATGTGGCGGAACAACAAAACGCAAAATGAACATAATGAAAAAAAAAACGTAATAAACAGAACGGAAAAAACAAAACTCAAACATATAACGGTGAGCAGAACAGAACTAGAAGAAAACTAAGCATCGGTTTCATTTTTTAAAAGTTCCTGAAATGTTTCCATATTCGTTTCAGTTGCGATTGTGGAAGGAAGCCGGTTCCAATCAAAATGTTTTTGGGTATGAATGATTTCGCAAAAAAATGAAGTGTGGCATGTGATGTG
This sequence comes from Amblyomma mixtum, assembly GCF_055824585.1. NCBI lineage: Eukaryota > Metazoa > Arthropoda > Arachnida > Ixodida > Ixodidae > Amblyomma > Amblyomma mixtum. The sequence goes on from NC_143017.1 coordinate 141,637,646, forward strand.
TTTCATCTTGAAAGGATGGTCACGTCGTGGAAACACTGCCGAAGGTTGAGTGAAAGAAATCGTCGTGAAGGTCATGGTAGACTTTATTTGTATGACATTCGTATATTTGTGCAATGATACGCAGTTTATTGTAGTGCGAAACAAAAGTTGGGGTGGGAGCTTACCTACTGTAATGCCAATTACTTTTCGAGGGAAACGCTCATTTTCGCGACAGCATTACAGGTTCCGTTCACGAGAAAAGCCGGCGTCGGTCCGTCCGTGCCACGAAAAAGCAGTTGACCAAAGCCACGGTGGGCAACCAGCCTCCCATAGCAGATGGCAATCAAATTAAATCAATTCACTGCAATTGCCTCCTGCCCACCGTGACACTGCACGTCAGCCCATTATTCGGAAGAGAGCCTCCCGAAGACAGCCTCGTCGGTGCAAAAATGAGCCTTACGAGATCTTGGGGCAAGAAACCTGGGTCTCACAAGCCTCACCTTTGGCTATATTTGGAACAGCCGCCTACCGGGGCCGTGTATCGCTAAACCGGTGAACCAGTGCGCTACTAGTGGTATGGGGAATCTCCGCGATCTATGAACCTATCAAGCAGAAGGAGTTCTTGAACGGGAGGTGTCTGTATTTCTATCACATTGTACTCTTAGGGTACGCAAGCGCCGTCTAAGTTTCTTTTATTATTCATAGTGTAACATATTTTTGCGTGCCAGCACAAGACCACAGTTGACTGTTAATTTATTCCAAGTTGTTGTCTTGAAGGCGTTTTGATTGACCAGCAGTGGGCTCACCACCACCGCACCCGCGAGGAATATGCTTGGCGTCATCGAACAGGGGCGTAAAAGTGTCTCTGAACGCAGCCTTTAAACGCAGGCTGTGGTCGCTGCTCGTCCGACGGCGCTTCATTAGGAAAGCGACCTCGAGCCACTCTCCGAAGACGTTATTCGAGGACGGAAAAAGAAAAAGGAGCAACGATGACCTACTCCGCGATCTTATCAGTATTGTTGTCTTATTGTTCTCGTGTTCTGTCTATGCCCTAATCTATTGATTATTCTTAGTCAACTTGCTAATGCTTCCATTTGGAACAATCAAGAGTTATTTTTAGACGAACAAATGACGGCTCGTGTACACAGCGCGCATCTATAAATATACTGGGAAATATCCTTCACACTTCGCCCATCTCATAGCTCTCGCATAGGAGGATGTTAGGACTGAGGTGCGCTACTACTACTGCCTTGCTACAGTGTGTGAGACTGTTTTAGAGCGAAAGCTCTACTCCTCGAGGCAATCTACCAAGGTCAAATGTGGCGGCGTTTGGAGCGGAGGTGTGTCCTTTGACGTCACGCCACGTGACCCGCTGCGGAGAGGCGTCTCAGCTGCGCTCGCTGAGAGCCTCGCCGCTGCGGTACCACGTGACTAGCGGGGACTTAACAGCTGTTTCGCACGCCCTGGTCGCTCAGTCTCGCCGTGGATGAAGCGCGCGGCGCTGGTCCGCGAGAGTAATCTCTTCGCCGCAGGTGCCAGGCTGAGTCTGATCACCCTGCCCATATAGCTCGCCGGGAAGAAGCACTGAAGAAGAAGCCCGCTAAATTAGCGACAGACACAGATGAATAGCGAGAAGCTTGACTGAAGAAGAAACGCAAGTATGAACGAGACAGGAAGGCTAGAAAGTTGGCAGCTGAGGCTACTTGACTGACCATAAAAGGGTCTTCAGCTTAGTTAAACCACAGCAAACCGCTGATGATGTGCAATAAAAGCATTCAAACCGAGGCAAACCGTGATTAAACATGCTTAACAGAGGTTTCGCTCGTGTGCGGAAACCAGAGCCTTCGTTTCGCTTTACCATACACACTAAATCATCATAGCATAAACTCGCCGCGATGGCTCAGTGGTTACGGCGCTCGGCTGCTGGCCCGAAAGACGCGGGTTCGACCCCGGCCGCGGCGGTGGAATTTTGATGGAGACGAAATTCTAGAGGCCCGTGTGCTATGCGATGACAGTGCATGGTAAAGAACCCCAGGTGGTCGAAATTTCCGTAGCCCTCCACTACGGCGTCCCTCATAGCCTGAGTCGCTTTGGGACGTTAAACCCCCATAAACCAATAAAACAAATAAACACTCGAAACATCTTTACTGCCCCCATTAAGGACTTTAAGTTTTATTTCATCACTGCCGCACACTACTTCTGTTCCCTGCTTAGGTAAGCTCTGTGATATGAGTACTGAGTATTTATTAGGTTCAGGCATGTTACCTGCATGTTGCTAGACGATCGTAGACCGTTAATTACTCTCTTCATTCTATTTTGTTTGTTTAATGGTCGTAAGTATTTCTCCAGTTCTCGCTGTTTTCAATATTACACAATTTCATTCTCTATACGTATGTTCGCCTTGAATGCACATGTCCTGCTGCTACGCCCATACCGGGCCTCGAGCATCACTCAAGATACCCTTGTAGCTTTTCGACCGAGGTCCATTTCCTGTATGTCTGGAAACAAAACTTTCTTCAATTCAATAACTAGGTTCAATACATGCTTAAACCGTCGTAATTTTTTCCTCCTGTAAAACCTTAGGTTTCCTGTACTATAGTGAGTGCCCGGCTCTTTGGAAAAGGTGGACGACTGCAATCGTATGCGACAATTTTCTTTTTGATTTTTCAGCATCTAATGAACAAATTTCTGGGCCTTCCTCTGAGCTTACATCAACATTTTCTGTCTCGCCACGCTGTAGGTATGAACCCTGGTGGGCTGACTTACTTCTACGTGCTTCTGCTAAGCAGTAGAAGAAAATGAATATTTATGTTTTACGAGTGTTTGTGTGCTGTATAGGGTGACTTTAGGGAGGCATGGAAGCCTGTTTATACAGGGATGTGCATGCGTACTTGCTCCAAAGCCAGCGCATTGTAATTCAACAGCGCAGCGTAGCGCACAGTGACCGTGTTAATTTGCATAGGAATAGCGACGTTGGCAACGCCATGGGGTGTATTCTTTTCTGCTTCAGTCCTTGCTAGGTTATGTCCTTGATGACTGCTGCCCTTTGCGACCTCTAGGATAAATGAACGGTCACATTATACCGACAGCTTGACATTGACCTCGGGATGACCGCTATGCGCAAATATTCACTGCTTCGTCCAGATGAGCCCGTCGTGCGCCTGATTGTATGCTGATGAGTTCAACCTTGTTCAGTTTTTATTAGAGAGGATATCCGCAATTTGCATTTCAGACTGGTTCCTATAAACGCACGCGCGCAATCTACATTCATGATATAAACATACAAACCTGCTGCGGGGAAGCGTACAAAGAACCGCTCCACAGAAAAAAGTCCAAAGCCTATCGTTGAAGCAAGAACTCGTAGCTCGCCAAATGTCCATATTCCCTCAAACGCGACGGGAGGAAACGGAAGCAACAGACAGGCGCTGCTGAAATTTCGGCGAATTGCTCCGTATTCATACTGCCTCAACAGCGCGAGAGGGGCGGGGGGAAATGAAGGCAATGCGCACTTGTGAGGGATTATGCATACATACCAACTCGCCCGAATTTCAGCGTTAGTGATCAAATGTCCTTGAATTCAAGGCTGCCGATTTCGGCAGCGTAGAGGTTGAGAAGCCGGAGAGAACATCACTTTTTACACCCGCATCCATTAATTGATAATGGAGGTGTAGTATTCAGCAATGAAGGCACGGAGAGTACAGCTCGGAGTGCAAACTACTCTATTTTACAGCACTGCTGCGATTCTATCGAAAGCGCTGCTTCGCAAAGACACGAGTAACAAGAGCAACGTGACACAACAGCCCACCAGAACCCGTCATCGGTGTTTTCTTTGGATCGACGGCTGTTATCCTACAAGTGTCCACGAGCAGTTCATTGTATCCTGAATCAAGCAGTGCGCAAAATCTTCGCTAGTGATACCGGGTGTAAAGGCAGGCCGCATCTACGCAGTCTGGCTAATAACGACGCCACTCAATGAATAAGATGGCTGCTCGGGAGTTTTTACTAGGTACTGTTACGAGCAGGTGTTTATTCAGACAAGAACGGGCGATTGAAGCCAGCTGGGTCGCTTGCCGAGCACGAGACGCATCTACCTCGTTCTCCTACGACTACGCAGAAGAGGAGGCATCGCCTTTACATGGACGTCACGATATCACCAACCTGCCATATAGAGAAACCTTGAACTCACCTCTTTAAAACCTATTACTGAAGTTAGTAATGATGAGGCAAAAGCTGCAGTGGCCGTCTCCCTATATTTTTAGCTGTACAAACAATACAGAAAAAAGCAGCAGCTGCCGCCGCAGCAGTCCTGGACTCGGGACTGCACCCATGAAGACTCCCAAGACTCTAGAAGCAGTGCATAAATATTTTGTCTCTTGCTCTGGACATGCCATATTTCGCCTGAATACGTGAATAACTTCGGTCAGAAAATAATGCATATGTTTTGGAATGCGATATTGTGCTCAAATAATGCAAGTACTGCATTCGATGTTTTTACACGAATGCAAAAGAATTATGGTGAAAACTTCTCATTCTAGACTTTAAAGCCCACCTAGAAAACTGAGAGAACCATTGGGCAGTAGAAAATACTAAGTAATAAAACGAATAATGCTACGTATCAGCACTTTTTTCCGTACGTGGCGCTGAACAGTTGAAGAACTTGAAAATTTGGACGAGTGTTAACGACATTTTCCTGGTTGGAAAACGTTTGATATGACGACTATACTGTGTCATTCACGAAACAGACGCGTTGACAGGAAAGTGTTTTCCACCTGGTTGGATTTCTTTAACCGGCAACACGTTCAGTTTACATCGGGAAGTGGTCATCGAAGCTATTAAGAAATGCGTCAGTGAACTAAGCCAATTCGCTGTTGATTGTTCCGAAATCAGCTGTCGCATAGACCCCAGTTTTGTGCATTTTTTGACTTCCTTGGAATTTTTCGTATTAGCAGAAAAAGAGCAACGAATGATCACTTATGTCTTGCCAAAAAGAAATGCTACGAGAAGCAAGGTCACGCCTAGTCGTTGAGAGTAAATCAAGGGTGTTAGTTGGGGCAGGTCTGATTCTATTGCCCTGAACGGTTAGCTGAGAGAATGTAAAAGTAGAAAAGAAATCTAAAACGCGTGTCCTCGAGAAGAAAAGGGTGACATAAAAGCAGGTTGAATGTTCCACATAATCTTAAGAAATGAGCTAAATTTGTGAAATAAGAACACGGCAGATGAAGGGAAACATGAAATCATTTCATAATTACTGTCATGAAGTTCCCGGACTAAAGCATAGCGATGAAGGCTCAAGATAACAAACGCTGTGGAACGTTTCTTGTAGAGTAAAGGGTATAGACATGTGTAAGACTTTCACATTACTGTAAAGGTGAATGCACAACGATGGAATGTTTCTACAGACAGCGAAGAGGACGCCGCCTCCACGCGCTTTTTTGGCACACCGATACACAAAGAAAGTATGCATCTTGGAAGATTTTAAAACTCTCAACCTTTACATGAATGCAAGCTTCGGTCAAAACGATCATGACAGCTCAAAATGCATCGATTACGAATATTCAGCTATGTTTGCGTAGTACGCTTCTAACATTGGTAAACAAGGCGGACACATCTCGCGATTTCGCAGCTTGAAGCGGTGGAGTGAGAAGCAGCGACTGGCTCGCGCGTAGCTTGATTTTTTCCCCATCTTGTCGGAGATGGAATCAATAACGAAGCATTTTAAGCATGAAATGCTTTCAAGTGCTGTTGTCTGCGAGGCGCGGCAAGTCGTAGCATCAAACTTGACGCTAAGCGGAGAGAGAACATGGCGGCGAACCGAAAGAGAACATGGAGAAGCTTTGGACCCACCCAGTTACTGCACGCCGCTTCACGCCTTCTTGGTCACGTGAAGAGAGAAGCGAGCGCACGGTGCGATGCCCTGCTGGCATACGGAATCCGCGCGCCAGCGGCAACAGACTCCGCTACCTACAGCCTGTACCGCCGTGGCGCCATCCATCGGCGTGGGGTGCAACCGCGGCAATTGGTATCTAATATTATCTTAAGCACTTCAGCTGAGGCCAGAGGAAAAGTAGGAAAACTACTGAGGGGAGCGATAGCTTGAAGGGACAGGAGAAGAGTCCTGCCATACAAAAACCACAGAGAGCGATAGCGAGGTCGAGGTCGTCAATGAATACGAATGGCTCTAGACAGGTGCTTGACCGTGCGCTTGCCCGTATAGATCCTTGTGTCCACTGTGACGAACCGGCTCTTCGCTCTCGTAGTTAAGGCCTGTACGAGTGCTTCAATGCAACGCTCAGGTGCAGTGACAAAACTCCAGAACGGATTTCAGGCAAATCGACATCTCGAGGACAATACCTTCATCATGAGCCAAACGATAGAGCTTGCTCAGGAGGAGTCACGGGACCTGGTAGCGTTTTAACGTGATAGTGTTAAGGAGGTCGTGTCCCAGAAAATCCGGCGTCGTCCTCGACCTCGCTGGCCGTGAACGAAAAGCACAAAATATCCTCAGGGAAGCGACCTAGGAGGTAGGTGGGCCGCGTTGGTCATTTGACCTTGTATCGCTGTAAGAACCTGCCCATCGGATTGGGACAAACTGTGCACCGTCATAGGTGGCAGTTAATGATTGGTCGCGAGAGGTGGCTTTCAAGATTAACCTGGCTCGCACAAGTCTCACCGGTAGCAGCACCTGCCATCGCAGGGCATTGGCGCATCGCTTACCTACTACACCGCGCGCCGGGAGCGGTGGGAGGACTCCCAGGGATCTATGAATGTTGAAGAGAATGACCAATTCACCATATAGGGGCATTAAGGCATTAGCAATGGCGTCATACTCTTAAGGCGGAGCTAAAGTGTCTCTGCAATTTTTTTTTCTTTTCGTCTCGAAAGCGTTTGACAACGTCCCACATGAGCCGATGCTGTACCGCATTTCGGCTCCCTGCACATGCCACCAGTCTGGCGTACGCTTCTCCGACGGCTTTACCAAAAAAAAAAAATGCAGAGGACATTTAAGATCCGCCTTAAGGGTGCGACGCGATAGCGAAATGGGTAAGTTTGCATATGGGCAGAATTGGTCATTCTCTACATTCATAGATCCCTGGGAGCCCTTATACCCCGGCAAGCTGAAAGGCAGCTCGATAAGCATTAGTCAAGACTACGCTAAAGAAACTGTTGAATTACGAAAGAAACTATGGCAAAGCAGTGAAAAGGAACGAGCAAACGGCAACAAGGTGCAACTGGTACATGACAAGCTTAAGATAAACAATCATATCTACGTCTGGGATCGTGAAAAGAATCAACGGTGTCTGTACCGTACTGAGCAAGTTAAGGTTCCTCGATTCAAAAAGAGGGAAAAGACTGCTAGCCCTACATTGCTTCAGTTGCAAACTTCAGACAAGGCTTCTGACACGGAAAGCGATTCTTCTCGGTCATAGCTCAGAATTCTACTTGTAAACGCCCGCAGTATAGCAAATAAAGTAACTGATTTAGAGTATCTACTAATTTCTGAGAGCCCTGATGTATTGATGTTGACTGAGACATGGTTACATAGCGCAATTAATGACAGTAGTATTTTTCCTCCTGACTACAAGGTGTTTAGATGCGACAGAGATTCCAGAGGTGGTGGCGTGGCTATTATTGTGAAAAGCACTATAAACGCAGTCGCCCTTGATTGCAATGTCTCTGAATCGGTCTGGTGCAAGATCAGCTGTGCAAACATGTGGTATATGTTAGGGACTGTGTACAGACCACCAGCCACTCCGCCAGAATTTTTGGATGGCTTGAATGTATTTCTTAACTCCCATGTAAATGAAAACACAAGACTAATAATGGCTGGTGACTTTAATTTGCCGCATATTAACTGGGAAAGTCTATCAACGGGTAATGCAGAAATAAGGAGCGCCAATAAAATGATGCAGATCATGTTTTCACATAATCTTAAGCAAATAGTTAAAGACTTCACAAGAGTTACACCAAAGTCCCAGTCATTGTTGGACTTGGTTTTCATATCCGGTAGAATACCAGACTATACTGTATCAGTTGAGAATGGTTTATCAGATCATAAGATGGTTTGCTTGAATGTACCGCTGCACACAAGAATCTGTAAGAAACCATATGTCGTGATGCATGTTAAGGATTATGGCCGTGCGAATGACACGTCCATCCTAGACGTTCTGGAAGAAAGCTTTAATGAATTTGAAATAGCATCCAACCGCGAAAGTGTAGAAGAACTATGGGACCGACTTAAAGGCATAATCAAATATTGCATAGATCATTTTGTCCCCACACGTATAAGGAAATCACAGCAAAAAAATCCATGGATAACTAGGAGCATCATACACCTTAAGCGTAAGATAAAAAGGTTAAGGAAGAAAAAAAGCAGGGCAACAGAACTTTCAATAACCAAACAAATGCTAAAATCTGCATTGGTGGAGTCGAAGAAAACGTTCTTCAATAAAACGCTTACAAACTTCCTTAAAAGCTCGCCACAAAAGTTTTGGCGATATTTCGCAGATAGAAAGAATGAAATAGAACAGATAGTGGATGGCGACGCAGTCGTGACAGAAAAGAAAGATATTGCAAACGTATTTAATCATTTTTTCCAATCAGTTTTCACGAAGGATAGATGTGACAGTGACGGTGATCCTTTAGTCTGCGCAATACAATACCCAATGGAAGACCTACGCATTACAAGGGAGGGCGTGTTCCAGCATTTGCTTAGGTTGGATGCAAAAAAATCGTGTGGCCCAGATGAAATACCAACGGTATTTCTTCAACGGTACGCTGAATGGATGTCGTATTATTTGCAGCTTTTATTCGAAAAATCTTTGCGGGATCATTCAGTACCTCAGGACTGGCGCGATGCCACCGTTGTTCCGATATTTAAAAGTGGCAATAGGCTATGTGTAAACAGCTACAGACCGGTCTCGCTCACTTCTGTGTGCTGTAAAGTCCTAGAGCATGCAATAGCAAAACATATTCTGTATTTTTTAGAAAAAAACGATTTATTATGCCCAGTTCAGCACGGTTTCCGATCTGGCCTTTCGACGGTGACACAGCTAATCGAAACTGTACATGACCTTTGTACAGCTACAGATGAATGCCAACAGGTAGATGTTGTATGTATAGACTTTGCGAAGGCATTCGATAAAGTTGCACATCATAAACTACTTTCCAAATTGAGGAGCCTAGGAATTAGTGAAAATGTAGTATTGTGGATTCAGGCATATTTAAAAAACCGTTATCAAAGGGTCAGAATCGGGAAAAGTGAGTCGGGGAAGTGTGAAGTTGTGTCTGGAGTGCCGCAGGGGTCTGTTTTAGGCCCACTTTTGTTTTTATTGTATATTAATGATATTCCGTCTAATATTTACCCACCTGTAAAAATTAAACTATTCGCCGATGATTGTCTAATTTACACGCGTGTAGCCTGCACGGAAGATCAGATCAAACTAAATAAATGCCTACAATCATTAAACTCGTGGTGCCAAAGATGGGGCATGGTAATTAACTACAATAAATCTACATACACTCACGTAACTAAAAAACAGAACGTTATCAGATTTGAATATAATATTGGAGAAAATACCTTGGTCGAGGTGCAGTGTTTCCGGTACTTAGGGGTGACAGTGACGCATAATCTAGACTGGCGTATTCATATTGAGAATATCTATTCAAAAGCGTACCAGAAGCTTTGCTTTCTTATGAGAAAACTTCCAAACGCAACTAGAGAAATTAAGTTAGTCGCCTACAAAACGTTTATACGACCAGTTCTGGAATATGCGAATGCTGTGTGGAGCCCTCACCAAAAATGCTTAAAAAAGAAGGTAGAAAGAGTACAGCGGATTTCAGCACGTTTTATATGTTCAAAGTATCGCCGTACTGACTCGGTTACAAAGATGATGCAGCAGTGTGAACTGGAAACGCTGGAAATTAGAAGAATAAAACATAGACTCAAACTTTTTTTCCAGATAATGCAAGGGACATTAAAAATAAATAAAGAACATTATGTGAAAGCGCCTCTAAAACGTGGTTCCCGGAAAAACCACGGCAGGGTACTACAGCCTATTAACACACGTACGGATGTGTACCGGTATTCTTTCTTCCCTGATGTAATTGAAATGTGGAACAGATTGCCAAGTGATGTTGTGGAGAGTATGAACGTGCAACAATTTGAGCTAGGTGTTGATATATTTTTGAAAAATGGTGCACAAATTTTGAACTCTGACTCATGATTGCTCATTTATGTATTTGTTTTTGTTCCCTCCCTGTAACGACCATCATTTGAGGGTTAACAGTATGGCCAAATAAATAAATAAATAAATAAATAAATAAATAAATAAATAAATAAATACCACATTTGGCTCACTGGTGCCGCGGTTAAGCCGATAAGCGACTGCCCTGCGATGGCAGGTGCTCCCAGCGGTGGGCCTTGTGCGACGCAGGTTGCGCTTCCCTAGCGACCAATCCTTAATTTAAATGCCTCCTGCCACACTGGGCAGTTTACTCACAATACAGTGGGAGTTTCTGATGACGCCGCAAGATCACGTGACAAAGGAGGCCCACCTGCCTCTTAGTTTTGCGGATTTTTCGCTCGCGGGCAACGACGCCGACGACGCCGATGCCGGATTTCCTGCGGCAGAAGCTCCTTGAGGCTATCGCGTTAATATGGTGGTTGCATACCTGGAGGATGCAGAGCCTGCCAGCGCAGGCGCGCCGGGTCCTCAGACAAGGGTGTCTGCTCTTCCCGCTACTGTACACGCTGTGCGTACCCGGGCTAAAGGGAAACCTGCTCGATTCAGGACTTTCCGTCTTGTTCCGTTTCCATTCCGAGGGGCTACCTTACACTCGGGTGCCGCCTGGAATGGTTTAGTGATTCAGTGCTGCTGGCGGAGAACATTGTCGACTTTCAGCGGCTCTTCGTCTGGCCGCTCTTGGACTCGCACTGAACCTCAACAAATCCGCATTTCCGCAGTTCTCTGGCACACCAGAAGTAGCTGTTTGTTGCCAGGCAACAAATTCATTCCGCGAGCTATCACGTACCTAATTTGGCGACGTGCTCTCTTCATCGCAAGATCTCCACAGAGAGCGCGAGCAGCACCTCAGGCAAGCTTGTCGGAGAGCCAGTGCTGGGCTGGGCCGCCGATGAATTTGGGGATGAAACAGATACCTCCTCATTTGCGAACTGCAGTGACATTAGGCAACGCACTGGTGTGTCTCTCGGCCTGTACCCGAGCGTGGATCGAGCGTGTGGAGCGTGACGTGAGGCATGTAGCACTGGGCTCCCACGGGCATGTGACAGTTGAGGCCGTCTAGGATGACTTTGGATGGTCGACTTTCAAGGCCCGAGAGATGAGCAGCAAACTGGTCATTGAGGGTCGGCTTAAAGATGGGTGCGAATATATTTTGATATATCGCCTTTAAGGGCGCCGTAACCATGTAGACCGCACAAGTGCGCACGCTGAGCCTCAAGTATGGATCCGTTTCTGGCTTATGGTTTATGGCGGGTTTAACTTCCCAAAGCGACTCAGGCTATGAGGGACGTCGTAGTGAAGGGCTCCGGAAATTTTGACCACCTGGGGTTCTTTAACGTGCACTGACATCGCTCAGTACCCGGGTTTAGAATTTCGCCTCCATCGAAATTCGGCCGCCGCGGCCGGGATCGAACCCGTCAAGTATGGATTCATCGCAGAAGCACTACAAGTCACAGGTACTCAGAGGTGGGGTTAGACAGCATAGCTGCGTGTTTGAGAGGCTGAAACCTCTCAGTAGCGATATTCCACGCTGGAAAGATCAACGCTTGAGCTATACCGCGCCATCAAGCCCGCACCAATACCGCAGAACTTCTGTAATAATGACGCAGGGAGTCCTATCCCCTTAGAGCCTCGCGGTGGAGTACTCCGGTTTTTTATCTGTCAGCAGCGCTTCGACACAAGCCCGGCCATACATGGCGGCTTCTGCTGAGCAAGTACAGAAGCACAGGAAAGGGCGGAACACGTCATGGGTAACTGCGCTCTTTATCCCCCCGACACTCAGAGGGCACTACCACCCCAGAATCGCTGAGCTGTGCACCCTCTGATCGCGACGCTCAGGGCACGGTATTGGTAGCCACTAAAGAGAGACTACGCCAGTGATGGTTGCAAATACAATGCCATCTGATAGATGTTTCAGGTGACAGCGAGGATTAGGCGGGATGCGACGACGTTGGCCCACGGAGCGCTTAGTGGCTGACATGTATGCAGTGCACGTACTCCTACTTTCACGGCTGAGTGCGGGACGCCCCGCCAAGAAAGGAAAAGAAAATAGAAAGTATGGCACGCAGCGGACGAAGCAGACGTAGCCGCTGTGAAGGAGGGAAGCAGACGGTGCAAAGTGCGCGCGTTTGCGCGGAAGCAATAATCGTTTGCACGGAGACCGAAGAAAGAAGAGAACCAGACGGCGTGGGCGCGCAGCTCTGGGGACCGCAAGTGCGTGTCAATCCACGGCCGCGAAGATACATGGGCGCAACGCACCCGTGGGGCGAGGAGGTCGGTATGCGACGGCGTCCCCTCCGTGTGGCCGCCCCGAGGGGAGACAAGGGAACTCGAGTTTTGACGCCGGTGAAGAAAACACGCTTTGAGGCTGCCCTCCCAGGCCGACGCACCCCGGCAACGATCCGGACCGTCGTGACGCTCCTTCGGCTACGCACCGCAGGCCCCGGCGAGGTCTCCTCTAGCGACATTCCTCATCCACCTTAAGTACCGATTGGACTGTTTTCATTATCCTTCATTCGATTGCTACATGGACTCAAAAGACTCTAATTAGAACTATTTGACGTTGTTCTTAGAAACCACCTGCGTGTGGGAACTCTGCCTGATTTGTGCATGTTCATTTATGTCATGTAACTCTGTTTTTTTTTTAGTTTTGTAGTTGCTCTTGATTGTTGTAGTAAACATTGTTTTGGGAGACGTACACCTATCTGGTTTTTTGACTCACGTCCTAGACAGACAGTGACACCTACCTTGCCCTTTCTTTTCATGCCTTGGCTTTCCCTCTTTTTACTTTTTTTTACATAACGGCTAGGGTTGAAAACTAGCCACATAGCTACATCACCGATCGTTATTGTCATCAGGAAAGCGGGGCACGAAAACAACATCGGAAGAGCGGTGGATGCTGCACTGTCTCCTGAATGACTGTTCTGTTAAACCTAAACAAAGAAACTGTTTCATTTGCTTTTTCTTAGCTTGAGCTCTGTGTACATTTCGCTGCTCTACATATTGTGACAACCGTAACGTCACAGCTGAGACGTGCTAACCGGTCCAATAGGCCAGGAACGCACGGTGAGCGGGAAGCAACCCATGTGTCGCAAGACAGGTCGAACGGGGCCAACACTTTTCAACCTCCTCGTCCTTGCTTCCGCTTTCATGCCACTAGTGAGATTTCCACAAGACCGTAACACTTCCCTCGTCGCAGGCGAAGCTCTCCGGGGTAGTTAGGCTTAAAAGCTAAATGCATACGCAATCCACGATTTCATCTCAATTATACCAGTAGAAAACGCTTTTGCAGTTCGGCACTATTTTCACACTGCGCTTTCCAGTGATTTTGTTGGCGCAGTCATATTCAGTAGTCCGTTATAAACTTCACATCCTTCTATAAGGAACGGCGCATTGGATATATTACATGAGAAAGACGTTGCAGTAGAACTGTGACATTTATTGCGGTCTTAAAAATTGTGGGAAATTATCCTCCGCCTTTAAGGGCATGAAGCGTTAGCGGTAATGGCCCTCTGCAATGCTTTCTCTTCGCATATAGTCACTGTTGTTCGTTTAGATTCACACCTTTGTCACAGTGATCCCAACGCAGTTTACACATTCTTGTATTTGAACTCTTCCACGCTGCAGTATAAGCTCATAATGTTGCTTCTATGTACACACCCCTCGATTAATACTCACTGCACTACACCTACAATAATAAGCAACATTCCACCCGGACGCAGGTGCCGCACTGCGAAAACTTTAGGCTGCTCAGCCACCATCTGTTGGTGCAGCGGCGTACGTCAGATTGAAAGGGTTTTCCGGTAAACGCCGCATGCCGGCGCCACTATGCGACGTCAAGCAAAGAGGATGTGACATGGGTTTATTGAAGCAATACAGCGTGCCGTGTATTTGTCGATAGAACTTTGACGCTGCCTTTTCCACTTAACGGGCGTCGTACAGCTATCGCTTTAATTATGGCGCATGTGTGGAACCAGGGTCATCATGAACCAAAGCATAGGTACGAATCAGCTACTGCTGATCTTTCGCGCATATGGGGCAATGCACAAGCCCTCAGTTTTAGTGACCAAGCGTGTTCATTCACACTACGATGCCATTTCAGCGCATGTCCCCTCATCTGTCTTTTGCAAAAAATAGTAGGTCTAAACTCGCTGCAATAGTATGAGTTGTATTTGAAATGTCTAGTGAACAATATGATGGATATACAGTGCCACGCTTTGATTTCGTAGATGCGGGCTTAAACCATTGCTTAAAAACATGCGCTCTGCATGGCTAATGGCTACGTTGCATGCATTATTCGATTTCATTCTCGTGTAAACTTTGCTGGATCTCTAGAATGGCGGTCAAAGTAATCTCCCGCCAATGGACAGGCTCACCATTGTGGTGCATATATGATTTCGCTTTGTTTCCTAAGGACAGGCTTTCCAGTGTGATTTACATATCTTGGCTTCGTTGGTCGCGTTAGGGGTGGGGTTTTGGGAGGAGGAGGCAAGCTGGTTGTTTATTTGCTTGTTTTCGATGCCATCTTACTCGTAGTGTGACCTTTTTGGCGGGCATAAATATTACAGTCGGAAAGCTACGGACAACTGAACCCGACTTCTGGTCCTTCCTGTCGGACTTTCTGCTAGCAATGGTGGAAATGCGGTGTAATTTGATGTACTCGAAGGTTCATACCGACTTATAATTCGAAAGTAGAAAACCTTTGTGTCTACTGCTGTATATTGTACTGTAGAGGAGGTTAAGTTGCACGTCTAAATCTCTACAAAGCTAATGAAATCTAGCTAATCGTACGGCACGGCTGCATTGTTTGCAAAGCGCGAAACGAGTGCTCTAGCTGTGGATACGCACCGAATGTCGCATATCTCTAGCTGACTGTACCAGCCAGCAAAATGGCATGTTTAGTGCAGAGTGTAGCTCCCTGCAGTTTCGCCTTTCCAGCTGTACGCCACTTCTACTGGATGGTGGTAAGTACCTATAGCACGAGAGAGAAATGAGAGGAGAGAGGACTACTGGTAAGTTAACCAGGCTAGCATTACGAGGTAAGTAAATTGACGGCCGTCATTTTTTTGTTCCTTTCTGTCTACGTTTTCACCGCTGGGCGTCTCCTTCTACGTAAAAAAAAAAGCTTCTCTTTAGACTTCGCATATTTTTAAACTGATATGTCAGGAGCAACTGCTGTTGAATTAAATATAGCGAGTTAGTGAGTGAGAAATCTTTATTGCCCAACAGAATGAGACTACCTCATCCAGACCTCCCCAGTCCTATGCCCTCAGTTGAGGGAGGAGGATCAGGAGAGATCCGGCCGCATGGGGTAATCGCGTCAGATGCTGGCCAGGATCTCTTGTATCCCGGCGGCCTCTTCAGCCAGTCGGACGGCGGTGAGCTGGAGCTCAGGGTACGAGCTCCGGAGCAAGGTCTTCCAGGCGTCTCTGCCTGGGGATTGGCTACACTCCCATATCATGTGGTCGAGGGGCCCTCTCGCTCCGCACTTCTTGCATTTGTCGTCCTCTATTTCTGGAATGATATGTTTCCTTAGAATTGGGTTTGGGTAGACATCTGCTTGTAGACGCCTCTACGCCACCGCCTGTTGATTGTTGAGTGTTATGCTAGGCGGGGGAAAGTAGCTGTGATGTTGTCTGTAATATTCTCTAACTTCCTGACAGGAGATTAGCCGCCCTTCTCTCCCGTGACCAGCGAGCGGTGGCCCGTCTTGTGCAGCTCGGTGGTAGAGATCTCGAGCCACATCGTGGGCCGCCTCGTTGCCACGGACAGATTCGTGCGCGGGGGTCCAGATTATATTGATTGTTCTATTCAATGTCGCTTGTCTTAAAATGTTGGCAGCGAGGGGAGAAACTCTCCCTGTACTAAAATTTTGGACTGCAGCTTTGCTGTCGCTTATGACGTATTTAGCTTTGGAACCGACGCAAGCTAGTGCTACTGCGATCTCCTCCGCCGTCTCAGTGTTTGTCCCTAGGATAGTTGCGGCCGTAATGGGGCTACCCGCTCCGTTCACTACTGCGACGGTCGTGTACTGACTATGTCTATCGCCCGCTGCGTCTACGTAGGCGACCTCCTCCTGAGGCTTGTCACCGTAGATGCGTTCTATCACCTCTGCCCGTTTTTGTCTTCTTTCCTTGTTCATTTCTGGGTGCATGTTCTTGGGTAAGGGGAGAATCCTGAGATGGCTCCTAATCTCCATGTCGATATCCTCCCTCTGTCTAGCTCCCCTATCTGTTTTGAGTCCGACTTTGCCTAGTGTGGCTCTTCCCGCATGTATTATGCTGAGTCTCTCTAGCTGTGATGCATGGACTGCTTCTGCAAGCTATGTAAGCGTGTTATGTATGCCCAGTGATAGGAGTTTTTCTGAGGATGTGCACATGGGTAGGCCTAGAGCTTTCTTGACGCACTTCCTTATGAGAGCGTCGATTTTGTTCTTCTCTACTGCTTTGATATTTAGGTACGGCTCGGCGTAGCTGACTCTACTTATTATGAAAGCTTGTATGAGCCTAAGCAGGTTTTGTTTCTTTAAGACCGCCTCTTTTGCTCGAGACACATTTGATGAGATTGAGGGTCTGCATCACGTGGCTCTGAAGCTTTTTGATGGTTATCATGTTTTTTCCATTTGACTGCATATGAAAGCCTAGGATTCTGATTGTGTCCACTTTCGGTACCTCCTTTCCTCCTACAGAAATCTGAATTTCCGAGGGTGGTTTGTTCCTCAGAGCCTTCTCGTTATATACGAATATTTCAAATTTTTCGGGCGAGCATTCTAAGCCCCTTTCTTCTGCATACGTCGAAATTATATTGGCAGCTGCCTGTAGGGTTTGCTTAATCTCTGCATCACTTCCTCGGTTGATCCATATATTATCGTCGTCCGCATACAGGCTATATTCTAAGTTTGGGTTGCCAATTTTCTCGAGTTCGCCCGGGAGTTCTCTCATGGCCATGTTAAAGAGAAAGGGTGATAGCACCGACCCTTGAGGGGTTCCCTTGCTTCCCAGCTTTATTTCCCCGGATTTAATCTCCTGGAAGCTTATCCTCGCAGTTATATCTGTGAGGAAGTCTCTTACGTAGCGATAGGTTTTGTGGCCTACTCCGGTGTGGCTGAGTACTTTCAATATTGCCTCATGTTTGACGTTATCAAATGCCTTTTTGAGATCGAGACCTAGGATAACCTTTGCATTCTTGGTTCTGGAGTCAATGATATCCTGTTTTAGTCGCAGCATGGCGTCTTGTGTGCTGAGATGGGGTCGGAACCCATACATTTCGTCTGGCCACTTCCTATTCTTTTCCATGTAATTCGATATTCTGGTCTGGACTACATGCTCCATTAGTTTTCCTACGCACGATGTGAGGGATATAGGTCGGAGATTCCCTATCTGCGGCTGTTTCCCGGGCTTAGGTACTAGGACCACGGTGGCCGTTTTCCATTGCGGGGGAATCTCGCCCTTCTCCCAGCACTCCTGCATGTAATTTGTGAGGGTCTTTATGGAGCTTCGTCGAGGTTCATTAACATTGTGTTCGTAATCCCGTCTGGGCCAGGAGCCGATCTGGTTTTGAGTCGATTTCAGCCCTTACCTCGGCTACCGTAATGGGCGCGTCCAGGGCCTCGTTCGGGTCTCCTTCAAAATCGGGAAGCCGGCCTTTCTGTGTGTCTCCTATGTAGGTTTCAGCTAGTTTACGTATGAATCTTTCGTCATCGTATTCCCCACACGCGTGTAACTTTGGTCATTGTAACTTTCGCTTGCGTTTTGGATTTTTTTGGGTCTATGAGATGCCTAAGAATGTTCCACGTCTGGGGGAGATTCATGCTCCTGTCCATTTCGTTGTATTTGCTATTCCAATTTTGTTCGCACAGTTTAAACGCGTAATCCTCTATTTCTTTATTATGCCGCGCCAATCTTCTTTTGAGATTGCGGTTGTTCGTGCCCTGTTTCTTTAGTCGGCGCTCCATGCCTTGTTTGGCTTCCCACATGTGTAGGAGTCGGCTGTCCGCTATCTCGGGGGCTTTCTCCACGTCTAGCGTTTTGGTTACCTTTCTGGCATCCTTCTTAACTGCTTCGCACCACTCTCCGATATTATTTATGACTGTCTCGTCTCTGTTTCCTCTGAGCTCCCTAAAGTGGTCCCACTCTGTGATCTTCGTAGGGGTTTGTTTCTTGCCTATTTGTTTGTTCTTGGTTCTTATCTCTGTTGCTATGACGTAGTGATCGCTGCCTAAGTTCTGTTCCGTGTTAATCCGGTTTGGTTTGGTTTGGTTTGTAGGGGTTTAACGTTCCGAAGCATCTCAGGCTATGAGGGACGCCGTAGTGAAGGGCTCCGGAAATTTCGACCACCTGGGGTTCTTTAACGTGCACTGACATCGCACTGCACACGGGCCTCTAGCAAGGAGGTTATATTAAAACTTATGGAGTGGAGGGGGCGCTCGAAAAGTGAAGCCGGCGCTCACTGACGCGGCGCCATGTTGCCAGGGGCAGAAAACAGCCAGAACGCGTAGCGTCGGCCGTGTAGCTTAGTGGCTCCGTGGTGTTTTGTTGCGGTTGTGCTAGTGCACTGTTTCTTCAACGGACAGCAAGCGACGGCATAGTCAGTGGTGGGGTCGTGCGTCGCATTTGGATGTACGAATCGCGTCAAGGCGCCGGGAATAACGTTTCATTTGTATTGGCGCAGCAGTGTACTAGGCTTGGTCGATCGCACCTGACCGCCCCCGACACCATACTGCATGTGCACGAACACAACTGTG
Organism: Amblyomma mixtum; assembly: GCF_055824585.1. Classification (NCBI taxonomy): domain Eukaryota; kingdom Metazoa; phylum Arthropoda; class Arachnida; order Ixodida; family Ixodidae; genus Amblyomma; species Amblyomma mixtum. The sequence continues at coordinate 141,656,609 of NC_143017.1, forward strand.
CAGATTACATAGCGCTTTTGAAGCGAAAAGCTTCACTAGGCTAGTCAACACCGAGGCTAGCGTAGCGTGGGCCCCGTGAGAAAAGGCCAGAGGTGCGCATGCGCGAGCTGCGTGATGTCACGGTGGACACCGGAACCGCGCGCCGTAAGGGCCTTAAGGAAAATGAAATGAAATGAAAATCGCTTTTAAGGAAAGCAAATGCCTGTCTCTGATATCTTGATGCACACCCGAGAGGAATGCACGCCACAGTACATGTCTCTAAAGCAACCTTCTAAGACAGCTAGCACCGTATTCACTACACGCGCGGCTCCTCCTCCGCCTTGCCGCAGCTTTTCGCTTCGAGATATCCAGGCTTAAGCTTAGCTAAGCCACAGCCAATTTTAAGCACTTTATTTTGCTAGAATGGAGCGTATACCGAGCCATGTTATCATGTTTCCCATTAGATAACCATATTTACAACCTGTCCAAGAAAATTGCAGAACTCTGTCTGAAGGTCAGAATTCATCACATTGCTAAGGAGATGAACCGATGAAATTGCAAAGAGAAGGTGCGCACTCTCTTGTCCAGACTAATTATCTTTAAGAATCAGTGACTCTGGTGTATATATCCATTACTCAATGCAGTATAGATACGCCAGGTTCAGATAGTCGGCATTGCTCTTCTTGAGAGTGCTCTTTATGTGTCAGTTTTTGTTTCCGTAACTTGCTGCTTTTCATATTTGCCTTTCTACCTTAATTTGCCATGGAACCCTGTAATAGAATGAATAAACCCTGATTAAATGAAAGTAAAGCGCGGTTTTGTTGTTCCTGTTTAAACAACCTTTCGGCTTAAATTGAAACACAAACTGCATACACAGCATTATGGCACCATGAAGCAGTTCTGGTATTCATAAATTAAACTGCAGGGCCAAATGGTGCCAGTAGTACTGGTGATCTGGTCTATGTACGGCAGATCTTAATCCAGGCAGCAATGACTGTCTGCTCAACCATTGCAGTTGCTTTCGTTTCTTTCTGCATGTTTTAGATATTTGAGAACCCTACCATGTATTACAGAATTGTAAACGCTTAATTGTCCTTCCCTGCAGTAAAGAGTATATGTTCGTCAGGTAATTTTCCGTCCTATCACTGCTAATGTTTCATTGCATGATTAGCTGAAACGACATGCTTTACGCGATTCATTGAGAAAATTATCACCTTTCCAAGGCAGCGATAGTTAACAGGAGAAATCGCCTACCAGAGCCTTTCAGGCAAATTCACGCGAAAATCAGGGAGATTATACAAGCGAATTTAGTGCCCTCAGAAGCAACATCCCTACCAGAAGATGTTTCTCACTTAATCTTGCGGCTGAAGCGAAAAAAAATCGCAAAATTAGTCGTTCCCTGCTGGCGCGCATTTCACCATGGCCTGTTTTCGCCCCTGGCCATATGGCCGCCGGTCGGTCTGGCTGGCTTCACCCGTTTCTGCATGCATGCATAGGGGGCCTCCACTCCAGAAGTTTTAATATAACCTCCTTGGCCTCTAGAATTTCGCCTTCATCGAAATTCAGCCGCCGCGACCGGGATCGAACCCGCGTCTTTCGGGTCAGCAGCCGAGCGCCGTAACCACTGAGCCACCGCGGCGGGGCCCGTGTTAATCCATTTCGCCGTTCCTGCGTTTCTAACGAGGGTTAAATCCGGTGAAGTGTCCACGCTGACGCTATTTCCGGCTCGTGTGGGGTGCTCCGGATCTGTTAGTATCGTAAGTCCCAGGTTGTGTATATCCTTCCATAATTGTCTTCCTTTTGGGTCTTCTTTCGGGTACCCCCATTCCGGGTGATGTGCGTTGAAGTCGCCTACTATGACTAGGGGTAGGTTTTCGGCTCTTTTAAGTGCTTTGTTAATTATCGCCCTAAACCTAACCTTCCTCTGTTTGAGCGGGCTCTATATGTTTAAGAAAAAAGTGTTTGAGTCTCCCTTCTTTCCTGTTAAAATTTCCATGAAGACGTTTTCGATTACGTTGTCTTCTAGATCGTGCTCTATTGTTGCTACGTTTCAGTTGACTAATGTTGATACCCTTGATTTGTCTCCCCTGCTGCTATGCAAAACCTGATAACCCTGCAGTTTAGCCGGACCGCCGGTCTCTTGCAGCGCAAATGCTAGCGGGGCTGTCTCGAGCATTGACAAGGTGCTTTGTAGAACCGGCCGCTTGCGTCGGTATACGCGACAGTTCCACTGCCAAATTTGGGTACTACTGGGCGATCTGTCCATTGCTAAGCTTGACGATGCCCTCCTCAACCTTAACGAGCCGTGCAGGTATGACGGCATTTTCCCCCTTCAGCTGCTGAAGTGCCTCAGTTATTAAATGGAAATGGTTCGGCATTTGGTTCTGGATTTGGTTAGCAAAATCCCCTAGTTTGCTATCCCTTTCTTTTGCGGAAATTTTTAAATGTCTGTCCATTTGGGCTTCTAAATATAGCGAGACATTTTATTCTTACTATCGGCACACTCCCAGGACGCAATTGGCGAATTTGTCCAAAGTACGGCAACCTCCAAACGCCATGCGACCATTACCTCATTCATGCACCAAAAAGGTTCATAGGCCGATCGGTTGGTCTAACCAGTCAATGGCACTATAGTAAATCACTTAGATAATGCTTCAGTCATTATTTAATTTCATTAATCAGATTCATAGGTTTCGTTTCCCTAATGCAATTGAGAAGCTAACCAGAACGTCGAAGAATTGTTGCCTCATTATGGAGTAGTCTTTCAATTCGGAAACTTTTCCAGTCAGCTGGTCTTGCTCAAGCCATTTGTCCTGCGTTTTAGAGCGCAGCTCTTCGCTGCCCGTTCCTGGCTTCCGCGTCGTAGTGGTCGCCGTTCTCTGCGTAACCGGTTGTCCAAGTAGCAGAGCGAAACGCCACCTGGAAGGTGGCTGCCATGGGAAGATCCCGGAGGGTGACAAGCAGAGTAGCACGCCACCTGCCAGCCTTGAAGATCTGCTCTCAAATTTCGCATTACTGGCGATCATGATCGTCTGCCAATTTTTTTCCTTTTGTTGTTGCTGAGGGAGCCCGATACGTGCTTTTGCATGGTAATGGCAATGACATTGTTACGTGGCGGCCAGCCGAAGAATGAGACGAGATCAACGATGGACAAGAAATGATTTAATGGCCGCTGGTCTAGCGCGAGCGCTCTGTTCCGCGCCGCTGTCAGCTTCGACTTCGTCACACTCTCCGGGGCCACCGAGTGATCGTTCCGATCGTTGACAGAGACGGACGGAATGGTGATAGGCATGAGAGGAGGGTTGAGCAGGAAAGAGAAAGTGGTGAAGTGCTGGCAGCCACGATGAGAGATTTGAGCGAATGGGTCTCGGTCAGCGAAGCCTCCTGGCCACAGGTCACCAGGAGCCGACGGCCGAGGCCCCATGATACGCCGAACGGCAGGTGCAAGGTAACAGTGTCCGTACGTGTAAGCGGCGTCTCGGGTCGGTGAAGTCGGTAGGTCGGGTCGGTCATAGCGTCGGTTCCAGTTCAACGTGTCGGGTGGTCTCGGGACGGGGGACGGGGCGGTGGGACCAACGGCGAGGTCGGTTCGGGTCTGAAAGGCGGGGGCGCGGCCGGGCGACAAGGGCCAAGAACTCACCGCCGATGACCATGGCTGACGCGGACGCCGATGCTCCAGGGCTAGGATGCCGATGACTACCCAGCACCTCACACCAAATGTTACTTGGCGGCCAGCCAAAGAATGAGTCAAGATGACTGATGTCAGTGAGATGATTTAATGGCCGCTGGCCTAGCGCGAGCGCTCCGTTCCTTGCCACTTCCAGCTTTGTCTTCTTAGTCACAATATGTCTGGCCCGTCGCCTCGGAAAGAGTTGTGACAAACGCTCCGAGTACTACCGTAAACAGTATGCCATATTGGCTGTCAGCCAGTGGTTTGCTGCTTCTAGTTTATCTACAAGTGGCAAGTCACTATTCCGTCGGTCTTCTCTAACTTTGGAGGTGATGCCTCTTTGCCAAAAAGTTGTTCAATTTCCTCCAGTGTTTTTCCTTTGGTTTCAGGAACAAATGCGAGAAACAACACAAAAGTGAAGGTCAAAAGGGCGCTGTATAGCCAGTAAGTAGGAGCAGTGCCCATCAAGTGCACCAGGTCACCATAAAGTTTGGTTGTTAGGAAACCGGCTAGGTAGTATATGAATGCGCACACTCCTGTAGCTACACCTTTAGCTTTCACTGGGGTCAGTTCTCCGAGGAAAACAAACGACAGCGGGCCTAGCCCGAGAGAGTAGCCCACAAAGTATATCACAATCGAAGCCAACGGAAGCCAGCTGTATTTGTCGTGGAAGTCTTGGCCTTTAACGTCCTTAAGGTGCAAACTGATCCCTAGGGCTGCTAGGCTGACAGCAGACAACAGAGTGGAGGTTATGAATAGGGGCTTGCGTCCAGTTTTATCAGCAAGAAGAGTGGCAACCAAGAAGGTGCCTGAGAGGATGCCGCCAACCAGGACAGTACAGTCATCGGCTGCCAACGACACGCCAGCGTCTTGGAATATATCTTGGGCAAAAAAAATGAGAATGATAATCGCCGATAGCTGCTGCATAAGGAGAACAAGCGCCGAACACAAGAACGACTTATATATGTAAGGTTGCCTCACATCCCCTATGGTCATCCCTGTCGCGTTCCCTGCGCTGGCTTCCAAGGCGTTGAATTCATCCTCGATTCGTGGTCCTCGGTAGAATTGCATTGCCTCAATGGCTTCTTTGCGCCTTCCCTTTTGTAGAAGCCATAAAGGTGACTCTCTAACGAAGAAGAGGGACGCGGCACCGGTGATGACAGCTGGGACGAGGCAAGCAAAAGCGAGCCATTTGTAGCCCAGCCATTTGCCCATGACGTAACCGAGCAGAATACCCAGTGCGACGAGGAAGTTCCATCCGGCGCTCAGCAATCCCCGCAGGTTGGTGGGAGCGACTTCAGCCACAAACACTGCAGCCGCTGCGCAGGCAATGGCCATGCCACCACCGGTAAGGAGGCGCCCTGCGAACAGCAGTGCCGTAATATCCCCGAATGCCAGGCACAGCCAACCGGCGACAAACAACACCGCGGCTGTACATAGCGTGCTCTTGCGGCCGATGAGATTCAGTAGTTGTCCTGCAAAAAGAAAAAAAAATCAAGCAGGCACTTAAGTCAATTAACTTGCGCGCGGTAAATGCGAAAGCATTTGCGCTTAGGGTGCCTCGATGCCAGCGCTGCGCCGTACGGCGGCGCTGGCATCGAGGCACCCTATTTGCGCTTGCATTATGGCGCTATCTGCTGGGCCAGCATTGTACATTGCAAGGGGTGTGTTTCAGTGGGTGCCGCACAATGGCGCTACGACATGCCAACCGAGAAGTAAATCTGCCGGAAACGTACTCTTGTACTGACTAAATTACGGTGTCCGTAGTTAATATTGTTACATGGCGGCCAACCGAAGAATGAGGCGTGGTGAACGATGGATAAGATGATTTAATGGCCGCTGGCCTAGCGCGAGCGCTCCAGCCCGCGCCACTGCCAGCTTCGTCGTCTTCGTAACATTACCCGGGGCCACCGAGCGATCGTCCCGATCGTGAACTGAAGAAGACATGGACGAAGGGATGCGTGATTCAGCGATGGCTTCCAGGGCAGAAAAGATCTTGCAAGGTGATAAAGTTCTGGACGCCACGGTGGATGAGATAATAGGCGGATGAGCCCCGGTCCATGAAGCATCCGGGCCGTAGGGTGCCAGGAGCTGACGGCCGAGGTCCTTGGACGCAGCGAACGGCAGGGGCAAGGGGTGCGGTGTCCTCATGTGTGGGCAGGGTCTTGGGTCGGTCGGGTCATTATGGTCGCGGCAACATCGTCATCTTGTCGTGTCTTGTGGCCCGGGCGCGGGATGGGGCTGGGGTGAGCGGCGAGGTCGGTTCAGGTCGGGCGGGCTGGGGCACGGCCGTGCGGGTGGACCAGGTACTCACGGCCGACGTCCACGGCAGGCGCAGGACGCCGAAGCTCCGTGACCAGGATGGCGATTAAGGGACCCCAGCACCTCACACCAAATGCTACGTGGCGGCCAGCCGAAGAATGAGGCGTGGTGAACGATGGATAAGAGATGATTTAATGGCCGCTGGCCTAGCGCGAGCGCTCCGGCCCGCGCCACTGCCAGCTTCGTCTTCTTCGTAACAATACATGGTCTGTTCTGAAAGTAGTAGGATTGATTTTTTTAAACAAAATTTATTCAAGAGAATACTACAAACGATTACCATTTTTCAAGGTAGCACCCTTCCGCACCTACACGCTGCTGCCTATGAGTTTTACATTTTTTGTACGCCTCCAGGAACGCCTGGACCGGAATGCTGTTTAGCTACCTCGTCACGGCCTGTTGAACCACCTCTACCGATCCGTGATGTTTCCCCTCGAGCGTCGATTTTATTCTCGGGAATAGAAAAAGTCTGGCGGGGCCAAGTCGAGGCTGTAGGGGGGCTGAGGCAGCGTTGCCGCCTTGTGCTGGGCAAAAAATCGGGGTCCTCATTCACATGATGAAGAAGATCCTACCGGTTGGCCTTTTCCTCCTCTGACAACACTCTCGGCACCAACTTCGCGCACGCTTTCCTCATGGATAAGTTTTCTGTCACGATCTCAAAAACTTCGGTTTGAGGAATGCTGACGTCATCAGCAATTCTCTGATACTCATTTTACGATCACTGTTAAGTAAATGTTTCACTCGCTACACATTTTCGTTGGTCTTGCTGGTCGAAGGGCGTCTGGAGCGGTTGTCTTCCTCCACTCTTTCCTTACCTTTTCGGAACAGCTTGCGCCACTCAAAAAACACCTGATCTACCCATGGAAGCGTCACCGTAGGCCTCCTTAATCATGTTGTGAGTCTCTTTGCCCGTTTTACTAAGATTTACTCAAAATGTGATCGCGTATTATTGATCGAGCAAACGCTCGACTATTCTGCGTGACGAGACGTTTCGACAGGCGTTCACAGTACAAGCGACCTCCTCTCTTCAGCGGCCGAGAGCCTACTGCCGATTTTCCCCAGGATTCCCAATATCCCCCTTCAACGATCCTGCACGCGCAGACCAGCTCTCTTCCGCCCGTTCGCCCAGGAAAAAACCAGTCCTACTACTTTCAGAACAGACCCTGTATGCTCATAATTACTAATACACGCTTCTAAGATAACTCTGCATTCACTAGACGCGTCTTTATTCAGCTGCAAACGTCGAACCGTAGTGGATTGGATAGTGGATGGGCTATAGATTGGTGAAAGCGTGACACATCCTGTCCGCTCCATTCATGAACAATAAAAGTCTTTCGCCTTCAAAAAATCCGTCTCATGCTTCAACACATGATGTTATTTTGGTGGTATTGCAGTGAATTGTGTGCTAGGTAAACAAGAGACAACTAAGCTGCGTGTTTCATGCTTCCATACACTTTTAGTGACGAGACCGACGACTATCAGTTTCTTTTTTGGGATGGCTCGGGGAAAACCGCTGATACTGATGTTCCTGTGAAGCAGTGAAATTTTTCAGACTGTGACGTTCATTTCATTTCATTTATTTCGTCCTTAAAGGCCCGAGGGCATTACATAAGGAGGGGGTTACAAATTGTTTTGTGTGAACGCACTCATGATGAAAACATAGACAATAAAAGAAACACTGCAACTGCAAACACTAAAAATAAAGATAAAAAGTATCAAGTGGTTATATAAAAAAAAAAACAAGAGAAGCCAAGAAAGCACAGAAAAATACAATAAAAACTCAGGGAAAATACAGAAAAAAAGTAAAGGCCAGCAAATGATTCACGTGTTCTGAAAATGACTGGTGAGTTTCGCGCGAAATGATTTGCGATCGTTGCATGATACTATGTCAATCATGCACGTTCATGATACTATGTCACGTTCAATGCAGTTTGTAGTTGCGGAACTGTACATATTGATTTTCAGCAATGGTTCTGCTCTTGTATCATATCAGCGCTATATGAGGATCACAAACGCACAATGTATTTCTGAAGAACCCTAATATAAGCTTAAAGGTTGAACGTCATCTTAAAACTGGCCTTTACACCAGCGCTCCTGACCGCGTCGCTTGTTTAAGAGCGGCTGAATACCGCCAAACCTACTGACATCTCTGGTTCATGCACACGATTGTGATGATCGAGAAGATACGCCATGCAGAACGTTCGCATGCTTCTTGTTTTGCAAGATTCTGTTCGTCGAAGCTTTCGCTATAGGGAGGTAAATTAAGAGGACAAGGTTAATCCTTTTCCATTTTTTTAAGTTACTTAATATTCACCCAGACTATATAGATATGCAGGCCTGACAAAGTCCTACTGCAAGAATAGCCACCTTCCATTGTGAAAAACCTTTGTTTCAGGCTTTCACATATAATATTCGGCACATAACGTTACTGGGTTTAAAAAAGCAGGAAAATAGGAAAATAATCGGGGGGGGGGGGGGGGGGGCGCTCACCTTTGCCCAATAAATTTCATATTTATAAATGAAACTTACACAGCACAAAGAAGAAATTTCTGCCTACAAGAAGTCGATATTAGCAGGGACCTTTTACGAAGGAATGCTTAGCAGGCTTGTTCTTACTCATTCGTTTAATAAAAAGCGCAACCGGCACGGGAGCATAAACGAAAGCAAACGAGGGCTGACTCTGCAGTGAAAATTTTGTCTACATCGCAGCGTCTGTGTACTCGCTGCTACATAAACAACTGAAAAGCGTACACACACGCGCAAACACAAAAAAGAAGTGCTGTGTACTCTCAGCTCGACTTCCTTTCAGACGACTGTCGCACTGCGCTGTTTTGTGATCATGGACTACCTGATTCTGTGGAACTGCGCTGCTTCGCGTCAGGTCGGCTCTGGAGTGACGAAAAAATTGGACAGCGCTAAAAGCAGTCACCCTTTAATTTGATCAAAAACGAAACTCACTAGGCTGTTCTTGAAGGGTACAACCCTCATCGCCATTACATATTCTACGTGTTTACAGATGTTTGGGTCCAAAGCAACAAGTTATTTTCCTGTGCGGCGACTGCGTTCTCCGCAAAGCTTGTGGCGTTCCTCAGGACGGCAGAAAAGGCGTTGTCTCCGCGTGTAAGAACGGGAAGGGCGATGACGGATGGGGGGTGGAAAAATGTGTCCAGCTATTAGGATGAATATTTCCTCATCGCCACCCACCTGACAAGAGCCCGCCGACGAGGCCACCGGCCATCAAGAGGGACCCGAACCAAGCAGCGTCGTCCTCGCTGATGCTCATTTTCCGGCGGATGTCCGGAAGCGCGGGCGACGAGTAGGACTGCGCGAGCCCTGCCGACAGCGTGGCCATATACGTGCATGCCACTGCCATGAACAGCCTGCGCCGCCCATGCGCTGCGCTGCCCACACAGGCGGCCACCCCGGTTGTGCCATCGTACACCGGCACTGCAAGCACACGGTCACCAAAGATTCCCGTTGAGCGGCACTGACAATTCCAATGTGTCCCACATCATGAGAGAAACCTACAGCGGTCCTGTGGGAGAATTTCTGAGTTGAATAGTATATAGAGGGCTCCTAAATCCTACTCCATCCCATAACAAGCGGATTATACTACCACTACTACTACCACACTTTATACTACTACTACACCGACGCAAAACTCAGGAACAGGCCCTTAACAGCTTTCGGTGTTAAACAACAGCAGAAGGGTGAACACTGGTAGTTTCGGTTCCTTAATTGAAAAGAAAAGCACGCACGTAGTTATCGCTACTTTTTCACATAGCACTGCTTCGACACCCGCCTTGGCCTCATTCAGTGCAGTTTACGATTAAGGTGCGAAAGAAAAGGAATTGAGAGCAAGAGGATCTGACACGAAGCGAGGGAACGCCCGCCGCGGTGGCTCAGTTGTTATGGCGCTCGGTTGCTGAGCGAAAAGACGCGGATTTTATCCCGGCCGCAGCGGTCGAATTTCGATGGAGGCGAAATTCTGGAGGCCCGTGTACTGTGCGATATCAGTACACGTTAAAGATCCCGAGGCGGCTGAAATTTCCGGAGCCCTCGACTAGGGCGTCTCTCACAGCCTGAGTCGCTTTGGGACGTTAAACCCCCATAAACCATAAACCGAAGGAACATGAACCGGGTGCATGAATATGCAAAACTGAGAACATCAACAGGTTCCCGGGATCTCTTCCCACGATTTACGGGAATGGCCTACCTCACGTGACCACGGAGAAGAAGCAAGGTGGAGTTTTTGCTTCGGGCTGCTTATTTGCTATTTAGTTGCCCCAGAAGAAGAAGAGACCGAGGGGATCCCGGAGCATTGGCATTTCCTTTTCAACCCTTGCTACCTGCCAGAGCCTCCTTCTATGGTATAAACCCAACCAGACGGACTTCCGTCAACGACGTTCCCTTTCAAGAGGAATTGCTATTTTGGCTCAATATCTTATCGCTTGTGTGCACCGGTGCGTTTTTTTTGCATAAGCTGGCACTGCGTCTCTAATAAGTTGAAAAGAAATAAAAGGATCCCATTTTTTTCCGGCACAAGCACATAACAAGGTAAATGCGCAGCAAGCGCTGCTTGCGAGCGAAAAAATTAGGCAGTGACTTAGCTCTGGTTAAGCCTTGATATACAAGCGAAAAGCTTCAGTTATGCTTGGTTTGACGTCATGGCTGTCGCAGTTCGCGCACATTGCACTGGGAGCACCACGATAACGGTGGAGGTGTTCGGCTGTTCACACAGCGGAGGAGGAGACAGAAATCGGCGGAGTTAAAACTGCCCGCAGGAATGCGGAGAGGAGGGTTGCCGGCTGCGACGCGGGCAATACGCGGATGCAACGAAAGGTCAAACGGTGGGCGAGGAGGCGACGCGCGCAGTTGTAGCGGCGGTGAGAAGGCGGCGCACATGCACAGTAGCGCGCGGCTGCACCTGCGCTGCGCATGACGTCACTCGGTCGCGGCATGCGGCATACGCGAAGCTCAGCTCCGACCCTCGTAGTGAAGCTTTTCGCTTCAAAAGTTGGCTGTGGCTTAGCTCTGCTATGCCGCATATACGTAGCATGAGGTGAGCGCGAGGTGTCCACATCTCGGTGGACATCTGAACCAGAGGGAAGCCACATAACTGCCCCTCTTGGAACAGTGGACACCTCAACCATGCTTTAAGCTAAGTAGTGGTAGTGACAGGTGTGCGCTGCATGCATTGGAATTGACAACGTTGGGCCAGAAACGCGGCGCTGAAGCCATAGGCATTCGGCGTTCGTTGCGTTCATTTGCGTTGGCGTTCAACGTTTTACACTCCAATCATTTTAAGGAAGGCTAGCGCGCGGCGAGGCACGCCAGCTGTGCGCAGTGACGTCACTTGCTCCTTGCCCATGCGCAGCACGGCTCTCCAGGAGCCACGCGAAACTGCTCAACCTCGGCCAGTGTAGCGGCTTCGTCAACGGTGCACTGCGAAGGGGCAGCTATAGCCGGATGGTTCTCTCTTACGCTAGCGAAACCCCTCAATACAGGTTGCGTTCATCTGAACACGATGTTCGGTTTGACAGCGAGGTTTAGCAGCCTCCCGTTCCGCCTGATGTAGAGCTGGCATTTTCTCATGCCGACGCTTCGCACGCTCACAAAGACGTCGCATCTGCTGCTAAAGCGAAAAGAAGTTCGCAAAGTAGGACGTGACACACACACACACACACACACACACACACACACACACACACACACACACACACACACACACACACACACACACACACACACACACACACACACACACACACACACACACACACACACACACACACACACACACACACACACACACACACACACACACACACACACACACACACACACACACACACACGCGCGCGCGCGCGCGCGCGCACACCCACACGCACACGCACACACACACACACACACACAACACACACACACACAACACACAACACACAACACACACACACAACACACACACACAACACACACACACAACACACACACACACAACACACACACACAACACATACACACAGAACACACACACACAACACACACACACACACACACACACGCACGCACGCACCGAATAAAATTGTTGCCAACAATAGTGACGCCAGAAAATGATGCAATAATTCCACCAACAAAAAACTACCTTTCCCAATAAAACATTAAAAACCTGATTTGGCTTGTAGGACCAATGTAGTCTACAGAATTCCGTTGACATACTGGAATCCCTACACCGGCCAAAACGATCAGTGTTGTATTAATGTAGCACAGGCTGGCTGTCGAGGCACTGTCAAGAATTGGGAACTTGGCGGCGCATTTTACAAACTGTATGGAAGATTTTGTCCCGCTGTATGATTAGGCGCGTGTCATTTCTTTCGATTCTGACCAGAATGAGCGCGAAATTCTGGAAGCCTGCCTAACTCACTTGGAAAGACAGTCGTGTTTGAGCAAGCCGCCATTATCCCTTTCTTTAGAGATGTAAAATTTCAAGAAATTATCGAAGCTAAAAAAAGCGATGTTTTCTTGTTTTCTTTTTTCAGAAAATTACGAGAGTATGAAAAAACAACGCACAGATTCCTTAGCCAGATTTATTTTTTAGCTTAGAAATAAGTAAGGAATTGCTACAGCAAAAGAAAGTTGGTCCACAGCCTTTTGAGTAAAAAAATGGTGACATATTGCATACAATAGAATAGACTGCTACGAAAAAAAAATGCTAGCTTGCGCACCGTGTCCCACGCTGATGTTCAAGTGCACGTACGCAGTTCTTGCATGCGCCCTTCTACAATCGTGTATTGTAGCTTCGCATGCACATATTGCCGAACGGCAAGTTTCGTTAACATTAGGTGGACGATGTTGAATTCGGAGTAGCCGACATGCGACGGACATCAGCGGTTGGTTGCTACAAATGTTCTCTTGCCATCATGGGGACGGCTACAGATGTGGTAGCAGACTTCCAGATGTCTGCGACTCAGTAAGACGGAATTTTGCTGCGCTTTTAGAGGTGATACCGCGCAGAAAATTCCTTTTGGAAATATTTCCGGTTCTTTTCATTTGTCTGGGCAATGACAAAAAAAAAGAAAGAAAAAGTTGGGCTTTCGCAATGATGGGGTCCTATCAGATATGTGCTTATGGCCTAAGTGAGCGAAAAGCAGGAATTTGACACTTCAGCTAGTAATTGCGTGGTAAAAGAGGGCTAATTTTACCGGTATGAATTATTCAGTGGGATCACTTACCTGTCATTCCAGTTTTCTTCGTGCGGAAGTTCGATAATATGTGCTGCTCCTTAATGCTAAGACGGCGTTTCACCAACCGCTACCAGAACTCTGATGCTCATTGGGGTTGCATTTCGCTCCGCAGCACATCTAGCGAGATACGAACCTTACAGAGAAAACAGTGTGAGAGGCAAAAAAAAAAGGAAAAAACATGTGACGTTGAATAGCTCAAGCATCTGGATGATGGAGTGGAAAGCGGTGCTCCTGTATCGCTTGAGTTCAAAATGCAGCCGTTCGCTCAAGTCAGCAGTTAAACTGAGCGCATATTCAACATAAGGGTGCCGTAATTCCGTAGCCCTATCTCTGCCCGAGAGTGCCGCTTGCGACGTGAGAGGCAGGTCTGCCAATCCACTTATCAGTTTGACACCTAGGCGTACTTTGCTTAGTGATTTCGCTGTTTGATTAGATGTTTTGGGCTAGTTAATTTGCAGCTTAACGCTTATTTAAACTTTAAGCTTTACCGTCTTTGCCAAAAGTAATTGATCAAACTGCTTCGAATATTAGCCGTGCAGCAGAGCACTCATGGCAGACATTGAGCTCTAGATCTGCGCAAGGTAAGGAGAACCATTGTCCTCACCTTTCGAGACCTTTTAATCCGTAGGAGTGCCGTAAGGGTGCCGTAATACAGCTGAAAATAAAAGGCTTTTTCTCGGTAAATGTTGCTAAAAAGAGTGCTTCCCTCTTCCCGGGGAATTATACTCTCGGGTAAAGCTTCTGAACGTCCAGCATTTCTTTATTAGGTGAAGGGCAAGAAAACCATTGGGCATATTAATAGAAATGATATTGCTTTGTAATTAAAACCAGCAAACTAGGAAAATTTTCGTAAGCTGTCTAAGCTTGTAGATATACACACACTCAAGCACACGCAAGGAATCAGGAGCTGAATCGGAAATCATTTCATACACCGTCTAATGCAGCAATGTTGAATTCTTGAGTTTTTCTTGGATGCACAGCAGTTTCTTAGAGGGGTACTGCAGTTTGACTTTTGCATCGCATGCAGCTGATGATATGACGTTTCGTTCGTAAATATGTGATGAAATTGGATTTGAGTAATACTGAGAGGTTTTGACAACCATTGCCAGCCGAAATGAAAACTATAGACACATTTAGTGAGTACTGCATGTGATTCACAAGGCATCTCAATATTAAAGGGACACTAGTCGGAAGAAGGGAACTGAGCAAGACTGGGCGCTGGGTGGACAGGTAATTCCTTGAGAACAGTTCCACTATTTTTTTCGCGTCTAAAGGTAGCTGTGTTGCTGGGAAAATCGCATACGAAATCACCGATATCCTAACGCGTTCGCTAGACCCTGAACCCGGGAAAGATCACCTCATTTGTTTGCCTGTGTTCTCCTGAGCTCTGTGGCGAATCATATGCACGGCTTCCGAGCATTGTTGCCGCTGAGGGCTTGATGTTTGGAACTTGCTGCCTACTACGTCTGCACGCAGGCTGAGTGCAGAAAATGCGAGGTGAAAAACGGAACGCAGTGGTTTTCGACTCGCTTTCCTATGCGTCGTCTTGTGTGCGCTGTTTCAACTATGAGAGTTCAAATTCTTGGATGCGCTCACCGCGTTGCTTTTCTTTTATTCTGACGGAACTTGTCCCTTGACGGGGAAATATCATTGCACAAAAAAGCTGTGAACCATTCGTACCCAATGAAAATTTCACGCCGCCAGGTGCGCTTGTAGGAATCCACGAGGAGTGTTGCCACACGTACTTCGCTTTTACGCAATTTTTGGCTGATCATAGCTTCATTTTTGGTTGAAAGGAAAAAATTGTTATCTTGGGACACTAAGCTATCATTATAGCCTGACTTAGCATTTTGCTTAAGTGTCCCTTCAAACAGCATTCTGGGAAGAGGTAACCCACTGTAATAGAAAGTACGTATTTTTGAAGCAAGCGTTCTTATTGATCATCCATGACAGACCAGGAAACTTGAGCATTCTCATAAGGTTACGGTTAACGTTTCAATTATTTTCAATTGCTTTCATCTTAAATACATCTTTAATTGCCTGCAGTGCGTACAGCGCTAGTAAGCTCCCGGCGAAGCTTCTGAGCGTAATCAAACAAAGACGTTCAAAGCGAACTGCTACAGCGAATATGTTCAAAATGTTTAAACGCAGTCTCCAGCCAGCGCCATTCCTCGGGTATTTCGATGGAAAAACAATTATGCAGTCTCACAGCGACGCAAGCTGTGCGGCAAAGACGTAATTCGTGGTCGTACAAACCAAGAAAACAACACCAACAAGAGGAAGAAGCAGTTCACAAAACTTTTTGTTAAAGTGATTGTCTTCTTATTTTTTATTGAATAAGTGATAAGTTCATTTTGTTGAGTCGATTTGAGAATCTTGTTCTTAATTTTTTAGCGAAGAATTGATGAATTTTTTTGTTGAGGCAAGTTGAGAATGCTTTACCTTTGAATGATAATGGTTTATATAAATAGAGTGGAGTGCACCTCTAGAGACACTGAAGAGCATAATCAAGTCTGTAAAATCCGCATCGCTCTCAGAGGCACATTATGCGAGTATGTAGGCTCGCTACGACTGCCATGCACGAGTGTATGTGTGACAGTACAGAGTTATTCTGAGACGGCCCCCAGCTTCCTTGAAGACGCGGATTAAGGTGATCGTTTTTAACAATGTTTTTATTTTCATTCTGCAGCACTTGACACACTTTGGCGTGATTAACTTTTTCTTCATGGACATTTATTTTTTGTTGTTTCTGCAGCATTAGCTGTACTCGGGGGCATATTGGATAGATTTTCTGGTTAACAGCGCAGATGTAACTGAAAATCCTGTGTTAAATTGCTGGCAAAAAAAAAATAGAAAGCTAAGCAGCTTATACAGGCCTTGAGCACTGGCGAGTGAGCTCTGTGGAAGATGCACCATCTCAGATCGTGTAGCCAGTGTAGACGATTGAGTGTGGTCTCTAACGGGGTTCAGCCCCAGCAACTTTGTCGAGCCCGGACGCGGTCACAGGTGTTTTTTTCTCTTGCTTTTTGTTTTGCTTTCTAAGAATAAGAGAGACATACCTCTAACTATTTGATACACTGCTTCGCTGGTATATTTTTTGCTTGTTGTCCAACTATAGGTACCAGGTTCGGGCTACTTTGTGGATTGTGCCGCTTTCTATATTAACTCTTTTATTTTGTGTATGTTTTACTTTCTATTAAATTTCTTCTTTATGGGGTTACTGCATTGTTCTTGTCGTTGAGTGACATGGATTTGTCACCAACACTGTCGGAACCCCTCATTTTTGCTTTACCACTACCAGGAGCTAATATACTTGGGTAGCTAGATTTTCAGCACCAAAAATGAACCACCCCCACTACCGCCACTACCACCTCCAGCCTGTGGTTGCTCGTTTTGGTCACCCAGTGCAAAAGCAAGTGTTATGTTCAGGGGTAGTGAATCATTGCATTTAAAAAAGAAAATGACCGACAGGGATGCGAGACCAAAGGTCTCTCAAGGAAGAGAGATCAGCATTGAGTCTACCTGTATGCCGGGCAATTCAGCGCCCCTCTGTCGCCAAAGGTTTACTTGGATTTGCGATTTGACTTCTTCAGAATGCCTTCTATGCCGGCGCATTCAATTGACATCTGCGGTCTGCATTAGAGCCCTGCTATACCTTCGACGCGCATATGTATATTTTTTAATTATTGGTTTTGACAGCCGTCCTGCATTAATAAAGATATGGCGCAAAAAATCACAGCTATGTTCAATTCCTCGCGGGAAAACATATTCTTCACCAATCTCGCCGTAATGCACACAAGAACACTGTGGCGGCGACTTTTTTTCACGTTCCTCTGCTGACCATTCGAAGACTGCACAAGACCCGTGACAAAAATCCTAATTCAGTTTTTATTGCTGTGTGTCGAATAGGGTGAAGCTGGCCTGGAAGCCTATTTACACTGTGATGTGCCCTGTGCTATTTGCACTGTGCACGCCGATGCTTTAGGAGCCAACAACGCAGTGATACCCTGAACTGGCATGAAGTGAAGTGATCACGACGGCGCCGTCAAATCTAGACGACAACCAGTTCTTGATGAGCGCTGTGCTACGCACTGTTCAACATATCATCTAAACAAACCGTAAGGCTAACACCCAAGGCCTAGCGTTGCCCTTGAGATGACGTCCACGGGAGAATATCATGTTTTGTCCAGCTAGGCTAGCGTATGCCTTATAGAGTGGAGCTAAATTTAATCTAATTTTTCTCTTAACAGTTTAACTTCTGAATTGTGAAGAAATTGTGTGGGCGATACGGCAGGGCGGATGCAGGCTTCGCAAACTAGCAAAGATTTTCTTGATTCCCTTTCTCGGAATCCATGGCGCACACGTTCCTCTTGTCCCTCCAGTCTTCGGAGATGTAGCGCTAGTTTATTTGTTGCCTTCAATGGTAGGAAAAATTAAATTTCTACAGATGGTGAGGTATTGGCCATAAGGTGGACATACTGACTTCATTCAACAAAACTTCTGACTTCATGTTGCGTATTCTCTAGTGCAGGCTAGTGTTGCGTATTCGCCAAGCTACAGCTGAACTCCGTACCTCAGAGCCGCCACTAGAGCTTAAAATTTCGCAAGGTTGTTTATTTTGAGCAGACATGGACACAAATAGTGAACATTCTTGAAAAATATCCAACTCGGTTCTTATCCCTTTGAGATTCCCATTCGATTTCATTTTTATTTACTTTAATCGCATTCGATTCGGTAGTAAAGCTACAATATTCGTATTCGATTCGGTTCTGAAAAGTATTGTGCGCACACCCCTACTAATCTGTAATTACTGAAACAAAAGCGCAATAAGTTATAAAGAAGAGTTCGTTGATCACATTTTCCACAAATAATAAAGGCGCTGCTATTAGCTTAGCTGCCCTTTGCGGTGGATGCAAATGCCACAAAGAAAACAAACGGTTTACCCGCTCAAATGCGGTGGTGCTCCGTACTGCTGAGCACTGTTTCTTGAGTTGGGAACTAGTAGCCGCCGTCCGCGGTGTTTTCGGCGGTGGTGAAGTCCAACCATGCACTTGTTCTGATAGTTTGGTGCAATTCAGGAAACAAATCTAGGTCAAACTGCATGCACCACTACCGCTACAGCTTGGCCCAGAGCGCGAAACCATGTTTTCCACAAATCCTAAGCGTCTTTTTTTTTTTTTTGCGTTAACAATGTCAGATTGTTGCTTGCTTACTGCAGGTTGAAAGGCAGGATGGCGTGCATGAGGTGTAGCTGTGAGTACCTATAGAAGGTGCTGTGACCGGATACATTTCCAGTACTGTTAGGTCCTGCTTGTTTGATCCCATGAACGCAGGGCGATTAGGACTGTGGACAGCGATGCAAAGATAATTAAAAAACTGGAACCATGTTGTCGTTTAACTGCTGAAGGAGAATGTCCCTAGAGGTATGTACACAATACATCACCGGAGGAAGCCTTACGGTTCTTTTTTCTCCGGACTGAAGAAATAGAAAACAAGAAATGTAAGCTTTATGTGTCCAGCTCTTTTGTCAATTTCATGGCCGTTAGCCTTCCTCTGCCATGACTTTCGTTCCGCAGAATTCTTTCAATAACCAAAAAAATGCCTTTTTTAGGAAAATAACTTCTCTACGCACACCGAATTTGTCAAGACAACACCTGAAAGGCATTCTTATCGAGCGCTATTGCCATTCTTTAATTATTGCTTTTCGTTTCTGGATACGTAGTATTATGTTTTTCAAGAAATGTGAACACATGGAGTCGACGCAGAAATGTACTTCACCCCCATGAACGCAACTTCTTTTTTTTTCGATATCTGCCGGTGATGTTCACCCGAAAATTACACCGAGAGCATAATTTTCAGAAATTTTTGCCCACATACTCTGAAAAGAAAAGCAGTAATATGTTTCAGGCTTCGAAACTATTGGCCTAATACGTAATGAAAATTTTTACCATAACCATACTGCAGGGTGTAGAGCCGGAGCCTATTGCTACTTGAGGGGCACTTATAAATAAAGCACTCGTGCTCCGTGGTACCACCACAACCGTACCGCATAATTTCTGTTTTTACAATTTTCATCATTTTCCCTCCATTCCGTTCATTCGGAGCTGTTGCCTATAACCTTACGTATTTGTTGCAAGCTGCATTGTTTTTAAACGCATTGTTCAGCGAACTTCAACCTATGTGTTTTATACAGGGCTCATGTTCGGCTATTCAAAAACAAACTATAAGAAAGCAAGACCAGTAATAGAAGAAGGGTAAATTCAGCACAGTGTCCTCGTCGAGCCTATCTGTCGAATCGGCTGGACACAAAACATCGAGGAAACCGGACATGAATGTGACAATGCCAAGAAAGGTATAATGAAAAAAAAATATCGCAGACGCTGAAAACTCTAAACAAGAAGCCAATAAACATGGTTTACGGGCCCTGTGCCATGAATTGAGAACATTATAAGCAAGATAAAAAGAAAACCTTTAATTATACATGCTCAGATCAGGTACAACTGCAAAATGAGTGCGCAAAAGAATGCGCAAAGGCATTAAGCTGGACATATATCGATGACAATCAATTATAAAGGCGTATGCAACAAGAAACATATAACGGTTATATAAACGTTTTCTTGTTATGATCCACTCGCATGCCTCTCAGCTTCTGAAAAATCGCGTTCTACATCAACCTTTCGCTCATGCTGGTTAGTGCAGCACCTCACGTATGCACATTCCTGTGGGCTACAGCGAGCATGAGCAACGCTTAGCTTTCTGCGTCTTGAAAAAAACACCAGCTTTTTCCTTCATCATTTTGCGAGAAGGTTCAGTGCACTGGATGGAGCTGGCGTCTTCAACGTCCAACTTAAAACGGTTGGTTTTATTGTCGAAGGTCGGAGAACGGCGTTCTAAGTTTAATGACTTTCGCCCAGGAACAAAAGAAAATGAGCTGCTGCGCGAGAATATAAGTGCCGCGAAGTCGATCCCGCTGTGTGAGGGTGAACAACTGGCAAGAAACAAAGAAATGCAGATAGAACGGGCTGGAGCTTTAGCACAACTGCTACTCCGGAACTTGTGCTCCGACCTTCATGCGGAACTTTCACCTAAAAAAATTCGTGAGGCTGTTCGGTGTGATTCACGAGGGTGGGAAGAAAAGCATCGGCAAGCATGCTTTTTCTACGTTAGGATTCGAAAACATGCATAAAAATTAACATATTTAAAACAATTAACATTATTTAACATATAAATTTCGAAGATAATAAAGAAAACGAGTGTCAAATGCAATATATTATATAATGCTATAACATTTGGTGATTGTTTAAAAGGTACGGCCTGAGGGATGCCCTGAAGGTTAATCAAGAGCGCCATGGCTTGATGCTAAATGGAAGCTCATTGCAGAGCTAAATCCCGATCAAACCAACAGTTAATTGCCTATTATTTACACGAACCTCAAGGAGTAAAAACTTGCTTGAATTGAAAAAATCGGCTTGATTTAGCGTTGCTCAGATGTTTTGAAATTATATTAAGAAGACTAAGGGTGTTTATGAGACGCTTCGCTGTTATCCTTGTTATACAACTGTGTAGAGAGTGGTAAAACTGACACAGATGAAGTGTTATCTGCAATAACGGACCTTTCAAGTGTCTGTAGTGTAAACACAGGCTTTGTGACTGTACAGGAAAGAGTAACACAACTTTAATTTTTGTAGGGTTTAGCTGATAAGAAATCAAGTTTTTGGCATGAAAGTAAACAAATTCGTGATGTATAATAGGGTCGCCAGTGGATTAGAACACCTACTGTTCATGACCTTCTTGTCACCTATAAAATCATGAAAAGTTATCATTGAAAATGCCGGCTGTCTTCATTTCGTGTGCATGTTCGGATGTCGCTGTATTGTCAGCTTCCAACAAATGGGGTCGAGACATTCGCAGGAGAGCGGTGTGTAAGATGCAAACTATCCTTTCGGCTTAGTTTTGTGCAATATATGGATAACTAAAACATCTGAAGAGCGCTTCTGAAACTCGATAATTAGGACTAATCCTGTAATTTCGCAGCATTTGCTTTAAAGAGGTGTCTTCCGCTTCTCCCATACACACCTAGTATAGACGCCGAGGCGGTCTCAAGACACCGCATCTCCCATCGCCCCTTAAAATTAGTAAACGCAGGGTGTTTTTCACTGACAGGGCCCTCACTCACTCACTCACTCACTCACTCACTCACTCACTCACTCACTCACTCACTCACTCACTCACTCACTCACTCACTCACTCACTCACTCACTCACTCACTCACTCACTCACTCACTCACTCACTCACTCACTCACTCACTCACTCACTCACTCACTCACTCACTCACTCACTCACTCACTCACTCACTCACTCACTCACTCACTCACTCACTCACTCACTCACTCACTCACTCACTCACTCACTCACTCACTCACTCACTCACTCACTCACTCACTCACTCACTCACTCACTCACTCACTCACTCACTCACTCACTCACTCACTCACTCACTCACTCACTCACTCACTCACTCACTCACTCACTCACTCACTCACTCACTCACTCACTCACTCACTCACTCACTCACTCACTCACTCACTCACTCACTCGCTTTTTTCCTCAAGTATTATACTGGAGAAAATATTGTTTCAATCTGTGAACCTGAAAATTGCGATGAACAATTTAACGCGTTGATTTCAATGAACAGGAAAATGAAAAAAATTTTGGAGCATGACGAAAAAAAAAGCACCAGTAAACCTGATTTATCCTCATCTATTTGATATCAAAAATTCTCCGAAAAAAAAGCATTGCAATTTTGTGCCCTTAAATTGCGTGCTGCGTATTTTTCGGGAACTGTTTGTCAACTGCGTTCTTTATTCTTATGTTGTATTTAAAGTGAGAATAATTTCTTCCAGTGAGACCAGCATTAGGAAAAGTGAATAAGTTGCTGGAAACTTGAGGCCCCGGAGCTCGAAAAGAAAACTGAAAATTTTTTCGGTAGAGTAAAATAGAACGAGCAGTTTTTGTTTAAAAATCACAAGCGCGAACAGCGACTTAATCTTTAAAGTAAAATTTTTCAGTTTTGTTTTCGACCTCCGGGGCCTCAATTTTCAAGCAAGTTATTCACTTTTCCTACTGCTGGTCTCGCTGGAAGAAATTATTCTCACTTTAAATAGTTCCTGAAAACTCCCGCAGCTTCATCAAATGCGCAGAGAAACAGGCGTCGACGCGAGAAGCTCAAAAGCGTCAGCCCGTCGCCACGCTAGCCTTGGTAAAGGATGCAAGGCGCGTAGGCCACCTAAGCACCCTTGAAGGGAGTTACTCTTTTGCTGTATCGTGTGCGGCCGCGGCGTCTCGTTGTTATACTTGCGTACATGTGCGAAAGAAACGACGTGAAGTTATGGAGGGCAGCCGCAGACCGCCAAAAAAATACCTGGTCGCGCACACACACCTAAAAATTATTGGCGACCAAGCGAGCGTGTCGCCTTCAGTGCGTTGTGTGTTGTCGTGAACCAAATCGAGCAGCAGTAGCACTCAAGCGTATTTCTTTCGACAACACATCTGACCGAAAAATTTCACGCGACGCGCCATGCTCACGGGTTGTCGTGTGTTTGTTGACTAACTAAGCACAAAGTATGATCACAGAGCATCGACGCTTGTGATAGGCTCTATAGTGGCCGTTGAAATTTATTCATACGTGAATTAGTTTCTGAGCGTTTTGAGATCAGGACATGTTTCTGCGGCTATAGTCTTTCGTTCGACTGCCGGCAGGGAATGCACGCGTAAGATGGCTTAACCTTTTCCGTGGAAGCGCGTGTACTATTATTACATATTTAACAGGATGTCACGTCTCTATACTGCAGCTTCACCACAGACAACGAGTACTCGAATAACTGGTGCGACAATATCGCCACGATTTACGGCGCATCACTTACTGCGTATACATGCGTTATGACAAGCGCTTGGAGACTTCTGTTTAATGAGTCAAATGCGAGGTGATGGTGCATGCATATGGCACCTCTCAGGTATTTTTTTTTTTCATTTCCTAAACCATATCCTCCTTTCCAGAGCGCATGAACATGAAAGATCATGCGCTGCTATCGCGCTTCCCACGTGGAGGACATGCTTGCACGTGCGTGGTTGAGCGCGTAATCGGCGCTGGCATCTACGGCTGCTCTCCAGAAAGGCCTTAAACACCACTTAGTATCACCGGGGCTCCCGGACTCGACAGCCGAAATTTTTGTGAATCGGAATTAATTGAGCGTAAGTGAAGGTTAAGTGAGTCAAGTACGAACCGAGGATTTGTGTAATTGTGAGTACGGAAACAAGATACGGCCATCGCACATACACGCACACAAAATAAAGAAACCTGGAAAGCTGCCTCACAAGACGCCGTTGGAGACGACACCGACGATCTGCACTGTGAGCTCGCCGAAATAAGCGCCTAGGTCTCACTAGAGACCGATGAAAACTTCGCGAGAAGCGTCGTGGTTCTTGTGGTCCCTATAAAAATTGCCGCGCGCGCTCCACTCTACCCGAACTGCCCGAGCGCAGCCAGCGCTAAGTCGTACACTGGCGAGTCGGGGTGCCCGTTGGCATGCCAGAATTGCCCAGCTAACAAAAAGCGAACGCTCTCCGCAGCTATCCGAAGTGCGCCAAGCAATTCGAGAAAAACAAACGCCTGTCTCCACACTGCGTGGACAAGGTGGTGGTGGTGTAAACTTTATTGGCCATGACAAATTACAGGTGGGGGGCAGAGCCCCCTCATGGCCTGCGGGAGGGGCCCACACAATGGGTTCCTCCCTTACAAATGGTGTGCCAGACCCTGGAGGGCCAGCCTGTTAGAGGCACTGGTGATGGCGAGTCGTTGGTCTTGGAGTGCTGAACTGGACATGAGCTGTTCCCAGTAAGTGAGTTCCACCTCTGGGGGAGGGGGGTGCGGGTAAGTGGAACAGGTGAGCAGAACATGCAGGAAGTCGCCTGGTTTGCCGCATAGTCGGCAGGAGGAGGAGAATAGGTCAGGGAAGCGTCCGTGCATGACTATCGGGTATGGGAGTGTGCGAGTTTGAAGCCTGCGCCAGAAAGTTGATTGCGTGGTTGATAGCGAAGGGTGAGGAGGTGCGTATATCTGTCTGTTGGAACGATAGTGTTGTAGGATGTCACTGAAATTTAACAGGCACTCCCCTTCGATGGAGGAGGCGTTGTGCTCACCCGCCCGGAGGGTAAGATCTCGGGCGAGGGCATGCGCCTCCTCGTTTCCGGGTAGTCCGGCATGTGCTGGCGCCCAGATGAGCGTTACGGTTCTGGAGGGATTCCAGCGTCGGAGTATGCTGCTGGCTTGCCGAGAGATACGACCAGTGCTATAATTTAGGATTGCTGTTTGCGAATCGGATATAATTTTGGTAGCGGCTGAAGAGGAGATGGTTAGAGCGATAGCCGCTTCCTCTGCCGTGGTTATGGATGAGGTAAGAATGGTTCCTGCCGTGATGGGGCGGCCGTCACTGCGAACAGCCACTATAGCTGCCTGTGCGCCTGATGCGTAGAGCGAGGCATCAGTATATGCTACATTGGGATCCTCTCCGTAAACTCTGTGTAGTGCTAAGGCCCGGGCCTCTCTGCGCTTTTGATCGCGCTCCGGGTGCATGTGTTTAGGTAGGGGGGGGGGGGGGGGGGGGGGGGGGGTATCTGAACTGCAGCTCTTATGGGAGTGGGGATTGTGTCAGTGCCGGGTATAACGCCGACAGGCGATATGCGTGGACAACGGGGCAAACCGCCGCAATCCATGAGATGAGTAATCGAAGAGGCCCACTGCATGCACTTACGTGTAACCAGGTCGCATGGCCTTTCGCTGCTTGTATGCTCGCCTGGCTACAAGGAATGGTATGCCCGTTTACATAACAGTGGGCAGCTAGCCGCCTGCGTGCCCTATGACCGGCAGATGAACATACGGTGGTGTTATTTATTCACGAGACCCAAATTCGAGCGCAGATGCTTTGAGAAAAGGCGGTAGATTCGGGGTAGATTTATGAACTACACAGCTGCTGGTAGAAATATTTCGGTGATTTGAGCGCGTGGCCGATAGTTCAAATGATTGTCTTTAGGCAGGCGGCCTGATTATCATCAAGTTGATTTCCAGTTCATCCTCGGCACGGTAACATTACCATGCGCTAGATCATGCACTCTTCATTAAATTATTGTTGCGAGCCAGGTGCTTTCGGTGACGCTTGTTTTTTACTGCACTAACACTCAAGCCCACATTCTCACGAAAAACCTTTTGTCGTTCCGGTCCTCCGGTCAACAGGTGTTTGCCACCTGCCACGGTGGGCAGGTCACAAGATCATATACTCCAGGTGGCAGGTGCGCCACCTGCTTTTCCGCTCACACCACCCCCTCCGACGACGCCGGACTTTCTGCAGAACGGGAGACGTGACTGATATGCATGTACAGAACGATTGTAAGACACATTTTTTCCGTTATCTACTCTGCTTCATCCATGCTATGCAAACACACACAGCACAAATATGCACTTGATGTACGATTTAAATCACATGGCAATATCATGAATAACAAAGCATAAGAACGATAAACGATCGCCACACAACGCTAGCGCACTTTATTCGCATTTCGCCTACGTAAAGTAACCATCATTTTTTTTTTTGCTTTGGGAATAGTGCACGCGGAAACCTTTTTAATGAAATTTTGCGCTGCTTTCTTGGCAACTGGAAGACGACATATGTGACCGAAGTTGAGCGACAAACTATCGCAGTGCCACAGTGGCAATGGCGTTTGGGTTTTTTTTACCCCATTCCAGAGGTTCGGAAGCGCCAAAGCGGCTGGATTTCAGGGCAGACAGAAAGCAAACTTTTGCCCGCGTTAACAACCTCTAGGTGGTACAAAGTACTGCAGTGCTCTCCTTTATGTCATGCACGCAATATTGTGTCGCCATTTTAAAAGAACATTAATCAAGCCTTGTGATAGCGGAGCGCTTTAGAGCTAAGTTTTCTGAAAACGCACTCAACATGCTTAGCTAGAAGCAGGGAATGGTAGGCAGGCCTCACTAATCTAAATCACAGGTCCTTATGTGCAGCCTACCATAAACATTTTGCGAAGGATGTTGCGGCTGTGCGCATTGATGGATAAGGGCTGTGTTATGACTCCTAGAGCAATGATGTGCTGTTGCTTACATTACCAGGCTTAGGCATGAAAGCATTATCCATTACTTATTATCAATAGCTGCTTAGTCTGTAGTGAAAAGAAGTCTTTGCAGTTAGCTCGTATGGGTAAAAATTTGAGTGCTCACAACTCCTACTGTCTCTTAATAACAAGCAAAACAGCTGCGATTGAGGTCCAGGAGAAAATTACTATCGCTTGAGATGATTTGCAACAAGTAGGCTGCGCTATTTTAATCATTTTAGTTCTCGAAGAATTATTACTTACGAGCAATAGTTTTTGCAACTTAAAACGGCTGCAGGGAGCGGAGTAGATTCTGTGAAGATTCAGGCATTGCAATTGCGCTGTTAATGAAAGTTGCGAAAATTCCATTTTTTCCGCCTACCCGACGCGGTAGCTAATGGCTTTGGCATTCGGCTACTGGTTCCAAGCATGCTGGATCGAATCCTGGCTGCAGCTGCGGCCGCCATATTGCGATGGGGGCGATATGCAATAGCGCCCGCGTTTTGTGCGATGTGAGCGCAAGCTGAAGAACTGCACGGGGTATAAATTAATCCCGAGTCCTCTTCTACGACGTCCCTCATAAGCCATTGCTTCGCTTCGGGACGTTAAACTCCAACGATGACAATTCACTACTTCTTCTGTCTGCTTTGTGCCATGCGAGTTTTTGTTTCATGCGTCTGGGCATGGGGGGCAAAAAATATTGACCGTGTCACACGAACCTGGCAAGAGGGCTACGTGCATCCTCGAGATACGTAGGGGAGCTCTAGCAGTCGAACGCATAGCGCAACGCTCGTAGTACATGTCACCTGACAGCGGGGCTTCCTTGGGTTTATGTTCCGCGAGTTCAACAATAATCATCTTAAGGCGAAGGAAATACTAACATGATAAGACGACGACCAGTTGGAACTAGACTGGTTTAGTTATAAGCCGGCTAAGGGCAACAAAGTTTAGTTGGACGGGCACCTATGGTAGTATGTAAAGGAACGTCCCACAAATCGGGCAGGGTTTGGTAGTAATAAGCCCGATGAAAATAAAAATCACGCATACGACGTCTTGAAAACGTATCAAGGGGACTAGGCTGCCGTATTTAAGTCGCAGATTGAAGTTTACTTTCTTATTTAAGAATCAAGACCATTGTGGTACCTGAAATTTTTCTCAGAAAGCCAGAAATGATGCGTATAGAGGATATGACGTTAATCGTGTACGATGTGACGTAAAGACAGCCTGAAATGTATAGTTGAAGCATAGGAAAAAAGAAGATAGAAGAGTCAAACACCATGGACACGACGTCTCGCCATAGTATATCGGTCGCACATGTGACTTATCGTTCACTACGGGGAAGAGCGTTGACTCTGGTCGGACTTTACCACATGGTGTGTATATGTACATGTGTTAACTATTGTTCTCAAACGTTGATTGTAGGTATGCCACAGAGAAATAACTATTTGAATTTATGCGACAATAACAGGCGCAGAATCTAACCATTTTTTGGAAGCCCCTGCTAAGGTCGACACCTAAGCTGGCAGCCGGGAGTGTTTCGTCACACGAAATCCGACACATGGAACGGGTATGATATCACGAGACGTCTGGCTGGCGTAATGCACCCAAATACCGGCAGACAGTCGCAATCTAGAAAAGCTTTTTTTTTTTGCTCTTTATTTACTGACGTCGTTTTGACAACGAAGGCATTTCCATTGACGTCATCAAGCCTTGAACGAGAAACAATTCTCCATTTCAAAAATGCATTGCTTTCTTGGGGCTACCGCCTGTGATAATTTTTCTGTGGACTTCATTCTTGCAGATAATATTAAAGAATATTAGCATAGCAGAGCCGTACTACCGTAGACGCACACCGGATATCCGGATGTGTGCTGCGCACGCGCAGAGGCAGATGTGTGGCCTAAGTGGCTACGCGCCTGTTTCTCGGTGATACCTCTACGCTAGCACGCACGTCTATGCCGTGCTAAAACTCACTATTAGGCCTTCACGAAAAGACGCTAATATCTAATGACTTCGCTACTTTTTGTTCCTTCCTTTAGATACTAAGAAGCATGCAGAAACACATTGGAGTAGTACTAAGTGCAGTGTGCACAGACCCATTCGCGAAAACATCTCGGCTATGCGCCTAGACGGAACGGAGCTTAGCAGTAACGCTGAATGCAAGACTTCATCGCGCACTTCGACAGATGCATATGAGAATGTCGATGTTCGTGAGTAGCAAACATTCCCGTGCCCGCTGGTATGCTGGTTTAAGAGTCATTGAATGCAACTGGCAACAACAAGCAGTACAGATGCACACACAGAAGGACCATGCAGTCATGTTTCGTCTTCTTGTGTGTTCCGCCATTGCTTGCGTTGCTTGCCATGATACGTTGCATCTATTTCGTTCGAATTTCGTTTTTATTACACACTTAGATCTTTTCTTGAACACACGACCCTTATAATTCACTTCTGGCCACATGCATTCACGATATTGCGGTAGTTATCTCGGCAGAAAGTATCCCACAGATTCGCTACCTCCGAAAAATGTTTTGAATCGCGGGTCTATGTCTCGTGCATCGGCTAGCCTTCGCAATGTTCCAGCTATCCACAACGTTAATCAATCTATTTTTAGTAGCAATCAGATAGACCGCATGCACATACATAACAAGCAGGGAGGATGCAAACCGGATTTGCCCAATATGGAGCTCCTATCTAAATTAACAGAGTAAATAGAACATGGGGTGGAGGAGGTCTTTTACGTCCCCGAAATTGGCAAGAAGTGGGTAACCAAACTGTTCATTTCTTTTGACATCAAAGAAAAGTGTGCTTCAAAAGCACCTTGATTTATACCTACCATAATCGGATAATTGTTTCACAGATAATATCTTTAATAGCTTTATTAGAATAGCAGTCTTACGGCGCAAAAGCCACGGTTTGGGTGTCACCGCCCTCCACTGTATCCTATCAGGGTCACGCGTTGAACTCTCCGCTTGCGTCACAGCAGAGAAACAAGATTTAGAACTACTTCATATGAACATCCGAAACCACGTTTAACGTGCCCAATATTATTGATTGCATTTTTTTCATAATTTCTTTCTATTTCCTTTAACGTCTTCTCTGAAGCTCGTTCCTCGACACAGATTAACATGCCGGTGTTGTAAAACACACTGGAAAAATAATCACTTTTCTTTGAAAAACATTTTGTCAACTCCGAAAACCTGCACTGGTAAGATACCTTCGCCAAGCCTTCAACATTCCAAAGTAGTTACACATTGGTCTTCTTCAACAGACAAGTTACGGAAACCACAAGAATGCACGCTTAGTCCGGATGGAGGGTAAACATATAGCCTTGGTCAAAAGTGTTCTGGCTGCATGGTTTTCATGTGGAACGTTTTGCGAAGTGCTTTCATCGCCCCTAAACGACAAGAAACATGACGACTCTGGCTATCGTCTCGCCGTGGAGATTTAGAGCACGATAGATGTCATTGGTGCGGCACTGCACACCTGTAAAGCCCGAGGTTCTCTCAACCGGGCACCGTCGGCCTCCGACCTGGGGTTCTCGCGGGAGCGCATGCACTCATTCAGTGAAATGACGCAGGCCTGCAAAGCCGAGCGTCGGCTCTACCCTCCACCTCATCTCTCCCTTGATCATTATCATCAGAAACTTTGGAGGCGGCTCTAAACACACACTTTACCCTATCCTTATATACGCTCGCGCTATCACCAAGACTACACAAACCCCTCCTGTACCCTCTGCTACCACCCCAAAGCCACTCTCGACCATATCCTTTTCCTCTGCCCGGCGGATCCTCCCTCGCGGGGCCTGGAGCACCTTACCACTTGGGAGGCTTGGGAGACCCTACTGCGTTCTGAGGACCCGGCCAAGCAAGCCATCGCCACCACCCGGCCTGCCAGCGTCATGTTGTTGTTGTTGTTGTGACTGAGAGAAGGATGAAAAGGAAATTGCACGGGCCTGCTACTGGCTCTAGCCAAGCCACCACCGCTGCCAACGTGCAGATAGAGGAGAGGTAAGAGATCAGAGGAAAGAGAAAAAGGCATGAAAAGACGCGCGTCGCAGCAACAACTGCGTCCGCCGGAGCGGACGCTGCTGAAAAAATCAGATAAGCGGCCGAAGCCGCGCTCGCCGAAGCGATGTCAGATACTCATCACTCCCCTGCCAGCGTCATGAGCCTCCGGGACATGAACGTTTGAGTGCAGTGGGGCCGTGCGGGGGCCCACGGACCTATGTGTCCCAAACTCCCCAGTTGTAAATAAAGTTTTCACCACCACCACCACCTGTAAAGCACGACATGCGGCCAGAATCGCTCTTTACCAAAGAGTGCGCATGCAAAAGTAAATATAGGGGTATACTGCCACGTGTTACATGTATGTTGCCCATCCAGCCCTTGGGATTTTCTTTTTTGTCGACCAGTACTTCTAGATACCGCAGTTTAATCACGGTCTCTAATACATCCACGTGGGAATTGATGTCTCGAGATTCAATGCATCGAGCACTTGTAAAAGCGAGCCAACACTAAAACAGCTATGTGTCCATTGAGGTGCAGTGCATGCGAACCGCAGTAAAGCGGTAAATTTCCCCGCACTTTTCAGTAGCGGTGTGCGAATATCAAATTTTTCGAATACGAATCGAATACGAATACTTGGTTCCGAATATCGAATCGAATATCGAATAATCAAGAACAGATGCATTTAACCACTACAAAACGTTTATTTGAGCACCCAAGAACATCACACTTCAACTGTCGATGATTAAATGAATACAAAAGGTGTGTGTGGCTGCACAAAAAGCAGCAAAACCTCGAAGAGTGGAAATATCAGAGATGATGGATAGTACACAGCACTGATTAAGGCTAGCTTGCCATAAGCACAAAAGCGCGTTGCTGGGATGAACATAAAAGGTTATCGAGAAGGAAAAAACCCGCTGCTCCACATGGTCAGGCAGAAGTATTTCCCTTAACGACTCCTCCAGTCACAGAAAATGCCCCCCCACTTGGCACTGAACTGGCACGTATTGCGAGGCACTTCGTGCACAGCTCTGACTATACCAGCTTCGCAGGTATAGCCACAATGAAGCTCATCGCAGTCAGCTACGCCATGGCCCAACGTTACGCATAGCTCTAGGCGCCGCCGTGTTGTTATGTCTCTGTCGAAAGGGCTTGCGGACCGATATGAACGCCGGTGCTCACAAAATTACGAGGAACTTTAGCGGCTAAAGTGGTGAAAGGCGAAAGCCTGAGTGCTGCATTCTGCTACGCGATTGTTCACTTCACATTTTGTTGGTGCATTAATTAACTGCCAATTAATGACGCTTAAGCTTCGCCTTCAGGAGTGGAACATGACAGCGTGTTGTAGCGCTGCCAGGCAGTCCACGGAACGCCACCACCCGTTCGGCGCGATGCCTAGCCCTTTGAACGCAACGCTTTTTGAGGAAAGGAAATGGCGCTGTAATTGTCTGTCGTCTCGGTGGACACCTGAGCCGCACTGTACAGGAATGGAGGAAGTGTGAGTGAAAGAAGAAAGAGGGGCCATAGTGAAGGAAATGAAAATTGTATTTGAGGAAAGGAATTTACGCATTAACTGTATACATCAGAGCCGTAGGGAATATACGGCTCTGGTATACATATCTCAGTAGAAACTAGTCGAAAATTGTATTTGAGGAAAGGAAGTTGCGCAGTAACTGTCTCACATATTTCGGTGGACACCCGTCAAAATTCGCGCGTGGTGACGTCACGACAATTTTGACCAATCTGAAACGCGGACAATTACGCCTTGCTCGTCGGTAAATTGGTTTTTGAGGAAAGGAAATGCATCTGTCTCTCATATCTCGGTGGACACCTAAACCTCGCCGTAACGGGAAGGGAGGAAGATGGGAGTGAACGAAGACACCGTATTCACTAGACGCACCTTTGTTCATTTGAAACCATCGAGCTGGCATGGCGGAGTGGTAGCGTGCTCGACTCGCACTCCGGAGACCGGGGTTCGATTCCCGAGCTCGGCCAATTTCTTACTCGGTTTTATTTATTTATATGGTTTGACTAGAAAGGTTAATTGGACTAATTGGTAAAGTAAGCATTAACTAAACTCAGTCAAACTTACTTGGAGCATCACTATACGATCCCTTCAATTGGTTGCATGGTTAGTAGCCAAAGTACAATTGGCCCCGTTTGAAATTCGCGCACTGTGACGTCACGACCGTTTCGACCAACTGAAAAGCGTGACATTTCTGTCGACAGCTCCTGCTTACAACGATGAGGCATTAAAGGCTTCCGCCTTAATAGAATATTCGGCTAGATACGTATATTCGCGTTGGATCGAATATTCGAAACAACACGAATACTTGGATTTCGAATCAAATACGAATACTAAAGATATAATATTCGAACTATATTCGAAAATTTCGAATATTCGCACACCCCTACTTTCCAGCCTTCGCAAGCAGAGATAGCAGAGTGTGTAACTGAGCTCGGAACGCCGGTCTTATAACTGATGGGAATGTATTGTAAAGATCTGCTATTTTATATCACAGAAGAAATTCGTGTTACACGGTCTTGCTTCCCGCACAACTTTCCGCATAGTACTCGAATACGACTACAAAGCCACACTACGAATATGCAATGGGCACAAAGTTTGCAGCGAGCACTGTACAGCCTACCCTTTAAAGCGGTTTCGGCTCTCGGGCGCCGTTTAGTAAATGTCGTTTCTCTGATTCACAATCAAATAAGATGACTCCTTGGAAGACGCACCTTTCGATAAGGTTGCTCTACCTAAGGTAAACAGGGAGAATAGCTCTGTTAACAAATGCAAACAGATAACTTTGTGTTGCACTTATGCCTGCGCAGTATTTTCAAGAGTTAATGAAAGGTTTGCTACCGGGAAAAAAAAAAAATCTATGTCTGCAATCTGTAGTTCTTCAGTAGTTTTCGTCATTGTGCATTGTATTCCGCAGGGTTCTTTGCAGCACCTTCACCGGACTTCGGTCTTCACATTAGTATGAAAGATAAGCTCACCTTTCTCAAACTGGCGGCTCGGGCGATCTGGAGTGCAGGATGGCCTACGTTCGTTCTTGATACCCATTTTGAGGATCCTTAGGAGAGTTCTATTGGTCTTTAGCTGAAGCAGGCAGGAGGACTCCGCGGGAAGCTACCCCGCTCCCGAAGAGCCGGACTTAAATAGACCCGCTTTGCGGGAGATCTGCAATATTAACAACAAGGAGAACAGCGGCACTGTTTCCCGCTGTGCCTACTTTGCCTGCTCGTCTCTCGTAAAGTATGCTGTAGTGTGCAGTCCACGCTGCTGCCAAGATGGGTCTTCGTACTTCTCCCGCGGTGAGCAACGAGCTAACAATCACGTCGGTCTCCTTGAAATCAAAGCCCGCGTGTTATCTTCTTTTGCAATTCTCTCTTTCTCTCTCTCTCTGTCCCACTTCTGCGCCTCCACAAGTATCGTCATGTGATCGAAAACCTGCCGATGCTCGAGAAAAAGTATAGAGTGATTTTCAAGTGCGACTGATAAGAGCCCGAGTAGCCCCGCGGTGATCTGTGTTCGAGACCGACCACCATCCTCCAGAGAACGGGAAAGAAAAAGGGTGGCCAAAGCAATAGGCTGCTAGTGTCGTTCTCACCCTAGGCGGCTTGCATGGGACAACTAAGCATGCGGAGGAGATACGGTTTTAGGGCGGCCCGTTTGGCGGGCAACGCGGCTGATAAAAGTTGCGTGCGTCGGCAACTTTGCGCTGATACCTCCAGGTCGCTGGCAGATGACGCGAGCGGCCCTTGTTAGTAGGTGAATAGGACGCTGTTATATACGCGGTATATTGGAAACGCCTGAAAAACCAAGGATGTCGCGCAAAAGATAGTGGCAGAGACTGTGGACGAAGCTCATGTCGGTGAGTGCAGTGCCAGAGAGGAGAGAGGACTGCCATTGACTTCATACAGCTAATGTCTGCGGCTAAGGAGCCCCTTTTATGTTTCGTGATTATCGGTCAACGCTCTCAAGCTACACAAGTGTAGAGCAGCTCTATGTGAAGGACTTGCATTTAAGAATCACACTATTCGAGTTTGAGCTCTCACAAAAATGCAGCTTGTTGATAGTAGGGACTGTGACATTGTGGCACGCATGACGTGTAAGGACTACCGTAGCTGACAGCCTGCAAAAAGGCGCAGTTAGCAATGTGTTTGGGCACTACGCTTTTTTTTTCGCATTAGAGAGCTCTATACTTGTTGACGTGCTTCATTCCTTTAAATGACCATATTGCCTTTCTTTTCTTTTTTTAGGGTTTAACGTCCCAAAGTGATTCAGGCTATGAGGGACGCCGTAGCGAAGGGCTCCGGAAATTTCGACCACCTGAGGTTATTTAACGTGCACTGAATCACCATATTGACGGTAGAGAATACGATTTAGTCAATGGTAGTCCAGCCATTTGTTTGAAAACTGCGCTGTCTGTTTTGGCACTTTGTCATCGACAAGATGTTTGGCGAGGCATAATGCAACTCGTTATGGGTATGGTAGAGCGATGCATGCGCAGGCAGATTATCACGTATGTCGAACCGGAATGTATGTTCTTGGTGGGTACAGCCGAAATAACAAGACGCAGACACAGAAAGGAACACGTAGAACGTAGACGAAGCTGACTGTTCTACGTGTTCCTTTCTGTGTCTGCGTCTTGTTATTTCGGCTGTACACACCAAGAATTATGAACCAACTAGCTCAGTTTTCTACTCTTTTAAAGGAATGTATGTGTGTCGAATGTCACTGTAAGGTGTCCATTCATAAATAGATGCTGGGAATGCTGATTAGTTAAACTGGCGTTTTTATCCGTGGAAGGCTCCGAAAATGTTGACTTCACAACGGGCAATCCTTGCATCACGGGGAATTCCTTGCCTTGTGTGGAGTGTGCCGAACTGACGAAAGTGCAGGAAAAGTCAGACATGGTACGTTGGAGAGCTGTACTTGCGGTCCACTTGCCTTATGACGCTATCTGTTCGGCACGATGCCAAGAAAAAGAAACGAAGGCAGCCCACTACAACAGAACTACGTGACTGAATCCGCGAAGAGGAATCGTGGGCCAGGGATTCTGTGTTCTTTTTTTTTTGGAGCTAGGTATCCGTGGATGAGCTATATTTTTATAAACCTGTTCTTACGACGCGAGTGAGGTTAAACATTGAGAGCGAATATGCCATGTGACTAGTAGTTTAAAGCGTCAGATACTGGAGCGGAATTCTCCGCAATTACTGTTACGTGCAGCGCTGTTACCTCTTGTTATTAGCTTGCCACTGCAATTGCTTTTAAGCTTTCAAGATTACAATGCATATATATATAGGAAAGGTTTAGTGCATTCGATATATCTTACCTTACAAACAGCCGCTCTAAAGCCTCTAAAAGTTATGCCTCGTGCTACCGCTAGACGAGGAGTGCTTGGATAGGATGTGCGAGATGAAGCACGCGTTGACGTAGTTTGTAGAGAAACAAAATGCCAGTACACTACTCTACTTCAGCTAAAAGCAAATGCGTGCACCCGGGGCCCATGTAGTAGTAATCATCTGAACAACCAGGCTTCGGCGAACAAAAGTAACTACATTGTAAAAACCTGCAGGCGAGCACTTGTCGGCCCTGAGTAGACTACTGCAAAAGGCGGCGCGTGTTGAGCCTTGTTGCGTTGCTGTCATACACATCGAACTTTGTGTGCGCAGAGTGCGTTGATTGACGACCGCGTATTCTATTCGGATTATCTTATGCTTCTTCATGGCCTACTAGTTATTCCTTTTCTTCTCCTTCCAAGTTGATATGGAGAACATAGATAACCCAGGTTACCAAAGCGGCACTGTTTGCTCTATGAGTGGCCAATAGGTGGCCATAGGTGCATGTTGTAGTTGTACCCTTGACTAAGGCGCTCCTTGTAATTATCCACGTGAGCTACTTCTTTGTTCTTTTCTACCAAACCTACATGTAAAATATTCCGTGTTGGTCTAAGTATTCGTCCACACACGGACTTAAAAAAACTGCGAACACAGGAAAGTGGCGATGTAGATGTGAAATGTATTTTATGCAATATAAAAAAAACCTTTGACAGAAGTGTGCTTACCAGATGGAGTGAATCAACGCATCAGTGCAGCTTGAAGTCATTGCATTTGTTGCTTCTGAGCTGCGCGAAGAAATAACAATGTTCGGCGTCGGGGCACTCGATGACGAAGCGCACATAGACCGGTCAAGAGATAGTAACCGGCTGTTGTGTTCTCTCAAGGCTGCGAGATTCCTACCCCACGGTGCGCATTGAGAAGCAACGTTTCGACACGAAAGTGGAAACGTTTAGAAAAGAAACCGACTGCTCGTCAGCCTAGAGACATAGCCCGATCAGCCACAACTATTTCAATTCGACGACCTAGCAGCCCCCTCAAGTCACCTCTGGAAAACTGCGAATTCTCCTGCTGCTCTGAGTACGTTAAAAAAAAAAAAAAACATCATTTGACGAGACTGTACACGCGGTTCTTTAAGTTAGAAAAATAATGTCTCAGTGTAGTTAGTAGTAGCTCCATGGATGCTACAAAAGCTGATTCTACAATTAAATGAAACCTTATCTGCTTATGAACATTTGCTGTAGCATCACGAGGTTGGCCAGTGAACGCATAAACTTACTTTACGATCGTAATAATTCTTCATGGTGAAATATTCTTAAACGGATGATAATGTGAAGGCTCAGAATATTAATTAAAGCTGGCGCATTATTCATAGCTTGAAATCCTGTTCGTATTTAAGTCGAAATTAGGGAGGATTTCTCTTATTCCAATGCACCACCCGTAAGAAGTACTTGAAGCTGGGCTTGTTGGTGCGTATTCGTGAAGGACACGAGAGCGCTGAACGGGGACACGGACGAGTAAGAGAACAGGACGAGCTCTGCACTTTCAACAGGATTTATTCAGGGAAGAACGTTTATATTGCCTTTGCCCTTATCCATGCCCTTAATCGCAGACATTCACCTCTCACAGGTATGCATCAAGAAACAGCATTTCACTGTGGCGAAGAACAATTCTGACGTGTCACTAATGCAACTATCACCTCAATTCTTGATATAGAAGGCTTCCACAAGCTCACGTTCTGTCCTATCTCGGCTTTTCAATAGCACTTTGCAATCAGACAGTCGAGGCTTGCAGGCTGTACGCTTCTCTTTCGAGCAGGCTTGGCAGTGGTCTGGAAGATGGCCTCTCTTGTTTAATGAATTCTTGTGTTCAAGCAGGCGCTCATTAAGACAACGTCCGGTTTGTCCAACGTACACCTGGCCGCATGTAAGCGGGAACTCGTAGACTACTCCTTTCTTGCAGCCAACATGTGGCATTCGGTGTCTGATGGTGCACTCTTGTACTTTTTTTCTTCCAAAGCGTGAACACATTCCGGCGAGTTTTCGCGGCGCTCAAAATACCACATCGGTGCCATACTTATTGGCCACCTTCTTGAAGTTATGACTCGGAAGTGTGGTGTACGTAAGGTACAACTTCCGGCCTTGGCTGCTTTTTGTCATGAGGTCGGTTGTTTCCCTTGCTGCCCTTCAGCTTTTTTCAGCAAGGACTGCGCCACGGAAAGAACCAGGGAAGCCGGGAAGCCTGCTTTCTGCAGCCTTGACACCTGAGAATCAAAGCGGGCGTGCATGGCATGGTGGCAAGACTTCTTTAGTGCGGATGCTAAGCACTGGGAAGCGATATCCCTCTTAACGGTCTTAGAATGGTTCGAATGGAAAGGCAACAAATCTGCGTGACCCAAACAAATTTGTGTCGTCAGCTAGCAATTGCGTCAAGCGACCATCCTCGTAGAGCAGAGGAAAAAAGTCCTGAAAACGTTTAATTACCGAGGTTTGCGATAGACTACGATGAAGGGAACCGTTACTAAGCAGAGGAGCATGCAATAAAAAGTTTTGGGCCGCTTTTAAGATGAGTTAAATCTCGATGACGGTTATGTCAAGGCATATTCTGCATACCACCACACGTATGTATGCGGGTATTAGACCCACACTTCCCGCTCGAGAAGGAAAACAACGAACACAGCTCGCAAGAAAACAAAGTACTCCAAATATATCAGTCGAATTACTCGAATGAGCACCTCAATCAGCCCATCTCAGCATATTCTGTTAATCTCATTTACTGACCTAATGCGGTGTCGTTGGACGAAGCATCGGGCTAACAGGCAGTGCATGCTACCCAATGCAGCATTCGTGTCAAAAACTAAAAAAGATCTTAAGTAAATTAATCCGTATTAGTTCTAAGACGACCCAGATGCACAGTAATTGCCACAGCTTATGTGCCCCGTTTGTTATCGTGCACTGTGCCTTGTATGACTATTTATTATCGTGATTATCATGATTGTTATCGTGCCTGTGCCGTGTATGACTATTAATCAAAACAATAAGCATAGCAATTTAAAACATAGTTTCGACAGGTAGATCTAAAAAGTAGAGAGTGTTTCAATCACTGGCGATATTACCAGACAAAGCCTGTACGGACACAACTCTGCGGAGGCCTGCTGCGAGGTAGTGATGCGTCGCCATTTTCCAACATGGTGTCGGCCGAGTCAGTTGAGTCGCCTGTGTGCTCAACACCGACAGTACGCTGTTTTCCCAAGCAGGCAAAGCTGTTGGCTTTAAATGTTATAGAAGCGCATCGCGTCGAGTGCGGTGGCAGTTCGAGTACAAATGCGCTCATCAAGAGGACGGCAAAACTCACGCAGGTGAGCGAGCGAACGCTTTACCAGTGGACGGCGCAGACTTTGAAGGCAGGCCGAGAGTTGTCACCGAAGAAGCGGGCTGGCGGAAGAGGCCGCGAGCGGACGAAGAAGCAGGACGATTTTGACCTGAGCGTGTTGTGGAGGGTGGTACCCAGCTTCTTCCAGAGAGGGAAAATTCCAGCTGTCGCGAAGGTAGTGGCGAATTTCGAAAAGGGCGGGAAGCTACCGGCCGTGTCCACAGTGGCAATGCAGAGGATGCTGAAGAAACTTGGCTTCCGATAGAAGAAGCGCTCTCTGAATGCGATGCTAACCGAAGCGACGCACATTGTGCTGTGTCGCCGCCGGTACTCGCGGCAGATAGCGGAGCTGCAACGCCAGGGTGGACCTATTTTCTTCACCGACAAAACGTGGGTAAACGCCGGCCACACGCGAAGTCGAGTGTGGACTGACTGCACCAGCCAATCTGCGCACCAAACGCATCAATCCGGACTGTCGACCGGTCTACAACACCCTCGTTACAAAGGTGGCAGGCTTACTGTGACGCTTTGCGGCAGTGAACAAGGTTTTGTCGAAGGCGCAGCGGTAGGTTTTCGAGCTAAGAAAAACTAAGGCGATTACTACGAGGAAATAAACGGGGAACACTACGAAAACTGGTTCTCACAGAAACTTCTCCAACTACTACCACCCGGCAGCGTTATAGTGATGGACAACGCACCATATCATTCTGTGAAGCAGGATAAAATGTCGCGGATGAGTGGCCTCAAAAACGACATACAGGCTTGGCTGTCCGGAAAAGATGTCGTATAGAGCAGTGAAGGCCGAGAGTGAAGACCGAGCTCATGCAGCTTGTCAACAACGGTGGAGGTGGAGGCGGAGAACAATACCGTGTGGACTGCATCGCTGAAGCTGCTGGCCATCTCGTTGTACGCCTGCCACCCTACCACTGCCAACTGAACCCGATAGAGCTTGCTTGGAGCGACGTCAAGGATTTCGTGGCCAGTCAGAACAAGACGTTTAAGCTTTAAGACGTGGAGTGTCTGGTTTGGCAAGGTATCATGCAAGTGACTGCTGAGAAATGGAAGAATTACGTTCAGCATGTTATCAGTGAGGATGATGTGATGAGAAAACTGTACCACATCATCGACGATGTTGTTGACCAAGGACAAGCATTTGCTGTCAACCTGGAGGACGACACAGCCAGCAGTGCTGAATGGAGTTGTGATGAGAGCAATGAGATGATCGAGCTCGTTTAACGTGCTAACGTGATTCCTTAAATGTGCGCGTACAAGTCGAGACCATTCAGTATTGTTGCAGTGAGAGTAACTAGAATGTGAACGACATCGTCTCTGGTGAGGTATGGCAGACGCCGTAGTGAAATGGCTCCGGATTAATTTGACCGCTTGTGCATTGACTTTCGCTCAGCACATGGGCCTGTTTTGTGTTTCGCCAGCGTCGACATTCGGCTGCCGCGGCACGCTGGAGAAAAAAGAAATTTTATGCACATGACAGGAACACTGAAAATAACTGACGTGATAGCAGAGGAACTGATGCTGACAGGTTGTGACAAAAAACAAACAAACAAGTCGGTTAATCCCTATGGAATGGGCGTCTGCCTGTCCAAAAACAAACCAAAGTAAAAATAAAAAGACGTCAAGTGTCACCTGCTAGAGACAGAAAGAAGCTAATTATTAGTACACCTTCTTTCACATGGATGGAGCCACCTGTCAATAGTTGGTGGGGCGACAGGTGCATAGGAACACAGCCATGTAGTGCGCGCCATCCTGATTGGACGAGAGAGCTCTACTTTCCGTAGTGCTTGAACATCTTGTGAGACGGAGTATACCTTCCACCTTTTTAAAGTGACCTTGTTACATCATCGCAACCTGCCAGGTACACGCACAGACGCCCCCCCCCCCCCAAACACACACGTACAGGTTCCCATCTGCCCACGGTGGGCAGGTGCGCCGCCTTGCACAAGCAAGCTTCGGGCACGCAAACATCAGTGAAATCTGAGATCGGGTGTCCTAGTTCTAAGTAAGTTCGCGAAAACTCATGGCAGGATTCTTGCATATTTTTTTTTTGCAGCACTCCGGCAGCATTTCCAGGTACAACTACTGAGACCAGTGCATGCTTGTTGTATTGTGTTCTGGTTTTAGTAGGTAATTTTATATTTTCTTTTTTGAGTGGTATTTATGCGCCTGTTCATTAGCGCCTGTTTTAGAGATACATATTTGAGGGCTTGCTATTAGTTGCTTGTTAATTTTTACGTTAATCTTAATGCCTTCCATGCAGTCCTTAGGTACCTTTTGTTCTTTCGTTCTCGTTTGTCTGCTTCCGAGAACGCTCTTTATTTTTTTAAAGCATCACCTATTATAATGACTTCGGCGGAAAGTCTTCTTAATTCAAAGAAATAAATAAGACAGAGTATTCACTGTTCCACTGTTTATGGCTTGGACTCGAAATGTAAAAATTGATTGTTCCGCATTAAGACAGTAACCTGAAATGTAACGGCTGTGACTGGAACTCCAAGGCAGCAAACTATGTACTCGACCTGCGCTGTTTGAGGTTTTCCCTGAGCAGTGTTTAATACTTAACGTTCAAAGATTAATATTTCTTAAGCATATGGGAAGGAGCGTCGTATCAGATTTCTCTGCGTTTTTCATCTGCGTGCCGCGGTCGCGGCGGTGCAGTGGCGCTGGCAAATGCGAAGAGTATCAACGGGTGCAAGTGCAAGAAAATATAGGCGGGCGACAAATACTTTTGCCAAAGAGTGCGCCGTTTTGAATTAAGT
Source organism: Amblyomma mixtum (assembly GCF_055824585.1). Classification (NCBI taxonomy): domain Eukaryota; kingdom Metazoa; phylum Arthropoda; class Arachnida; order Ixodida; family Ixodidae; genus Amblyomma; species Amblyomma mixtum. The sequence goes on from NC_143017.1 coordinate 141,698,485, forward strand.
TTTCAGTTAAGAGAATTTACTCCGCTTTGTGCAAGAAATTTGTGGCTGAATTTTTATGCAGTGAGAACAGAGAGTGGCCAGATGGACGTCTTTTGAGAGGACTTTGTGCAGTTTTATTTGCAGATTTCGTGTTGACGACATCTGGTCAACTTACTAAAGGTAGGCACAAATGGACACCTCCACTGGGATCAGCACTTTGCTGACGCTGATCTGGGGGTGTTCACCATTGGTTCCTCTGACGATATCTTGCACTGAAGCATTTAGGAAGATTTCTCCTGGGAGAAACAATGTAATAATTAGTTCTGCGTTTCATTTGTGAGCGCTACGCACTGCGTAGGATACTGTAAATTTCAATTCATATTTTTATTTACCAGAATACTGGACGGCCTCCAGGGCTAAAAGTTGCAGCCAGCAACTTGACTGGGCCCTGGAGCCGTTTACAAAGGCAACAGCAGACGTCGGTTCCGAGCAGCACAACAAAAATATTCAGAACGCTATGAACAAAAATGTGCAAAGAAATAGAGACATGGTAGAATATTTGTCATTGCAATCATACTCTCATTTACAACTGTGAAAAGTGTATTCGTAGTTGCTTTGGCGATTTGAAGGTTACTTGTTTGAGTTTATTTAGCAAGACTGGTAGGTTGTGTTTTCATGATTGCAGTTTGTACTGAGTGCGAAAAAATGGAACGAACCAGGGTTGGGAAATTCGAGTTAAAGAATTAGCTCTAGGCTGCAGCAGCGCTAGAGAAAGAAAGGAACTTTGAGTGTCATGTTGAGAAAAATAGAAAACATGCAACAAGCGATGTTCATAGTGATGGTCAAAGCTAACAATATTATATTCTGCAAATAAATGTCTTGTTGTAGACTGACGGTCAATGTTAGCTATGTTACGAATGTACCTTTTTTGAAGAACTATTATTTTGTCAGTATTTGCTCTTGTCGTGCTTGCCCACACTAAACTACAGTAGCTCATGTGCGGGGCAAATAATGCATTATATAGTTGAAGTTTAACCTTTTGGGGCAAGAAAGCACGACATCGAGATACGGCTCCAGTCACTGAAGAAATCTTGTTTGCAACATAGTGTATATGAGTGTCCCAACTCAAATGGCAAGAAAAATACACACCAAGAATTTTATGAGCTTCCACAAGATCAATACTTCTGCCACGAATCATTAGGCACCTTTCAAGAATCAATTTCTTATTACGGGGCTCGAAATAAAATAGCTTTCGTTTTCTGAGCGTTTATTTTCATGCGATTTGACTGGGACCAAACAGACAATTTTTCAAGTACATCATTACAATGTAGCACAAGATCATTGGGATCGTTTCCAGAAATAAGGACACTACTATCATCAGCGTATATGATGAACTGAACACTGTTGTCAATATGAATTATGTCATTTATAAACAAGTTGAACAGAAGCGGACCTAATACACTTCCTTGTGGTACCCCACAAAATATTGGATGTAAGGATGACTGTTCGTTCTTAATGCAGACAGACTGGCTTCTATTGCTGAGATACGACTTAAGTAAAGCATGAGGTTTTCCGCGGATGCCATATGAAGTGAGTTTTTCAAGAAGTATGTTATGATCAAGACAGTCGAAAGCTTTGCTGAAATCGACAAAGAGGCCCTGCGTGTATGCTCCATTGTCAATGCTCTGCAATGGGTTGGGATATTCCAGTCGTTGTATTAATGCCATAACATTAGAAGTCCCATCACCGAAAAAACACGGCGTAGTTGGTCATAAAAAAGAAAACGTGGTTACTAATAACATTCACTTATTTGATGACCTCACAGCGTCATGCGACATGGCCGAGTCCTGCTTGGTCGATTGGGTGTGGGTGTGTGACGTCATGAGGGTACGTGACATAGCCGGGTTTATCAGTTGCGCTGGTCACGTGACATGGCTGATGGTGTTGGCGGGACAGTTGGCAGCTGCCCATGGTTGTGTGCAGTCGTGTCTAGAAACCTCCGCTTATGAGGTCTGAATTAAGTCATAATCAACACCGCGTGTGTCTGCCGCGGAGGAAAATCCAAACAGTCAGATAGGCCAAACGCACGAGCATGTGGCTGAAGATTAGGTACCGAGGGCAGGGGAATGCAGATATCTTGCAGTTAGATAAACAAAGTGAAGACATACATGGAAAAGTATAATCTAGGTACCATAAGGCGAAAGGAAAGAGCAATGGAGCGAAGATGCATACAGCTCTTTGCAGTTCAGCAATTATGGAGTTTTGAGAAGTGTTTGGAAAGGAATAATGAAGTCACGGCTTTCTTTTGAGACTATAGTATGTTGCCTAAGGCCAGAAGTGCAATCGTGGCTCGAAATAAACCAGAGCTTACCATTAGACGGTAAAACCACTTAGATAGTTTAGAGGAACATGGCCTGGACGTCACTTGAAGCGTGGGCAATGCTGTAACATATTGTGTGAAGAACGACTGAGTAAGATGAACGAAAACCTACGGGCAGCTATATGATACACATATTTCGCTGCACATAACTGTGACCTCGAATGTCTGACTACATTGCTTACTTACCTTTCATAGAAGGAAACGCAATTGAAATGATGTAAAAGTGCGCTACACCACTTGACTTTCAAACACAGTGCTGCAGAGATAGCGGCCACCGCACTTTCTCGGGGCATTTCAGTGACAGTCGGAAGCAGCGCGGTGGTCTCTCTTACCTGAAAGCGTATCTTATTTCGAGATCCTGATGAAATCGTCAGTACTGATTTGCAGGCGTTCAATTCCAAAGTGCCAGCCGTACCGATTGCTAAGATAAATGAGCATGAAGGCGTTCGCAAGATGGAAAAGTAAAGGGAGATATTGGTACGAAAATAGAAGTTCTTTTATTTGAAGCAAACTTCAAGCGCGAAATTGCAGAACCAGCCAACAACCCAAGATGTGTACAGTCACAACTGGAATGAAACCAACACCAAACGTAGGCTCCGTCACAGTTGACTACCAGCTGACTGCAAGCACTATATACGCAGACGCGCACCGAAAGTATTCATAATAGAGCTAACAATTTTTTAGGCGTTCTGTAAATAAGTCTTCGCTCACAGTAAAACGCCCATGAAAGCTAAAATATGGAGAGAAAACGTACACTGTCCTGCTGTCGTTAAATACTTTTAGTAAACAATTAATTCTGGTCTTTAGAACCTTATCAGTCATATATGTTACGTGTTCCAGCTAGTTTTGCGTCCCTATGTGTGGCATGTTTTATGTTTCTTGGACATATGCCCAAGAAACTGATTGCATCTCAGAAACGTTTCCAAAAGGAAAGCCTTTTCTAAAACTGACTGCAACCAAAGCAGTTGGCATGTGTTCTGTTCTGGTAAAAGACATTTCTAAAAATGGTCGCACTCCCATTTGGCTCTAAGAAAAACACTACTGAAAAACGCAGCTGTTCGAAAGGAATAAGGCTTGTTTGAATGGATTCCCTAACATACAAACAGCCAGTTGTCTTAATAATTGCGACCATAGCTTACACTGAGAAAAATATTCGGTGGACAGCATAGTAAAGGCTATATAAGACCAAACTTAATTGCTCCGTCAGTGTAATGATAGCTCTTCAGTGTGAATCAGTGAGCAGAAAACGGACAGTGACGCTGCTATAGATAGTCACGTTAGGGATAGGAAAAGGGATAGCAGCTACCACCGTTTCGTTCAGTGGCGATAAATGAAATATTTACAATGTTCCGGAAGCTCATCTGAGCCTCGTGGACGACATATTTAGCAAACGAATATGTGTACCATCGTCTCTATATCCGGTTCTCAAGGCACTGAGGTATGATAACCACGCTCTCTTCGAGAACCGAAATACTGTCCACTAAAATTATCGTGGCGATAGTGACAGAAATCAGTAGGTATCTCAAAGATTTCCACAGCTTCGATACACCACAGAACATGCAGAAGTTTTGTGTACTTGTGCTTTTTTTGGCAAAAAACCAGCTGCCTCTTGAGCAATCAATAAAGGTGCAACGCATTCATTAACATCGCAAATAAAATAAATAAATAAGACAACACCCAGCCTCCACGCTTCGCGTACGTTTCATGCATGTCGTGGAAAACCCATTTCGTTTAAAGGGCTTGTGATTTTTCGACAAGGCGCCGGTGCATTAAAATGGCCTGTGAGCGCTAAAACGCGTTCGTTAGGAAACACTTCACTACAGTGTCATAGTCCTTAAGGCAAAGTCTTCTAGACGCACATAAAAAAATAGCGGCTATCTGCCGGCTCAGAAGTGTCCCGAATAAAAAAAAAGGAAACGTTGAGCAGAGGCCCGGGACATGTTTGGCACCATAGCACGGCTTGGTTGCGCTTAGGACGCGCAGGAATGTCATTTTGAATGTCTTTCGGAACTGCGGCAAAGATTTTCTCTTTCATTTCGCTGTCATCTCGACGTCTTTGTCCATCGCTTCTAGACAGGCCGATGAGTCAGTCTTGCCGAACAAAAGCTCTATTTCTTCTAGACTTTTGCCTTTCGTCTCTGGAACGAATATTATGAACAGAACAAGAGATCCACCGAGCAGGACTGCGAACATCCAGTAAGTTCCCGCGGTCGTTATGAGCGTCTGCAGGTCGTCGTATTCCTTTGTGACCAAGAAGGCGAGCGCGAACAGGAACGCCGTGCCGACGCCCGTAGCGAAACCTCTGGCCCGGAGTGGAATCATCTCTCCTAACAAGACCCATGGCAGTGGGCCCAGGCCGATGGCGTAGAACGTGAAGTAAATACCAATAGTTACAAGAGGTAGCCAACCGTAGGAATCCAGAAATTCTTGACCTCTAGTGCCCTTCAGGTGAAAAGAGATGCCGAGGAGTGCCAGGCTAGCGCTGGATCCCGCAGCGGACACGATGAGAAGGATCTTGCGCCCGAGCCGGTCAGCCAGCACAGTAGCGATGAAGAGTACAACTACTTGAAGCGCACCTACAATGATGGTACAGTCTTCCGCTGATATGGAGGTTCCCGCGTCTTCGAAGATGTCTTGCGCGTAGAAGAGAATGACGCACACAGCGGACGCTTGCTGCATGAACATGGGCAACAGCGTGCAGAAGAAAGGCCTGTAGATGTACGGCATTGTCATGTCTCTCAGTGAGAAAGACTGCACGTTGGACACACTCGTGCTGAGAGCATCCAGTTGCTCGGCAATATTCGGACCCTGGTAAAAGTGGAGAGCTGCGATGGCGGCCTTCCTACGTCCCTTCTGGAGCAGCCAGCGTGGGGATTCATGCACCCAGAAGAGGGCTACGGCCATGATGACGCTGGGCGCGAGGCAGACGGCGGCCAGCCAGCGGTAGGAGAGGAACTTGCCCAGGAAGAAAGTAAGCAGAGTGCCTACGCATAGGATGGCGTTGGCGCCCGTGTTCAGCAGGCCGCGGATGTTCGAGGGACTGATCTCGGAGATGAAGACAGCGACTGTTAGGGCTGTTATGCCCACGGCAACGCCTGTTAGTACACGGCCAACGAAGAGCAACGCTGTAGAAGGCGCGAAGATGATGCAGAGCCACCCGGCCATGTACCAGCCAGCGGCGGCGAACAGCGTAGCACGGCGACCGACCAGGTTCACCAGTTGACCTGCGTTATTAACAAAAAAAAGTGTGCAATTAAACAGCGTATTTATTTTGTAACGTGCATAATTCAGTCATAGCTACGGCTTTATGGTTGCTAGAAAAGCTGCTAGGTTATTAGTTCGGAACAAATAGTGATTTGTCTGTTAATTCATAACTGCGTCTTAGTTTAATCTGTTTACAACGAAGTGAAAGGGGCCCCGCGATTACTTAGTTATAGTCATAGGATTTGTTAAAGCCCTTGTTGACCTAGCTTCCAAGAGGAGTTGTCATTCCTTTCTTTATATGTTGTTTCATTATAAACCACTTGTTTTTAACGAGGCTTGACTACATACTTATTCATTTGTAGCGGCGCCAATAACCAACCTGTTCAAGCAGCTCCATATCACGTTAATTTGCGTTCGTTAGAACTTCAACGTACCGAAGCCATTGAGTTTCGGCTAATATTGTGTTTATACTTAAAGGAGGTAAGCGGAGAGGCGGAAAAAGCGAGACGTCTTACATTTAGCATTGTCTTCATCTAGCATCGCTCAGAGTGCAGTAAACAATGCGCTTTATTTCCTTTATCCCCGGAAAAAAGTCAGGCCTTCTATAAGCAGAGGTAATCAATATGCTCGTGTTGTAATTCAAGCAGTAAAAGTAATGGCGCAGCCATGTATTGCAAAATGTTGAGTCACCCAGCGACTACTTCAATCAGTTGGAAGTGCCGCCTCCTCCTGTGTTTTTCTTCCTTGGTCCTCACTTTGCGCCCTAAATAATTCAGAATGAGCTTAAAACAAACCTTAAAACAAACAAACCAATATACTTTTCAAAAAGTGCCGCTCAACCAGCCATGCACAACATGCACGCGTAATAATAGCCCAACCAATTAAAATATACAGCGTCACGCTCCTGAAGAAGGCACCTATTGTTTAAGAACATTTGCTTATTTAGAAGAAATATGTACGTCTCCTGTAAAATGCAAATAAGCCAAGCTGTTTGTTTTACTCCGAGTAGCAGGCCTTTTGTGGTATCCGTTGAATTCTTGACTTCGCAGAGGTAAAGACGATTATCCCTTTAACCATCAGTAGATTTAGAGCTTGGCTTTGCATACCAGGTTACACAGAAAGGCTAAAAAAAAAAAAACAGCCCTTGCGCTCTGTACTCAGAGGGAGTACGTACTCGGCCTAGCCCGAAGTATTGGATGCCCTGCATAATCACTGCCTTTCTGTTCATGTGATCTCAAATTTCTGATAATCATTTATATTAAATTTCTTGCATGGTGGAGAGCTAAGATTCTCCAGTTCGCAGAGAGGAACTCAGATGAAATTTACGCTCCTTGCAAGCTGGCTGTTCAAAGCTGCACCGACGCTCAGATATCGAAATTATGGTTGGATACAGTTTTTTCAACCTGCATCGCAGTTTGATTCTAGCGCAAACGTCGCTACATCCCGGGCCAAGCCTTAGTTGGCCAAAGTGCCCAGTAGGGTGGTTTGTTGCCAAGTAAAATGCATCTTCTCGTAAGTCGATAGGAGGAGCTCGACGGGAATCTTCGCATTCCGTTTGGTCACATTCGGCTTGTGTTATGGTGTTCAGCGCATGAAGCCTCATTTACATTGAATCGACAACTTATTTTTTATTGCTTGCGCTTTGCGCGTTAAATACATCGCCTCGCTGTCGTGCTGCGCCGGCATGTATGAATGCGGTTACTGCCCTCGCAGCGCTTTTCGTGACGTGTCGAAATCGGGCACGTATCTGTAAGGTCGGCACTGCCTTTCATGTCTGTTCTAGAGAGCGGACACGGCTTGCTACTCTTTTTTTCGCCCGCAGTCGTCGCTTAAGTTGTCACTGATAGAGCGACGGGCGAGCTCCACTGAAGTGAGCGCGGTTCGATTGTTAGGCGCAGCTGCCGCTCTGTGCGACCTTCCTTTTGCTCGCTAGTCATATGGCGCCTCTGAGAAAGCGGCGTACAGAATTCCGCACATGTTGTGTTGTGGGTGCGGTTCGGTAGGCGCGCTGCGAGGGATGGGATTTTACCCGCGGTTTTTCTGCATTGTTTACTTCCTCTATGCAAGGAGGGTGCTGCCAGTTGCATAGGAAAGAAAGCGTAATGAGTTAAAACAGACTCTTACATTTGGAGCCAGAAGATCGAAATTTCCCGTCACTGAAATGCATCTGCGACCCGGCTTGAAGTGTCCACGTCGCCGGAGCGACATCGGGGTTTTGTAAGCTGTCGTGAGAGCATTAACAACGATCGACTCTTCAGATGGGTTGCTCTTTTTCTACAAGCATAACTGTCCAGAAACCGATCCTCCTCAAGCTGGCCTTTCTTTTCACTATCGCAAACATGAAATTTGATATTTCATCACCTGTGTTTCAGCCACGGGGCTGTTTAACTCATGCAACACATGAGCTCTGATTCTCGTTAACTTTTCTGTACCATCTGCTGAATCTAAAGGAGCGTACTTTATTTCTATATTTTTCGCGTAATTCCTTCGCTGCCACAAATACGCTTCATTGCATTTACACATCATCATCACCATCATAACCATCATCATATTCATCATCAGCATGACTACGCCCACTGCAGGACAACGGCCTCTCCCATGTCTTTCCAATTAACCTTGTCCTTTGCGAGCAGTGGCCACCGTATAACCGCAAACTTCCTAATCTCATCCGCCCACCTGACTTCCTGCGGCCCCTGCTATTCTTGCGTTCTCTTGAAATTCATTCCGTTACCCTTAAAAAGAAGCTGAAACGGTATTTTGAGAATTCGAGGTTATTCAAGAATTCGAATCTACTCAGCTTCTAGATAAAGCATGTAAAATATTTTTTCTCTAGCATTTTAAATGTTGTCATAATCATCGATTAAAACCGTGATGATGTTCAGGCTTCTTCTCACTGCGTTGGAGGAGCCCGGGGAAACTCGGCAGTGACGTCATTGTTGCGAAAATTTCAATGTCCGCTGCTTACGCCTGCATGCTGCTGTGTGTCGTCAGATGGGGCCAAACATTGCATCTTGAGCTTCACCTTCGATGTCGTCGGCTTTCTTCCATGAAATAACCGTTTCTTCGCTGGAAACGTAGTGCCGTCATACGTGACGTCATTATCGGGGCCTCTGCCCGTCGCTGTGCACTTCAGAGAAGCTGAACACCGACGACGACTTTATTCGGCGATTACGCCACCATTTCAAATGCTAGAGCAAAAAGATTTCGCAGGCTTTATCTGCACATTTTGCATATTCGGCAACCTTAAACTCAACGAATTCTAAAACCGCTTCAGTTGCCCTTTAAGGACCGACTTCGCATTACATACCCTGCCCACGCCCATTTGTTCCTCTTGATTTCGACTAGGATGTCATTAACACATGTTTATTCCCTGAACCACTCTGTCCGCTTCCGGTCTCTCAACGTTACACCTGTACTTTTTCTTTCCATAGCTCGCTGCGTTGTACCGGTAAGATAGAGCTGTTTTGTACTGTTCGCTCGGGGGATATTGGTAAACTGCCATTCATGATCTGAGAGAACCTGCCATATGCGCTCCACCCCATTCTTTTTCTTCTAGTTATTCTTCTAGTTTTCTTCTAGTAGACGTATTCCCTTACCACTTCCAGCACCTCACTACCAATTGTGAACTGCTGTTCCCTTGCGAGACTGTTTTATTTGCCCATTATTTTATTTACACATCATGGCGCGGCAAATGCACGCCAACTCTTTCGAGATTCAACCTTTTTGACAATGGTATGCGCGATCCATCTTGAAGAAATTTACTTCTGGGTTTTCATTTGCAGGCGATGCTAGCATAACCCGGGGTTCGCTTTTTTCTTGTTGGTTGTGCCAGCACTTGCCTCAATAATAAGCAGTGTTCAAAAGAAACCAACTATGCTCTTTACCTATACCTTGCTTGACAGTGTTCGTAGCAGGTTACCGTCGCGGTCGAATGAGCGCGTTTAACAAGCTGAACGCAGCAGCAGCAATAATCGAAGGCACTAGCGTTTGCTGCAGCAACAGGTTTTCTGTGTTGATAATCAAAGCCACGAAACTCTTGTCTTCGCGTTGCAATAAGCACAGCACTGCTTGAGCACGCTGTGTGTGCGTTGACAACAACTCCTTCGAGCAAAAATTTGTATTCGCAGCGATAAAAGTGTGTTCGCATTAGCTGCGTATGGACCGGAGCATTACGTAAAGATCAAATGAAGAAGACTACACGTCATAAAGTTGGTCGCGTTTGCACCTCCTCCACCTGTTCAGTTTGCCAACGCCAACAGCATCAGTACCTGCTTGACGTCCACTGCTTGAAGTTGCAAACGAAAGGGAGGGAGCAGAGGCGGTTCATACTTCTTGTATATTACGCACCTACGTTCACACACACACAAAAAGAAACGAACGGGTGCACACCTGTTCCTTTTAGGAATAACAGAAGTATAGAATAGATAAAAAAAAAGAGGAGAGCAGGAATGTTTTTTTTTTTTGTTAGAGGGCGGTATTGTAAGCGACTTCGTATGACACACACTCCACTATATCCCCGGCTACACTAAAACACCCCACTACAGTCCCAAGTGTAGAAGTTTAATGTAGGGCTGGGCGGAAAAAGGGACAAAGAAAACACGGGACGAAGAACAATAAGCAGATTCAGATTTGCTACGGTGCTGTGAATGAGGAGAATGAGCGATAGTAAGGGGAATGAAAAAGAAAAGTAAAACAGAAGGCAGTAAATGCTCTCGTAGTGGGTCTTGTGAGGCTCAGAAAGGGACACTTCTTGGGCAAGCTCATAATCAAAGAGCGAAAAACACGTACTGCGGATATAAAAAGAAACTAAAAGAAGAAAAAGAAAGAAGGAAAGAAAAAAGAAAAGACTCTAAATAACTTGCTACCGTCGCCTTGAAATGGGTGAGAAAAAAAAATTCATAGGGAGGCCTAATCTGTTGGCAGTGCGATAACATTAGAAGCTGTTGATGGCTTTACCAGAAATGACATTACTTTCCTACAGCGAGTGAGAATGCTCCGCCTGGTGACTTCTTTTCCCTCTAGGCAGTGGGAAAATTACGGTTTGGTGAAGTCTGTTCCCTCTAGCCAATGAGAATTGTGCGGTGTGGTAAAGTTTTTTTCCTCTAGCCAATGGGTATGTTCCGGTGTAGTGACGTCTTTTGCCTCTAGCCAATAGGAATGTTCCGGTCTGGCGGTGTAACTCTCCTCCAATCAGTGGCCGAGTTTTATGACTGACGGCACATTTCCACCCTATGGGAATTCTAATGCGGTCTCATAAATAAGCTCGAAAAAGCTGCCGTGGACTTCCGCACCCGCGAACGCATTACTCACCTCCAGCGAGTCCACCGACGACGGCTCCGAGCGTGACCAGGGAGCCGAACCAGCCGCTGTCCGAAGCGGTGAAGTCGATGGTCTTGCGTATGTCTGGCAGTGCGGGCGACGAGTAGGTGCACGAGAAGCCGAACGATATCGAGGCCATGTACGCGGTCACCACGGTCAGGTAGAGCCGCCTCTTTGCGTCCCTTTCGGTGCCCTTGCACGGGACTTCGAGGTCGCCGTCGCCATCGGGCGCGCTGGGCACTGCACGAAAAAGACGACGAGGTATGCTATTAGGGTAGTGCTAAGGCTAAATATTATGTAACCACACTCACAAATCGTTATCTTTAAAAGGAAAGTATTGGAATAAAATGAAACATGACAGTTTCGCCAAACCTCGCTGGTCAAGAGGCATTCTATTTGAAACAAATGCGCAGATCTTTGTCGGTGCACATGTGGCTGGAGTCTCGGATGCGTGAAACGGTGCTAGATACTGCTTACAATACGCACGGTTTAGCACTGGTAACGTCAGTAGCACTCTCCTAGGCTAAAAAAAAAATAGAGCCAGAAGTAATTTCAAGTAAGCCAGTAGGGACGTAAACAATTCAGCGCCAAGAAGAAGTTGACAATCGGTTGCCGATTCATCCACATTTACTCACAGAGTGTATTTAGCACTTGGTGCTTGAGTGGCGTGTTCGTGAAGGCACTTATCTGTGATGTAATTTCAGTATGCGGAGTGCACTTAGTATGAATCCTTTGATTAATACCACGTCGTATTAATCTCAGTGTTCCATGATGTACTGACGGTTGAATTGTAAATTTTTTAAGCACAGTATAAAGCAGCCATTCGTGTGTTTTAAAAAACGGAGTTGGTTAGCGTGCTTCTCTTGTGAGCCCCACGTGCACATACGAAATAGTAACCATGAAAGTTCTTCACCTAATCGTCCCTTTACTGCAGGCTACTGACGCCATCATAAAGGCAATGCGCAACGAGGGAAAGCAAAATTGGCAATCTATTTAATGGGTTTCTTAAAAATAATTCAATGATGAAAGGGCGTGAGGCTAAGTGGACAGGATCACAAATAGTAATAAATCTGGACAAATAATATTTGCGTTCCCCAACTGCATCTTGGGTTTTAACAGAAGTAAGACGACGAGAAAGATGAAACCACTGCAATAAAGGTTAACCACTGATAGGACTGGCACTGCTAAAACGGCCATAAAATGTCGACAGTGCAAGAAGGAGTGACAAAAAGAGACGCACTGAGAAATCTCTTTACCGGAAAAGAGGCATGCAACAGGCAGTCTGAATAGGCGTATGACATCAGTATCAAATATGACTAAGGAATGCGTATGATCGTGAATGCCTTTGGTTAATTGCTTCTTTCATGTTTAACGATATAAGAAAGCAAACATGACTTCTAACTTTCACACTTCAAAAAGGATTTGGATGCCTCCGGTTGACGAAGTGTACAAAAAAAAACAGACTAATCATATCGTACCCATGTATACGGCAACGCCGGCGCTACCTTGAAGACGTTGCCACTTTTCTTTCTAGTTCCATGTCGTTGAATGTGGGCGTTACCGCATACGCACAACTGTTGTTACAAAAACCAACCTATGTCACTTTGGGCAATGGCGACTGTAGCCGCCGTATTGAACTGTCGATAGAAGATAAATTATCAACTGAGGCCGCCGACGGTGTTCCCGTCGCATGTTATCGGCCAAACTTCCAGCGCGTTAGAAGAGAACGCGGGGTTTCCCGGAGCAGGGCCTCTCACAACCTTCTTCCTGAGCGCCCCGAACCGGATCATTGCTGTTGTGCATGGCCTGGCCACTTTCATTTTCCCCATCTTAGCCGCCCACGATGCCCATACCAGCGGGCAGTGACGACAGAGACGCCTCTGTGAAGAAAGCGGATGACTCGTCACAAGGCTCCGCACAGTCAGCACAAACCGCGATATGCTAGCGTCGGAAATATGCACGCACAGACACACGTGGAGGGAAGTGGAGAAGGATGAGGTTATGCAATTGAAGAGGAAAATTCGCACCATGCGGAAACGGATATCACGAGGCCTCGGCAGCGTCGGCGGTGGCGGCAGCAGTCGTGATAGATAAGCTGAAAGCAGCGCGAGCACTGAGGTAACATTACCCGCTAGCCTTCACTCAGCGCTGATATCTGGCTTCGCCCTTGTGCGAATTAGCTCCCCTCATCTTCGCGATAATGAGCATGCTGGTGTATAGAGGGTGCGATTTTGTCCTCGTTGTCCTAGGGTGCGTAAAATATGACGCCGTAGTTACGCAATCTATCGTGAAGTCTGCGCGTCGTCTAAGGTTTTACGTTTAGGGAGGGCATGTAATATTATATGCTAGGTCATTGCGAAGAGGTTATATTTTGTGAAGCCGGAATATACACGTTTTGGGCCTCTTGGAGAGTCATTTGAAAGAGCGTGGGCTTAACAGGCTTGGAAACAAATATTAGAAAAAAGTTGAATTTTATATAGTAATAGCCTTGAGAACTCACGGGGATAAGAGACATACAAGCGCTTCGAAGAAGGGATGAAAAAGAAAGGTAATCATAATTTTTTGATTTTCTATGATAAAGCATCACTGGGGGCTATAACAGATGCGAAATGGTAAAGGTGGAGGTTAATTTGTATCTTATCATAATCTGTTTTATTATAACACATTTTTTTTCGCACTTTGCCTCCGTTGAACTGCCACAGTCGCTGCTAGGATGGAAGCTGCGAAGTTGCGTTCAACAGTTGGCCACCATCGCTGCTGATTCTCCGGGAGCTTAGGAATCTATTAGGCCTGGTGTTTAACCAGTAACCTTCACTATAGCGTTAACTCGGGGTAATCGGTTCCTAATGCAGAACTAAAGCAGAGACGCGAACTGAGATCAGATTATTCTGTTTGGTTGTTAGTGTTTAGCTAAGGGATCAGCGCGCTTCATTTCGGGGCTTTTACTGTTTTAACTGCACGCATGACTTCTACTACTTTTTCTACTTTCGGCGGGCAGAGATATTCGTACACGCTTTTTACTACTGATGATGCCTTTACTACTGATGATTCTGGTGAAAAAGGATGTTCTAAGGCGAGCGTTGCAAGAGCTCCGCATTTTAGGTTGTGGCTCAGTGAAGAAAATTGTTGGGCCATGGATTTTTGAGGCAGTTTCAAAATACGGAACTTATTTCGTAATACTGTCTCTCCTGCAGGTACGAAGAAGCTGCAGGGTTGGGTAAATATGTCACTGAACCGATACAGTTCCAACGAATTGTGAGACACGAGTTATCTTGTAAAGAACGCCCAACGAGATGAGCCTATAAAAGGATATGTCTTATCGGGTGGATGTACACGTGTTTTATAACTCGTTTTGTCGATATTGCTTGGAAACTGGCTATTTTCTGCCGAGTGGAGACGATACTATAAGCAAACGATAGATCGCATTTGGAAACTCTTGATAGCTTCTGAGCTGTACACGTGTGAGGGACGTTATCGATTCAATGGGGCGGGTGCTGCCCAAGATACGAGCGCGTAGTTGCGGCTTAGCGAATGGTTTGTGTTTAAGAGAACAGTGCTCCTCGCGTGGTTAGGTGAATTTATTGCGAAGGAAAATTCTCTGCCTTGGCTTTTCTTATATGACTGAGGAAATTTCGTAGAATTCTCTGCTCCGTTTATCTTATCATTCGGGGAATTATTTTTGATCAAGCGCAAAACATGATATAGAAGGAAGCTAGAATGCCGCTTCCTTCTCCTCAGCTTTGATTAAAAACATTTTCTAAGCTAATTAGGACTACAGCGCTGATTAGAGCACTTTTTTCATGGAGATTTTTTAGCTGTGCCTCGCTGGATGAATGAGTGCATTTAAGAATAGTAGAAATCAAGGACGTGAAATATGAGGAGAGAATTAACCTTGGGGAACTTCGACTACAGCTTGTTTCTGGCTCTTGGTGCATGATCAGAACGTGAAAGCTCGAGTGCTATTTGCAGAACACTTGCTAAAGCGTAAGGCAGGCCTAACTGCGCAACCGTCCTCTCTGACGCGTACGCGACGCAGACCATGCTGAAGTGAAGCGTGGGTTTTCAGTGCTTCCATATCCAGACCAGCCAAACGTCTACAGTTTACTCTGGTCACAGGGCTATAGCAATGGACTAGAGAGCATGGTCGCTGCTTGGGTTAATGTGCGACACTACGTAACAGCACCTGGCCTCTCAAGGCGCCATCCTGGAATTGTCATTTTACTGCGGGTCCACCACTAACGCGCTGGAAGCCACGGCTTCATCGTTACTGAAACAAACGCACTCTCGAGACAGCTGTCACATTTCTGAGCGCTAAGACCAAAAGCACGGCATGAGCCAAGTGACGACGCAGGTAAGGGGCGCTCCTCGCATTGTGCTCTTGGGCTCCCCGGTTGCGCGTGGCCCTCGGGAGTTTAATTCGGGGCAGGAACCTCCTTTCGTGCCAGCACGTGCGCGTGCCCGGCCTCTCGTTGGAAGAGCTTCAAGTTGGAACGGTGCCACGCGCCTCTGCGTCTAGCGCGGTCGCTCCCACCATCGGCGCGGGTTCGGGGAGCTCCCGGTCGCTTGCGAAAGCCGACTCCGTTGCGCGTAACGCTCGAGTGTTCTCTCAACGTCGGTCGCTGTCTTACGCGGTGCACGAGGTGTGTAGTTGCGCTGACGATAACCGTCGGGCTCTCTCCTACCCTCCTGACGTATTTTTGTACAGTACGTCGTGTCGTCTCTCTACGTCACTGGAATAGAACGCTCGTAACTCAATTCCATCCTTAGCGCTTAAAGGACCAGCGGCTCTGAGCTGAAGGCGTGAGCGTGTAGAAGTGTTTTAAGATCGCATGAACCCTTTA
This sequence comes from Amblyomma mixtum, assembly GCF_055824585.1. Taxonomy (NCBI): domain Eukaryota; kingdom Metazoa; phylum Arthropoda; class Arachnida; order Ixodida; family Ixodidae; genus Amblyomma; species Amblyomma mixtum. The sequence goes on from NC_143017.1 coordinate 141,714,208, forward strand.
TAGACACACTCTTTTTTAGTGAGGAAGGAATTTTTAACGCACAGAAATAACGCAGAAAAATGCGATGAGGCATTAACATTGCCACTGCGGTATCACAAGGTGAGTTTAAGAATAAATAAAGAATTTGAATTTTAAAGTGCAGTTAGAATCATGACGGTTCTAACTTGCCGCGCCTCGCTTCGTAGCTGTACACGATTCCACGTGGGCCTCAGAGCAGCAGCGAAAACAAGCAAACAATGACACTCCTTTGTTTTGATGCCAGGAGATGGCGTGTCCTACTTAGTGTCGTCACTGCGAGCTCTGCGTACGTGTGTTTAATAAGGGGATACTTGAACTTGTTTTTTTATCTAAAGGAGATATATTTATCACGTGCTTCAGTTGCATTTCTCTTCTCTAGCTACTGTTTTAGTGATCTTCATCGCTATCACATAAGACCATCAGACATGAACGAAATAGCTAAGTGACAGCGATTTTCGCTTTGTGTTAGGCATAGAAGGCTTTTCAGTTGTAACTTGACTAAGGGCGTGAGCTGTAGTGTTAAGCTTCTCTCCTTCTAAATGCTTATATGAATTGGGGCACAATGAGCATTTTCAGTGCGGCTGAGGGCACATAGAATGCCTGCCTGTCAGTTTGCTTAGTCATTCAAGGTTCGTTTCTTTTTCTACTTGCGCCTGCTCGTGTGCATCTCGAACTTTCTGTACATGGAAAGGCTAGACGACACTCCCCCTCCCTTCATTCAGCACAGTAACGCTATTATACTTTGGCTGAGCATTCCTCCTTTGACTCATAAGGAATGCTACGGACCTCAAGCTTCTTAGTTCACGGTTGTTGTCTCCGGGTGTTCATTTTTTCCACTTTCCAAGTCTCAGCCCTCTCCCACGAACAATAAATACTGCGTAGGTTTTCGGTGACACTAGGAAGGCTCAATTACTGCACCTTGTTTTAAACACTTGTGTAGAAACCGGTGGTGGGAAGAAAGTGCCGAAGCCATAAGAAAAAGCGCCAAAGGTGCTCAAGCCCTTCTATAGTTCAGCCCCTGAAAGTTTATTTATATATATAAAAAAAAGACAGAAAACTAACAAAACTAGTGACAAGATTCAGCGGTTGAATGTACCCATCAGAGTGGTATGGTGGTGGCAGCTTGAAATTGAAAGTCCGGTACTCAAACTGTCTCTTTCTGATTAACTGCATAGTGCCAGCAAAACTTCAGGGGGGCACTTTGTTGACCTAAAGTACGGTGAGGCGAAAGCCCTAAGCACAGTGTTGCTGCTTGTCTCACTAATGTGTGGTTAAGATGGTAAGCTTCGCCTCTAAGAGTGAAACGCGACAGCGACTTGCAACACTGCCAGGGAGTCCACAGAACACCATCGCCCATTCGGGTCTACGCCTTGCTCGACGGTAAATTCGTTTTTGAGAGAAGGAAATGTATATCTCTCGCATACCTCGGTGGACACCTGAACCTCACCGTAAGGGAAGGGAGGAAGATGGGAGTGAACGATGACGCCGTATTAGCTAGACGCGCCTTTGTTCATTCCAAACCATCGAGCTGGCATGGCGGAGTGGTCAGCGGGCTCGTCTCGCACTCCGGAGACCCTGGCTCGATTCCCCAACTCGACCAATTTTCTACTCGGTTTTATTTATTTATGTGGTTTGACTAGAAAGCTGAATTAAGCTAATTGGTCTTTACCATTGTTCTAATGCCATCCATCATATCCTGTCACTCACCTGTCAAGTGATGGAACTCTCTAGAATGTTCGACACAATGTCTATGAAACGTCTAAAAACGTCCAACGAATAATGATGGTTAATGATAGTTAAGCATGACGTACATTTAGTGATACCGGTTAATGTATGGTTAGTGATACCTAACGTGACCTTAACTAGTACACTGACTAATTAGTGTTAGTTGAGGTACAGGCGCAGTGCACAGTCCCTCTTCTTTACTACTAATAATTACCAATTAGCCATTTAGTCATTAAGTACAATGATATAGTCATGAAATCCCTTTATATCATGTTCCGATCTCTTTCGATTCGACCCGATTAAGTATCGATTGGCTATTGATTGGCATATGCCCATATAAGGCATGCATCCGAAACGCGGACACATTTGCTAGCAGGTCTTGGTCACGACAGTAGGAGGCATAAAGGCTTTCGCCTTAAACAACAAACAAACTTTGCAGCCATTAAACTGCTCCCTGCGGTTCTTCACTCTCAAGAATTCGACACTCTCACTGTAACTCTTCACAAGTGTTTTGAAAGGCTCATATAAAAGCACCTTTTCGCTATCAACGTCACGCTACAATGTCGCTCAGGCCACTTAGCTGTTCCACAGCAGCTTATCAGCATGCGGCAAAAAGCTGACGCGTTTACGAGCGTTATCTGCCATGATGCCGTTATCCGCCGTCTTGCGTGATATGGAAGTCGTTCATCTGAATTCGAAGACACAAGAGTCAGGGGTTGCATAGCGCTTACGCTGACGCTATCCGGAGGTCACGTAAGCAATTTGGAGGTGAATAAAATGCTAGCGAAACTGCCTCCGGTTCCTCCTTTCCTTTCGCAGCTTGAGTTCCGTTCTTAAGCGCGCGTACCCTCACGAAGCAGTAAACTCACTCTTTTACGGGACAATAAACCTGTGCGTAGAACGGCCCATGTACGAGCTTCCTGCTAAATGTTTGCACTTGCGTAGCCTCTCCAGTGAATGCCGATCGCGCTTTTCCTTTGTGACCTAACGGGGTGTGCCGAACGGGTCAAACCCCCAGCCCACTACGTATGAACCCGGTATGAAGTCTGTTGTATATTCAAAGTATTTTTACCTTTTTGGGTTAAAAGTTGGAATGTTGGAAGAAAAAGGAACTGCAGCTCGTGCTTTTTTTTTTTTTGCCTTGTCTTAGGTGAATTTGTTAGTAGCACTTTTCATGCTAGGCTTTCTTTCTGCGAATTTCGGATGGCCGAAGATACCTGATGAGTCCTCAAATACGGCATGCGACAGAGCTGCCTCTAACCGCGTGCCTAATTATTTTATTATTTTTGAAATAATTGGTAACAGGAGCCGAATACTACGCTGCCCACTTATAGAGTGCAGCATGGTTATGGCATAAGCAGTTAAAATGGCGAGCAAGTGTGAGACTAACAGTGACAATGGCACTGCAGTCGTTCCGCAGCTCTAAACACTAAAACTGAAACTCGCTGCACCATTTCTCACCGTACGTCGTGCCCGTGGTATGCTAACAATTTCCCTGTACTGGGCCCGACAAACGCAACCCACTAGTTCGATTAACGAGTTTTAGAATATGAGGCAGTCTAGAAGAGGTATGGACGAAATAATTTAAAAGAAAAACTTGCGGCCCGACTAGTTGAATCTCAAAAGAAAATACAAAGGGAAGGCCTGACGGGACAGGCAATCTGCACTTTGTAAAATGTCAATTATCTTCGCCCATGGTTCGCTTCTAATGCCCTCGAACTTCAGTTTGAACTAGGGTTCTGCCGTGGGATTTTAAAGAATGGCTCAGGCGGGCTGCACGCGTTTCTTGGCTTGTCGCCGGTGTTTAAATGCGAGTGGCAGCTCACTTGGCTCGTCTATTTAAAGCGAAGTGCGCTTTCAAAGGGCTGCACTGGGTTTTCTGAATCGTTGACTGTTTTTTTTTATGTGTGCGCGTGCGTGCATTTTTCAAACTCCCTAATTTCGCGCGGTTTAAGCGACTATTCTCCGAGAACGTTTTGTTTAGGTTTTGCTTTTGTTTAAGGTTTTGTTGCCCCAATGAAGTCGGGAGCACGTAATTAATGCTCACCGCTTGGAAAGAGTTGACAACATCAGCGGAGCAACTGTTTATTTGCTTTTCTTCAGTCCCTAAAGCTTAGTCGCACCACTGCTTTATATATATTTAACATAGACATCGGTAAGATACAACTCGTTCAACTCGCCGGAGAATCGACACCGAAAGGAAAACTGAAGGCAGACAAGCGTAACAAAATAGCCATTACATCTGCAAGGTGCATCTAGTTCCTTAGGTGCCTAACTCTGACAGCGATTATAGGTTTGCGTGAGCAGTTGTCTTAATTAAAGCTCTCGGCGTCATAACAGACGCGCGACTTGATGAAAAGACAATGCAGTAATGCAGTAAAATTATCCTTGCTTTCAACTGCCACGCATGTTCTGAAAACGACAGTTTTCAAGGAATGAGCTCCGCTGCATTCCTTGACTCCGTCGACTAAGAACGTAGGTCAAGGCTTCCGGTGAAGCTGACACTCGATTCGCTTTATATCAGAGCAAAAGACCAAAGGATCAATTTGCTGCGTGCATTCCAACATAATCGTAGAACTGTGTACGTAAGAAACCATGCCGTAAAGAACATAAAAAAGTCATAATCAATAATTAAATTCTTCAAAAAACCATAATCAATAATAGAATACTTCCACGTAGTCAAGCTTTTGAAAGCTGGTTCGTATTGTGTTTCGCGTTTGAATTTTCAACCCACTGCGGCTACGTGGAAGCTTGAGCCTAATTATAACTCAGTGATGTTCGTGGCGCGATGGTTAGCTAAACTCTGAAGGTTCGTTTTTTAACTTAAACATGAGCTGCTCAAGCTTCACGCGTCTTTGAGCAGTTCAACACGTCCCTTATACGCACAGCAAGAGAGTGGCTGAAAAGAAGGTATGAATTAGCAAGAACAGACCGTTGTAAAACAAGACTGGACGAATCGTACGCATTCCACTAGCCGCTACAGCCTCCTTCGTATCGGCAGTCTTTGAATCTTGTGCTTTATGAGAGCCTCCTATAACTACCCCACTTTCTGTAAATTACAGCAAAATTTTAACCACTCCCACGTCTTTAAAAACGTGAGCACGAAACGATATGCTTAAAAATCTATTATACATCCCGGCAACTAAATGTTATGTAACGTCGAGATAGCAAACTCTATGAATATGCGTAATTCTGTAGGCTGTCTAGAGTTAAAAAGAAAGTAAAGAAACAGGTCTACTCGACAGTGCTACCTCTGCAGCCTATCGTAAGCTCCCCGGTCTAAGATTCTAGTAGGACTGGAATGATGTCTAACTTTTCACGTCGATCATCGCAGACTTGTACGTTGCTCCGTTGGTGAGTTCGTCCCGAGCAGGTTTGAAATCCGTGGCAGGCATTAGCAGCGATAGACTGCGATCAGCGGCACGCGTCAGCTCGTCTAAATAGCGGCTCCTCATGGCTGACTCCGATAGTTCGTCGCGACTTCAGCAAGGGGGACTTCGAGCCTGGCTGTGTAGTGGGAAGAAGTAGAGAGCGCACCTGCCGAGCGACCCACGCGACCGACACTGACGCACGGACCCCATGCTGTTCCACGACGCTGGCGGGGGCAGCGGAGGATAGAGAAGGAGGTTTGGCGGGAGAGGAGGAAGACTAGAAGGGAAAAGCAGCATGCGGGAAGGTGCGAAGGGAGGGCTGAGAGGATTAAAGAGAGAGAGAGTGATCCATCGCTGGATGGGAGCAGAGAAGGGGAGAGGTAGAAGAAAAAAGAGAGAGGCAAGGGAAGGGCAGGGAACTTAAAACAGCTGATGCGTACATAGCCTGCGCTTCTCCCTTGCGTAAGCAGTGCCTGCGTTCTCCGGCGTTCGTTCGCTCTTTCTCTCGTTTCATCTCTCCTTCTTTTCCCCCTCGCCACTCTCACACCCATCCTTGGCCGTACCTCACACCACTCCCTGTGACGTGAGTGGGGAATTGTGCAACTACCGCTCCAGAACTGTAGCCTGCAGCGGAGGTGCGGTGGCTCGACTCGCGACTCGAGAGCCGCAGCTGCGCGTCGTTTTACGGAGAGCGTGGGGAAGGCAAATGCTGGCACGAAGCGCTCGGCTCGGAAGGCGCGCGCTGTGGGGATAAGCCGTGCGCGGCGGAGGAGGTGGCGGAGCGGCGCGTGGCTGGGTCGACGATTTCTGCGCCGACCCTGAAAGGGTTCCTGTCCGGAGGCGCGCCGCGCGCCGGATTTTGAACTCGCGAGGACGTGAGAATGGAGTCAGAGTTCGCTTGTCTGGGACGATGCAGCCTACGTGCTCTGGCTGACGCTTTGATTGTCTTTATAATTTGCAGCATTCCAAGCGTACCGGCTTCTTCGCCATGTCTTGTGAGGAAGCAGCGGGTTCGTAGCTTCAGATAAACTATCCGTGAGAAATGTTATGGCTAATAAGTCCGGTATCATTGTACTAAACGCTGCGGACAATGCCAACGTCCTGAGCGCACAATGCACTCGCGCATAATTTCGCTGACATGGACTTCTTCAGTGCCAAGCGCTTCGGCAGGTGCTATTTTTTGCGGGTAATTCTATCAATACCAAGTCCTTTGCTTACATAACGAAAACGACACATCTGTAGCAAGGAGGAGGAGGAAGAAGAGGAAAGGCAGGGAGGTTGACCGGAAGAATAACGACATCAACAAGAGCAACAATAATTGCATCACTGCAGTTTACATGAGTCGTATCAAGAAGATTTCGTTATGTTAATGGTGCAAAATAAAAGCATCTGCTTCTTGAAGAGTTTTGTAACGGTCCTTCGGCTTTACTTTCTTTTACAGCCTTATAGCCGTAAGGTATGATACGGATTCGTTATGCGTTACACTTTTTTTTATCAGCGGTGCTAGCAACAGGAATGCTTCACTGCCGCCGTTTGCAGAGTCTGTTCCCGAGTAATATCCGTGAAAGCGCATGCAGCAGCTGTATTTGCGGGCACGTGCTCATACTGAAACCTCCTACTTCTGCCAGCTTGCCGTCCCTGAGCTCAAACAGCGGCAGAATGCATTTGTAATGCAGCGACTGTTTTGCGGAGTGCTATCCATCCGCTCACGGGTTGTGACACGCACATCATCTCATCTCTCTTCTTTTGTCGTCGAGAAGAAATACAGCGAAGTGCAGTGGCACCGCGCTTGTCGTAGTATGATATCAATTTCAGCGGATGTCGTGCACGGGTCCCTGCCGATGACACACGCGGTGCCTGGTTTCACAGAACTGCCGGTTGCCAAGCTGTCGCGTAACCTTTTCTCCGCTGCGTGCACTCGGTGCGTTGTGCGCGAAGCGATTCAGTTCGTCGTCGGGTTACGGTTACGGCACTGACTAGCACGTTCCTTCCCACGTTGCGCCAGTCGCAGCCACAATAGCATGGCGCTGTATAGGGGCCGGGTCCTACATTCTTCATGCTTTGTTCTCGCTGGGCGCATGGTTACCACCACTGCGATCGGGCTTATACGCGGCGTGGTATTTTTTTTTTTCAACATGCTTCCTGCAAACTGCTCGAGAACTTGCAGAACATTCTCTCAGTACTGAGTGCGTTGCGGTCTCGCATGGCCTTCCTGAAACTATTTAGAATTTGCCTTCAAGGAATGAAAGACTCTTGATTCCTGGAGAGCGTATGCACTTTTTCTCAAAAAATGTGGAATCTTCACTGAACGCTTCTTGAGATCCAAAGAGAGTTGTTGCTTCTCTCTGTGCGGTCGATGTTTGCCTTCTCTTGTTGACTTTCCCGCGTTAATTAAAAAAAAACATGATATGCATCAGTGAATGTGGCGGTTAGCTTTTTTTTTTACTTATCAGCAACAGACATACATATTAATTTTTCTCCCCTTCTCCTGGCTATCACTACACTTATCCTCTACGGAGAGGTTTCTCTTCTTAGTGCGCTTCTTACGACAGATATTGCAGCATGGTTAACATTTCTGGCCTTCCTCGATTCTGCCTCTCGTTCTCTCAAGTAATCGTACACATTAGAGACGTGCGGACGAAGCCGGCAAGTGCGTCTTGGTTGTGACGGAGGAGAGCACATGCTTTCATGCGCACGAGGTCTTTGTCTGACGAAACGCGTACAGAGCCTGCCTCCATGACAGCATCTTTCCTGCCCCCTGTCTATCTGCTTCCGAAGAGCTCTGCGTCGCTCGCGAGGGTAGTGGACTCCGCTATAGTCAAAAACTGCGACGCGCGTCAGCGGTGCGCGATCACTCAAGCTCGAGGAATCCGTTGCGTCAGGCTGTCAGTCGCCGTCTTTGTTTGACGTCGATTTGGGGGCGTGTCGGAAGATGAAATAAAAGCAGGCAAAGAAAAACGCTGCGGAGAGGATGACGCAAACAAATAGACAAAACCACGCTTGTTTTAGTCGGCCTTTTTTGAGCTGTTTATATTTCAAGATTTCAAGATTTTATTTCTTCCTTTTTCAAGAAAGAGGGAGCTGAGGCAAAAGGCTGTAGTGCCTGACGAGGCCCCAGCTTCCATGTACAGTTTGCAGTACAGTGCAACGGGAGAAAAAAAAAATGAACACGTTACAAATCAAACAAACTTTCAATGCATTACAGAGCAAAAAAGAGAAGCGGGCTCACACATTCCATAAAACGTGATCATAGCCGAGCAACAACGATGCTCAGATGTGTATATATGTATCGCTATCACTATCACACATTTCCCGATTCACAGGCGTAATTTCGATTAGCGGAGCTGCGAACGAAAAGAAACTTAAAACAAGTGGCTACTTCAGGTCCCTTACGATTCGTACATGTATTAACGCAACTGGAAAGTCAGTGTATGCGGTTATGCATGGACTAGGTGATGATGCAAAGGAATTAAGCGGGATGTGTGGTGCAGCATCTTTCAAAGAAAATAATATGTGCACTGAGTCATTCCAGGTAAAGGGGATTTTAAGGCAATTTGATAATCTTTGGTGGCTTACTCCATTGCAACAGCTTAAAATTAGCGGCGATGGAAAACTCATCGGTGCATTTTAGACAAGGGACACTAGGACGAACACTGGTCATCATGCGCAGTTCCCTCGTAAGAACTGTTATTGTGATGCACTGAGGAAAGCGTAGTGGCCGCCGAACGAGAGAGATACGTCGACGAAGAACGCAATCAACACCATCGTTTCTACGACATACTGCGATAGATCGTCGGACAACGTCTTGCGTAACGATTCGTATTAAGCCCTCGCTTCGTGTTTCTTTCAGCAGCTGCCGCAGCGGATTTCGAGAATACAGAATTCACTGAAAACGTAACTTTTGAGAGAGATCGTGTGCCTTAGCCGGAAGCTAAACAGCATGCAACTGGAAGGGAAGCACGCTTCGCATCGCCACGATGTACCCATGCAAAGCATGTAAAGAACTTTGATAGAAGTGATTGCTTCTATGTACGTTCCACAAAATAAGCTACTGTCCCCATGAAAGGCCATAAGCTTCTTATTTTTTCGCGCTGCACATTTTTTTTTTAGCATTCAATTACTAACTACAGACAACCTTAGCATTGCCCAGGAACCGTCAATAAGTGGCTACAAATGCAAGTATTAAACCGGTACCGAGAATTGCAAGCTGTGCGGGTTTCGAATAACTCGAGAATGCGCACTGTAGGTACGACACAGTAATTAGTGCAGATAAACCGTAACATGACACGTCCGTAAATTGAGGACGCCTTGACACGTCGTTCCGTTGAGAAAAAGCAGGTTTTCTACTGGTCCCGTCAAATGAAGTTGTTAAAGCACATTTATGGTGAACTGTTCCTTTTTTCTCGTCCGCACGTTGTGGGGACGCCTTCGTCCCCTGCGTTCGCTTTCCCGCAACGCACTCCCCTTAGTTGTGTTTAACTAACAGGAAAGGGGGGGGGGGGGGGGGCGCTCGCGTCGCAGCGACACCAGCGCCAAGAACGGCGTTTTGCTGCGCGCGAGCGGGGAGCGACGGGGGTCTCTTTAGCAGGGTTGCCGTTGGTGGCTACTTTGCGCCAAATTGGCTACTTTTCGACCCCGTCTGGCTGTGAAAATTTCACGTTGGCTCCTTGGCTACTCTCTGGCTACTTTGAACTTCTATTTTGGCGCATTTACTAGCCTTTTCTTTTGCAATTCCATATACAATAGTAAGCAAGAACAAAGAACAACAATTATTTTCAAGGACGTTGCGCGGCATCTGGAGAAAATAACGCTAATTCAAGTGCACGGCGAAGCAAAAGGCCGCGCGGACGCTGCGCTCCATCTGGAGAAAATAACGCTCATCTAGAGTACTTTCTCCGTTAGGATCATGCATCCGAAACCATGCGTTCAGGTGCAGCCGTGTGAACGGCATGACACCAGGAGAGGAACGAGCAGCACGGTACCGGTGAAATAACACTTGTGTACCGCAAGGCGACAAAGCTCCTGTTTTTGTGCCTTCGGCTTGCCGACACCGGCGTCTACCATGGGATAAGACCCAAGAGCAAAGCGCACGTTTCGAGAAGAATGGAAAAAGGCCGAGAAAGAGGCCTAAAATTCCGTGTTCTTTATTTACTCTGTGTTTTTGTGTTGATTCAAAATGATATTATTTCTTGTTCATTAATAAAAGTGGCTTATAATAATGGTTCTTTTCTACTTGGCTACAAATTTGGCGCCAAGATCAGCTTGCGTAGCTACTTTTGGCTACTTTTAGCTTCAGTTCTGGCTCTTTTTGAAAAATTCCTAACGGCAACCCTGCTCTTTAGCTCGGGACCGAGGAAGCGTGTGGACGTTCACGCGCAAAGCTCCGCTCTCGCCGCGGGCGACCTCGTGTGGAAACATGTTCCCCTCAGCTCGTCCCGTCTGGCCTCGGAGCTTCCCTCTTGCCCTACCGTGGGCGAACGTTCGCTCGTAACCGTGCTGGTGAGTCGGTTCCTCATCCTCGATTCCTCAGTGTATTTTGTTGCTAGCTGGCGTTATTGTTGTTATAGCAATAAATGCCTTGTTTGTGTCAGCCAGTGTGTCGTTCCTTTGTTCCCGCAGAGCAAGGCCCGCCGTGGTTGCCGTGCGCTCGGTAGCGTACGCGACCACGGGGTGGGGTCCGGGCGGTTTTGAACTGTGTCAGCCGCGGTTAAACGGGGAGAACGTATTTATCTCCCCTATTATAACCCCATAACGTATACCACTTTAGTAATTCTCTAAATGCACAGTGAACGAAGCATGTGGTTTCGACTATAAGAAAACCCCACCTTAGCCAGGCTATATTTCAATGCAGCGATCAAGAATCTTGCATGCCGATTGTGGTCTTTTTGGCTCAGAATAAAGGCGTGTGTTCCGAAACCATCAATAAACCTGCATATAAGTGAAACAGTCTTCCGGCATGCAATGCTAGCGTCGCCGCTTTGATGTGACAGTGGGGTCCAGGCGGAAGCCTTCTTTGGCCGGACTTGCCTGTATGCGTGCCTAGGTTTATCATTGGGGGGTTTTTGTTTTCAAGATGCCTAGTTGCCGTTTCCTGATTAAATTTCCAACTTGACAGTTAGGACCGTGTTGTGTTGCCATTTTCCCCTCGTCTATTACGCTGCTTAAAGCGATTAGTCTCGAACACTGGTGAAAAACAACGAATTTACTTCAAAACGCGGCTTACACCACTGAGCGCTGTCAGTGTAGAAAAAGGACAAAACAAAGTTTAAAGAGCTGGGGCATTTTCATCTGAAGCCATGGTATTTCGAGAATGACATGCAGCTTAATCTGGTCCACCCGGGATGAAGTAGCCGCCGCGGCGGCACAGTGGCTATGGCACTCGGCTGCTGACCCAAAGACGCGGGTTCGATCCCGGCCGCGGCGGTCGATTTTCAATGGAGGCGAAATTCTAGGGCCCTGTGTAATTTGCGATGTCAGTGCACGTTGAAGAACCCCAGGTGGTCGAAATTTTCCGGAGCCCTTCACTACGGCGTCACTCATAGCCTGAGTCACTTTGGGAAGTTAAACCTTCATAAACCATAGACCGGAATGAAGTTAATTATGCATATACCACTTATGTGTTCGTCGTACGACAGTGGCTTTGTCCAAAGAAAGAACAATCATATCTCTCAGCCCATGGGTTGTTAACTTCAGTATCAACGAAAAATACCTTGCCGACACGCTCGAGCACAAAACTTTACGGGTGGTGTATTGTGACTGGTCCTATTCGTGCCATGTAACGCTTTCCGATTCAAAGCCTCATTGAAATTTGTTTGGAAATGTGCTGCGGGAATCGTATATTGAAATATCACAGCCTTCCCGCGGGAAGATAACAGCTCCAGGGTACACTTCACTTTATCGGACACTTATGAATGGAATTCTCTGGTGCACGCCGTAAACAAACCCATAGAGTCAGTGGCCGAGAAAGCGCTTATCCGTTAAACCTGCTATCAGGCTTGAGTAGGCAGGGCCCACATCGTTCTTGTGGAAATTGCGAGAGCAGGACATTAAATCAGAATAGATGACCTGATTGAATTCGCATAGCAGTAAAAATTACAGCGCCAGGTCTCTGTCTTATATAAAACTCCACTTTAGGCTTGTTATATCCGTTATGTAAAGATAATATATATTGCATAATGACATATACCGTATTTACTCGCATAATCCTCGCACTTTTTTTCGCAGAAAATCGGTGCGAAGTTAGGGGGTGCGATAATTACGCGGGGAAAATTTTTGAACAATGCTTTGGAGTGCTGAAAGCAAATGTAAATAGGCTGTGAACCGGGGTTCTCAAGCCAGCTATTGTAAATTTAACCAAAACTTCAATTGCAAGCAGGACTTACGTTTGTAATAAAACCACAGAGACGACAAACACTAGCTGCAGAAACACTTTATTTGCGAAGGCTGGCCGCCCGCAACATCACCATCACTCAGAGTCCGCGGAGTCCACGTCGACATTGCCATCGCTATCGCTGGTCGCTGCTTCGTCGGCTTCCTCAGCTTCACCCTCTTCATCTTCGTCCCACACCAAGTGGTCTTCTGTCGCGTCCAGGGCGTTGGAAATGCCAGTTTTCTTGAAACTCTTCACGACCACGTCAGCGCCAATCATGCTCCATGCATCTGCTACCCAGCTGCACAGCAGCTCCACAGATGGCCTCTTTATCTTGCCACCCGGCGTAAGAGCGTGTTGGCCTTCGGCCATCCATTCTGCATACAGCCTCCGAACGTTATCTTTGAACGCCTTGTTCAAAGACACGTCCAGAGGCTGCAGCATCGATGTGAGGCCACCTGGTATTACTGCGATGTCCGTACGCAATTCCGTCAACTTCGCGCGAACAGAGTCCATGAGGTGAGCGCGGAAGCTATCAAGAACGAGAAGCGACGGACAAAGAAGTGCTCCCGGTTGCCGTGCCCACACCGTCTTCAACCAGTCGATCATCAATTCTGCCGTCATCCAACCTTTCTCTTGCACCCGCATGTGTATTCCGGAGGGCAGCTTTCCTTTTGGCAGGGTTTTCCGCTTAAAAATCACATATGGTGGCAGCTTCCGCCCGTCCGCAGTCACGCCTAGCATGACCGTGCATCGTTGTTTTTCGGCACCAGTCGTCCTTATGTGCACAGACCGCGCACCTGTCTGCTCCACTGTAGTGCTGCTCGGCATATCAAAATTGAGGGGCGTTTGGTCCGCGTTTCCGATATGGGAGAGCAAGAAGTTTTTTTCCTGCCGAATGCGTATCATGAAGCGATGGAAGTCCACAATCTTGTCTTCATAGGCTGCAGGTAGCCGCTGGCAAAGCGTCGTCCGCCTCCTGAGCGAAAGTCCATTGCGCCGCATTAACCGCGTGGCCCACCCGTTACTTGCCCGGAAATCTTGCGCCGAGATGCCTTCTTTCCTTGCAATTACGCGCGCCTGGTTCCGCATCAGCTCTATTGACACGGCGCAACCATCCGCCCGTAGAGCCTTAATGTAGTCCAGGAGTGCAGTTTCAACCCCAGGAAACTTTCCCGTCTTCGGACCACGGAAGGCACGCCGAGTCTTGCTGGTTGCCTTGAGCTTGTCGTGCTGCCGTCTCCAGTAGCGGACACAAAACTCGTTGACTCCGAAGTGTCTGCTGGCAGCGCGGTTGCCGTGCTCCAAAGCGTACTCGACAGCTTTTAGCATAAAGGCAGCGGTGTAGCTTGCGTATCGCCCCATGGCGAAGCGGCACCGAGAGCACGGCGACAAAAGTAGCACGCACTGAGCGAGGCCTACGAAAGTCTTCGCAAAATGGCAGAACTATGCGCGGAACTCGGGAGAACGTGCCGCGGTACCAGCGGAACAAAACTGACGAAACACCTTCTCGCCTTCTCGCTCTCTTGAATGTTTTTATGTAGCCCAAAGATTCCGCTTTGCTTTGAAGTAATCATTTTCTTTCCTATATGAGCTGTAGTTGTCTGAGGCTGTAGCTGGGTCATCCGCTCCTTTGTATCTGTTAGTCCTTTTATCATTAGTTTGGTAATGCTATATTTTGATAGTGCATGCACTTTTCCTTAGTTCTGTCGAGTGATGTTGGGGATGCGATGATTATGCGAGGAAAAAAAAATTCCAATTTTCGATAGGCAATGTGGGGGGTGCGAGCATTATGCGAGTGCGAGCATTATGCGAGTAAACACGGTATATACCTGTTGTAATATTAGCAATGAAAGAATGGCGGGCTTGGAATCAGGATGCTGACATTTCCTGGGGATTTGGGGGGTTCACTGCCATTCCCTGTAATTAAGAGTGACTCAAAAATATAGGTTGGAGATTAAATGCGCATATGGTGTTGGAACTGGCTATTGCATTTTGCAAGACATTGTAATCTACAATCAGGCTTACAGCGAACATGTGCCAGACTATGGTGGTTAAATGGAGGAAACTCGTTGCTAGACGACACAATGGTGTGCTGGCCGAAGAGAGTATACGAAATAGTTTTTTGGGAGAGCATGCATCTCTATTAGTTGTTCTGCCTTACGTAGCGCCAACAATCATTTCGCCATATTTTTGTTGAAATCATTTTATTGGTACGCACGTTCTTCACCATCACCTGCTTTCTACATCAAGTTGATTGTTCCGCCACACATAAAACAATATTCGCACATTATGGATAGTTTATTAGCATGCAACCAAGTTCCGTGTGGTGACGATGATGAAAATATCGCAATTCATCATCATCATCATCACCAGCCTGACTGCGCTCACCAACCCTGTCCCTGTCCTGCGCCAGCTGTGGCCACCCTCCCCGCACACTTTTTAATATCATCCGCCCACATAACTTTCTGCTGCTCCCTGGTACCCTTGCCTTCTCATGAAATCCAGTCTGTTACCCGTACGGATCATCGGTTATCTTGCCTTGGCATTGCATTCCCTGCCAAAGCAAGTTTTTTCTCCTCATTTAGACTATAGAATGTCATTAACTCATGTTCGTTCCCTGACCCACTCTGCCCTCTTCACGTTACATGTACCTATCATTTTTCTTTCTGTCGCTCGCTGCGTTGTCCTAAACTTAAGCTAAACCCTCTTCGTTAGCCTCCGCGTTTCTGCCCCATAGGTGTGTACCGCCTAGATACAGCTGTTACATACTTCTCTTGAGGGATATTGACATATTGCCATTCTTGATCTGAAAGAACATTCCATATGCGATCGACCCCGTTCTTGTTCTTTTAGCCACTTGACTGCAGTTTTAGGAACTGCTCATTAAATTATGGCTGCCACGTTAGACTCCACGTATGTTTGGCTACCTTGTATAATAGTAAAATAATGTGGTGTTCTCAAATATATTTTATGCTATTGATAAACTGTATAACCAGCTGTTCTGTGCTTTGGAGCCGTTGATACTATGCTGCTGTTTCTTTTTGTAACGGCCGCTACTTACACATTTTGTTGATTTTCTTATATTCATATGCCATAATCTATGAATACTTCAAAGTGGCATCAATTATGTAGTAGTAGCAGTGGTAGTTTGGGGGCTTTTGGTATCTCTTTGTTGCACCTGGACTATAAGGATACCGTAGTTATGGGCTCGGGATTAATCTGGGCCATCCGGAGTTCTAACATGTACGGTCATAATATAGCACACCGTCGTTTATACATTTAATTTCCAACGAAAGGCGTTCGCAGCTGGCGGGATTCTGTCCCACAGCCTCGGGCTGCTGAGGAACTGAGGCAAAGCGACTAAGATGTCATGGCTGGTTTCTATTTTAAACTCCGTGTTATGCTGAATCTATGATAACACCTGGTTCCCCTTTCCAGTATCAAATGTCGTGTGACTGTTGAAACAAATTAGCGTGAAATATAAAAAACCTCTCGGAACAATTTTTTCCTAAGAATTTCTTTGAAAAATTTACTTTGAAAATCATTCTCCGCTGGTGGGAAGCAGAAAAACCAAGAAATATCTAGAGCCCAAACTAGTTCGTCCTCGCTAAGTCTTAGGACCTTACAACGGTGGTGTTATCCGGGCGGCGTTTCAGTCAGCAGAATCCAAGCCCGTCGCGTGACTCCCGGCTGAGCACGCAGTTCTTCGACCAAAATAGATTTGCCTTCCTGTAGGCAACAACCACTCACGATAAGCCCTCGCTAGCTTAGCTGGGACTCCAAATGCAGCAAACCGATAAGGCAGGAAGCAAGGGCTACAACAAAGACTGCGTTAAGCAACAGGGACCGCACTCCTTTTGGAAAGCGGTTTTTGCATGTTATTTGTTGCAGTCAACATCATCATGCCCTTCACGCTTAGAAAGACTACTACAATATTGCATCAACTAGTTTCTACTACAAGGTTTCACAAGCGACCAGCTGAAATGCTGTCGCGAATGCGTGGTTTAGTACATCCAATAAAGTGGTACTATGCGAGCTGGAAAAGTGTTCGGGTAGCCGATAACGCACGATATTCTAGTGGGTGTTTTGAAATCGCTACTAAGTGAAAACAAGACTTTGTTGGAAATGTCACTGTAAACAAGGTTTTCTGAAAAATATTACTCCGATTACATTGGTGCGGAATTGGATGTGGATGCAGCATTCACGAGAAACGGCGAAACATGAAGATAGATCCTAAACAAGTAAAAAAATGGTTGCAGGTTTTATGATGCCACTTCTCAATCAAAGCACAAAAAGGCGGTAATTATGGTCACTGGTTTTTCTTTCAACCATGAGAAAGAGAGAATCTACGCGTATTGGAACAACTGTAACGTTGTTTCGAAAAACAAAAGAATAGCGCTCGGGGGCAGCATTTTTCCTACCGTTTTTGGTGCAATATTTTTTTGTAAGAGGAGATAATGTGCCAGAGCACACATACTCGTACAAAAAAGTGGTTTTGCGGTGACATATTGATACTTTTTCATTTTAAGACACTGGGACTCTCACTTGTTCTGCAGTGTTTCGTGCAATAGTTTTTTAGACTATTCTTCTCGGACAGACTTCCCTGTTTGGCGCCTGTTTCGAGCAATCAAAATCATACCTTTCCATTGAACTCCCCTCATAATTGGATTGTGTGCATATTTGTCGTTGCATCCGCTGTGATCAGTAGTTGAGCTACAGGTGCTCTCTCAGTTTTAAATCAAAGTGGATGGATAAGCCGATGCCTTAGTGCTCCGCATTCCGCGACTCGCTTCCGCAGGCCATCCACGGTGGGGGCCCAAATGTCTTGCGCAGGCCATTAGTCTTCCTATATGATATGACAGCACGAACTGATTGAAGCATACTATGAGCTTAATAAGTAAAATACAACTGCGAGATTACGGGACTAGCCCATGTGTCTTGCTTTGTCTGAAGATCTACAGAGTAAATTTAAGGATATCCCGAGGATCATCTTTAACATTCCAACTTTAGAATTACAAGTTAACACTGTGCAAAGCTTGATTGTGCATGAGCAGTGCAAATGGCCCGCCTACACTTAAAGGAGTAATAATATGAGATGAAGAAAAATCATGTAAAGACCACGTGCTATTGTTGCTTTGCATTCTAATGAAGTATCAAGAGAAAGAAAAAAATAAACAGAAGTTCGCGAGGCTCCACCCGTGGAGTACTGCTCGGGCAAGGCTCACGCGCCGAATTCAAATTCAGCGCACGTGACTTTCCCAGAGGTGAAGTACAGGGCAGTGAAAAATGAAGCGCACGCCGAAGAGGGCGGGAGAGGTCACAGCACAAGACCTAGCCGCGGGCAGCAGTCTTGCCATAGCAAAATGCTGCGGCTGGAGCTCAAATAGGACTGTAGGTGTTCATAAATGGCGTCTAAAATCGCGGATATATGTTCCATTTGTTTTAGAATTTATAGCTTGAGGGCAAGTAGCTGACAGAAATGGCCGCCAGAGGATGTCAGGGGCTGGAGAGAAGGCAAACATCTGAACAAGAAGGTGTGAGGCACAGCTCACCAGAAGGAAGATCGATTCATAATAGCGTAGTATGTCGACGCCGGCGTGTAAAAGTCATATTGAGGGTTTTCAAGCGTAAGCAAATTGAAGCTTAATAAACAGAGCTGTTTTCGGGGTGTTTTTCGCGCCAAAAAGGGAGCCATCGGAAGGAAATGGTTCCTTGTTGTGGTTAAGGTGAAATCAACCTAAAACCTTAAAAATTTGCCTTAAAAATTTGCGCCTTAAAAACGTAAAAGTTTGCGCCACAAACTGCAAAACCCAAACATGTACGTGCAGTCTCGGATGTCACAAAGAACGCGAGCAGCCTTGACTTCCGTTTCAAATAGCAACCGTCGGGTGACGGGCGGCGGATGGCGCGCTCTCGAAAGGTCCGCTGATATCAGCAGCCTTTCCGACCCTGCCACGAGCGCAGGCCGGGTATCTACATCTATCTCGCGGCGGTAGTCGCGTAGCGATTGCTACTTGATCAGTAGCTGCTCCAAGGAGGAGGAAAAAAAAAAAAAACTGAAGGAAACGCCGAGATATGGAGAGAAAAGTGCAATCGCACGCAGTCACGCCGACAGTGCACTAACTACTGGATTGCGGCACAAACACTGACAGAGCGGTTGTGCACGCGGACAGTATTTCATAGCTCTCGGCTTTCCTTGCCGATGCGACTGATGCGAGCGATAAACACGCGTGGCGACGAGGCGATGATCGCGCTCTGGGCCGAGCGCACGCCACCAAGTCCAGTCTAAACGGGTTTGAACTGGTTCAGGCCGCCGTGGCGCGTGGGGGTGACGTGGGGGCTGTACGGAACGCCACGCTCGTCAGGCGGCGGTTACAACACCTGGATGCGCCGCGCAGCGACTCGGTTGTGAAGCTTGCTCGCCGCTGTGCGTATCGTCAGCTCGCGTAACCTCTGATCGGCTTGTACTTCTCACCCAGCCTTCTTTTTGTTTCAGTTCAATAATCTACGGTGTCACTGACTTGTGCCTCAGGTAGACCCGTGAGCAAAAATTTCTGAGCCGTGTTTGCTTAAACAGCACTGATTTACCTTGCTCGTTTGGACACTAAGGTTTGTCATCACAGTCATCATCATATCGGCTGCGACGATCTCCACTGACAAAAACCTGCAAGTTTACAAGACACACAAAGGTTGAAAAAAATTGGGGAGGACATTTAAGCTCCACCTTAGGATAGGACGCGATAGCGTAATGGGTTAATTCCCATACAAGCTGAAGGTCATTCTCTACTTTACATTCATAGATCCCTGGGAGTCCTCATACCCCTCCTGGAGCAGTGGTGCAGCGGCTAAGCGATGCTCCATTGCCCTGTGATGGTAGGTCCTCCCAGCTTTGGGCCCTGTGCGACCCACGTTGCTATCCCGAGCGACCAATCTTTAATTTAACTCTCACTTGCCACGGAGGGCAGTTTGCTCCCAATCCTATGGGCAGAATGGGGCCCCAAGCCCGCGTGACATAGATGGCTCACTTGCCTCCTAGGTTGCTCTCTTGGCACCACCTGCCAGGGTCATGCTCGTGATTTTTCGCTCACAACGCCGACAACGCCGACACCGGATTTTTTTTGTAACTGGGCCTTTAACACGATACTGTTAAAATTTAAACTTTATTATGAGAAAAGAAAAAACGCAGTAGCTGCAGCACTCGTCAAACACCAGAGCCGTGCCACGGTCTAGGACTTAAAGAGACGCCGTTGTGGTGTGCTCCGGATTAGTTTCTCCCACTTGGTTTATTTTTTATCATGCACATCGGAAGCGGGCGGAGTGGGCGAGAGAACAAACGCGCGTTAATTATATCTACAGTTTAAATGAAGAGGACGTAATGCGAAGGCAAGATAATCGCTGGTCCTTAAAGGCAACGGAGTGGATTCCAAGAGAAGGAAAGCGTAGCGGGGGGCGGCAGAAAGTTCGGTGGGCGGATGAGATTAAGAAATTTGCGGGAATACGGTGGCCGCAACTGGCAAAGAACAGGGTTTATTGGAGAGACATGGGAGAGGCCTTTGCCCTGCAGTGGGCGTGGTCAGGCTGATGATGATGATTTTCCAACAGTAGCGACGTTCTCAATGCGAGCCCGCCAGCGTCGTGTCGGTTGAACATATTACTGTAAGTTTGGAGAGAGACACTACATTCCCCTTCACAGCGGGAAGAGGAAGGCATGGCTGAAAAATATCTTCCCCCTTACCGCGACGCTCACGAATAGGTTCTGTCGTAAGAGGATGCACGAAGGAGAAGAGGGATCTATAACCTGAAAGTTTTCTGAACAGAGCAGTCATGAGCTCGAACTTAGTTTGGACTGTGCGGAACCGGTATGGTGGAGTGTAGCCAGATATACAGGTAGCCAGTGTAGCACAACGTTACCTAGTGTCCTAGGCTGGTCATTGCTAACAAGCCCGCAGGCAAGAAGCAGATATTGGAAACAACCTTGCGTGCAAAATTAGGCTTGTTTCTCGCTTTTATCTTACTAATCGCGCTAAAGAATTCGCTTTTCCTGTTTCTGAGCATTTGACAGGAAACTACCCCTTCCCTCTTCCTCTTTATCCCTCTCTCTCTCTTATGTACAGATATCCGAAAGCTTCACTGCCGGTTAAGCTAGCAATTTCGCCGGCGGGTAAGCTGTCACGTGGTATTTTATAAAAATTAAATGGGTGCTGTTAAATATCATTTAGAACAATAACCACTCTGAATATGCTGAATGCTGCTTGCTGAGTACATTCTTTGTCAAAAGTATGCAGCCCGAGGGTCTCCTTCTGAGCCCTGCAGGGTGGCTCCTTTTCCATACTCGTGGATTCTAATCTAACGAAGGCGCAAGGAACTTGCGTCCTCTAAACTCGAAAGCTTAGGACTGTCAGATGTGCTAAAAAGCTCTGCTGCACGGCTTAGAAGCGAACCCTTTGGGCTGTATATTTTTGACAACGACGCTACATGACCTCTCTTTGTCAGAACTTTCCAGGAGATAGGTTTGATTCTGGGAAATGAAGTGCGGATGATATAGCATCTTCATACTGATAACTTTTGTACTGACTTCTTGAGAGCCTTGGTGCCCACGGAGGCCTGCGAAGCCATACATTACATGGGCGTGCTTCAAAGTCGGTTGCATATGACCCTTTGAAAAGGAAACACCTAACCCACATCAGCTGCCGATTGCTCCCATGTCACTAAGCCTTTTTTGAAGCAACAGTTTTGGCCACCGTGCGAAGTGTGACAGGGTTCATGTTCAGGAAAATCTTTGTCCCGTTTCTTTCTTAATTAGTTGTGCACTCTCGTCAACTTCGATTGCAAAAGGCTACAATGCCTGAGCAGCAAACATGCCTTCAGAGCAGAGCACTTACTCGTACAGCGCACAAGAGAGTTAGCGGGGAGTAAATAATTCAGATAAAAAATATTATCGTTTATGCTTTTGTTCTTCAGTTTGATTTGGAGGTTTAAATACTTTGTCCTTGAAATCTCCACAGGACTGCCTCGTCTGGCAGTCAGCCTTCTCGCTTGACCAAACGTCCTCTCCAGCAAAGGTCGTTGTTGATTTCGAAATGACGAAAAATCGCTTGGAGTGTATATCGGCAATATCCACACTGTTGCATTAGAAACGAATGCAGAGATCTTATTTGGGGAGTGGGGGGGGGGGGGGGGGGGGTAGACAGAACAATTCAGGGGGCACTTTGACTGTCTAAAGTGGGTAGAGGCGGAAGCGTTTTCCGCACCACCTTCGCTGTTTCTGTGGCACCGGTGGCGTCACATATAATTGAGTACTAATTAGTAAGTGATGACAAATCACTAATTAATGGTTAATTACTGATTAATGCCTGAATACTAATTAACTGCTAATTAATTACGCGTAAGCTTCGCCTTTAGGGTGGCACGCGACAGCGCGTTGTAGCGCTGCCAGGGAGTCCACGGAACACCACCCGTTCAGCGCGATGCCTTGCCCTTTGAACGCAAAGCTTTTTGAGGAAAGGAAATGGCGCAGTAATTCTCTGTCATCTCGGTGGACACCCGAACCGCACCGTAGAGGAAGGGAGGAAGTGGGAGTGAAAGAAGATAGATAAAGAGGAGCCGTAATGAAGAAAATGAAAATTGTATTTGAGGACAGGAAATTACGCAGTAACTGTCTCACAAAATTCAGGGGGGCACTTTTTTGACCTTAAGTGTGGTCACTGATACCCCTAACAGTGGAACGCGACAGCGTCTTGCAACGCTGCCAAGGAGTCCATAGAACGCCATCGCCCATTCGGTTCTACGCCTCGCTCGTCGGTAAATTGGTTTTTGAGGAAAGGAAATGTATCTGTCTCTCATTTGTCGGTGGACACCTAAACCTCCCGGGAAGGGAATGGAGGAGGATGAGAGTGAGTGAAGACACCTTATTCACTAGACGCGCCTTTGTTCATTTCAAACCATCGAGCTGGCATGGCGGAGTGGATAGCATGCTCGTCTCTCACGCCGAAGACCGGGGTTCGATTCCTGAGCTCGACCAATTTCTTAATCGGTTTTATTTATTTATATGGCCTGACGTACAGATAACTAGGCTAATTGGGTAATTAAGCAATTAACTAAGTTCAGTCCCACTTAATTGGAGCATCACTATACGATCCCTTCAATTGGTTGCATGGTTACTAGGCAAAGTACAATTGGCCCCGTTTGAAATTCGCGCACTGTGACGTCACGACCGTTTCCACCAATTGAAAAGCGTGACATTTTCTGTCGACAACTGCTGCTTACAACGATGAGACATTAAAGGCTTCCGCCTTAAAAGTAACCATGATCAAGAGAAGCATAAAGCAATGTTTTGTCTGTAAGATATATAATTAGAAGTATTTCAGACAGCTGTCTCTAAGATGTCTTTGCATCAAGATGCTTGACGGCCAAAAAGAAAATGACAGAAACTAATTCTGCCTATCGGACAAAAACATCCCTCTCCGGCGTTGTTACGACATGGCTTCGCAAAATGTTGATGCAAACCCTCTTAAGCTCGAATTGCCTTGTATGAGCTTGTTTGCGGTTATCACAAAACTAAGCACTGCACTTCTGTTTATTCCAAAATGGTGTTTTATTGCTCTTGCTCAGGAAAGCTTCACAGTCATCTGGGAAGTCGGTAATGCCGCCTGCTTTCCGAGCAATTCAAATACTGCCCACTGTTGGTACTGCATGCAGCAGCTGATTAGGTAAGGTATTGTGGTGCTAAACGCATGACCGAATCGGATTCTTTGCCGCGCTGAGAGCATTTGGCGAAAGTGAAATGCGAAAGTGTTCACGGTATGACATTGAGCTTGATGATTAGGAAGGTCGAAATTTCTCAGCCTGATCCTAGTGCTATAGCATGGTAGACGCCTTTGCTGTAGGTCTTGGTTGTAAGATGGCACCAGCTTTTCCTTTCTTTTACCTGCTCAGTGTAGTGAATTTGATGACGAAAGTCGATGTTTGCAAAAAATACTTCAGAAGCTGCTCTCCTGTACCGAAGCAGCATAAAACGAAACAGAATTTGAATTAACGACTGGAGTTATCTTTGAACAAACCGCTAATGAATCCGGCGAAATCTCAAATTTCCTCTCTGTAAACTCACAAGGAAGGGAGCACGCTTGTGGGCTTTTGTTCGCAGTATTGCTACCGGCAGTGACAGGTATAATTCTAGATGAAAAACAAAAACACCATGAAAAAAAAATGCGGAGCAGGGTGCATAAGACACGAACCTTCTCACTATCGGTGGGGAAATCTGACTGTGCAGCCTGCCACCGTCGTGTGAAATCGTCGTGTGGAATCGCAAGATGACATTTAAGCACATTTTAGCAACTTTTCGACAAGTTAAGCGGCTCTAAAGAGAACATCGCGAACGACAAAGGCGACCTGACTTGTCTGTGATCAGCACCCACAAAAAGGATTCATAATCTCCGTACAAAGCTTACTACTCTCTGCGCGTATTCAGTTGTGGCTAGAGTTCTTAGAAGACGCCTTAAATGTCACCGTTGGTTCTTTCGGCGCTTTATTACTTGTGACACCGTCCATGGAGTTATGGCAGGAATCGCGTAGCGCGAATATCATTTGACATTCCATGGCTTGCTTACGTGGGCTTAGCTAGTGGCATGATTCCGCGCTTGGGTTGGCATAGAAGGGTCATTATTTGAATAGTGGCATGCAAGGCAATAGTGTGCCACGCGCAGTATTTGCTGGGATTGCCGTCACAATCACGGAAGGCTGTCTCGTTTTCTGTGGCTTATAATAAATAGAAGGTATGGAGGTAGGCTGGAGGCACTGACATAGCCTTAGATTTGATTGTGTTATAGAGAATCAAAATCCAGAATTATTTGACTTTCCTTCAGGCCTGCTATGCACACACCAGTGTGTCTTGCCACATGCCAGGCTTTTTGCATAAGGGAGCAAGAGCTCGAAAACTTGCGGCATCTCCTCGCTGGAATGACTCGACACTGAACTTGGAGCTTTTATAAGTTTGAGCTATTGATGCATGAGGTACCTTGCTTGTTTGAAAACATGACTGCAGCGCCATTGTGGAGGCGTGATTATGGAGAGGAAGCAGGTAGCTTATAATGAAAAGTGCTGAGATCAGTCTGCATCCCCGTGGAAGGTAATGTGGCACTGAGAATTCTCAACGCATGCAGTCGGAACTACTCAGTGAAGGAATTAGGAGCTTAAAAAAATGCATTCGATTTCTTATTGCAGATAGACATCCATAGAAGAAACTGCCGCAATTTTTTCGGCTACTTAAAAATCGAGAAATTTTGTCTTGAAAGTTTTTAACTGCCACCCACACACAAAAACACACGCGGTTTTATAGGACCTTTCATAAGCTCGAGCTATTCATGAGTCAGGCACATTGTTTATCTGAAAATACGGCTGCACAGCCATGTGCGGAAATGTGCCTGTGAGAAGTCGACGCATACAGCCGAATTAACTCAGTGACAAATACTCTCAATAAAAGCCTTAAAAGCACCAAAAATTTAAACATTCCAGTTCCTGCTGCACATTGTTGTCCAAACAAGGAAATGCAGCACTTTTTCCGGGCAATCAAAAGCCAAGTGCCTGTTTGCTCCCGCAGCAAAAATTTCTCTCTCGACTTTGCAGCTGCTGCCGACTCACATAAATAAGTACGGTATTATGAACAGCCGGAGTGTGTCGTCACTGCGCGTCATTTAACTAAAACGCACCGCTTCAGCGAATGCTGGTGGAGAGCAAATGCCTTTCCATATAAGGATATCAAAGAAGGGACGTGGAAGCATGTCAGTGGTTTAAAATGTAGACTGAGTTATTGCAAGCCATATAGCATGTCGGGACATATGACTTTCGTTACATACCGAGTATGCCGTCATCATGCCTTAATGAAGGAGCTTTTATGAAGCCTGGGTACATGTTCCTCGCCATGTAAAATGACACAGGACAAGTTATCAGAGCCCTGAGTAAACAAGGCTTGGTGACGAATATTTGTTTGGTTTCTGTGTTGAAATACGGAGCCCACTGCAACCCAACTAGGCCAAATTTTTGTCCTCCAGCCACAAAAGAAAGCAAAACGGGGGAGGTCCGCTTGAGTATAGGTAATTTTGATAATTGCACAAAAACTCGTTGGTACGTAAATGCCCAGTGTGTAAGAATAGCATCACTGGGGGTGAAGGACGGTTTGGAATCAAATTTTACTGCTTGATAGTTAAGCATGAGTCTTTCAAACATCATGGTGATTTGGCAAGAAAGTTAGTGATGACAGTTAATCGCTATGAATATTTACTCAAATTGCCACTCCCCAAATGAATAAATGGTACAACATATCATCATAACCATCATCATCATCATCATCATTATCATCCTGTCTATGCCCACTGCAGTGCAAAGGCCTCCATCATATCTCTGCAATTAACCCTGTCGTGTGCCAGCTGCGGCCTCCCTACCCCAGCAAACGTCTTAATCTCATCCGCCCGTCTAGCTTCCCGCCGCCAACTGCTACGCCTTCCTTCTATTTTAATCTACTTCGTTACTTTTAAGGACCATCGGCTAGAGCAGAACGGTGGATCTATAAATCAATACTCAGAAAGCCAAAGTAATGTTCGAAAGTCTCGGAAGGATACAGTAGTTTATGATAGGAAGCGAGGTACTGGAAGTGGTAAGGTAATACGTCTACTTAGGGCAAACAATGACAGCAGATCCAAATCCCAAGAGTGAAATAACTAATAATAGCAATGGGGTGCAGCGAATTTGTCAGGTTCTGTAAGACCTTGCACCTTATTTGCATGAACGTAGCAAAACACTAATAAGGCAAAGAGAGAAAAAACTAATCCCATAAAATCGTGCATGTAGCAGACCTTAGGTGTCAGATTGCTTGCTCGCGTTGGAGAATGTAAAGCACACCGCTGTTCTTAATTGTGGGTTCAACAGCAGTGAATTAGGACGTGGGATGAAGTTCAGAAAATGAGTTTAATCATTTGAGCTTTTGTGACCAGTAAGAAAATATGTTGACCTTCCTTTAAGATACTGGGTCTGGTGGTCCACTTCGAAACGCTTGTTCTCTGACGACGCATCCTCAATGGCCAACCAAAACCTACCACCTGCGCCACGCTTTCAAAACGCATGGATTTCTTTATTTTAATGACTACATTCTAGAATCCATCCTGTAGTCGGCAGTTGTTGACGTGTAGTCGTCGATATTTTGACAAAAAAAAAATGCTCTCGTTCAAATCTGCCTGGCCGAAGATAGTGCTTGCAAGAAAGATATTACAGTTACGGAGCAAAGAAAGCAAAACAATCCGATCACGCGTGGAAATAGTCCCCACGTTGACCTTATCATGCAGCCGGCACTCTAGGGTGTCACACATTTCAAATCTTTGACTAAGGCAACGACGAGATACATTGCATAGAAGTAAATGGAAGGTGAAAATTAGACGCACGGGAAGGAATTGCAGCCCAGAAAGAAATTTTGGCGTGATTTCTTTTCAATATGTGATTGTTTAGGGGTGCGAAGAACAAGTATTAAGACGGTCATTTCTGGCCAGGGCTATATTAACGTTTACGCCAAGGAAGTTCGTCCACTTGCACATCAGTTGCTCTTAAAACGCGATTGCAGGCTCTATATTTCCGAAACAGGAAATTTTTTTTTGCGCGTACTGTTTTTTTGCTTCCCTTGGAGATTTATCAACCCTGGCGCCTAGGATAGGTCAGGTTAGGTTAGGATAGGTTAGGTTGCCTCGCTATTATTGCTTCATTTCCCAAACATTTACCGCTTATACTCCATTTAGTCGAGAGGTGTGTTTCAATTTCCAGCATTTCATTCAACGAACGCATCATTAAACCTGTTCAATTGCAGCGCAGGTTTCAAATCATCCCTGTCAAAAGCCCAAGGGATATTAAAAGTTCTACTCCTGTTGTTTTAAAACTGTATCGGAATCTCGTTCCAGTCGAACGTGCGATAAAAACATGACTACAAAGTTGGAGTGTGCGAATATTAAAAAAATTTAGAATACCGAGTATCCTCCCATTTAATTCGCTTAACGAATGAAATTGCGCATTTTCAACATTATTCGAAACGAATCGAATCTGTTTGGAAGTTTTCGAATAGTTTCCGAATAATTGGCACGAAGCTTGAATAAAGCTAGACGCAGTTTTCTCTTATTACGGCTTTAAACGACAGCGTGCTGCAGCGGTCGGTCTGTGTAGGAAGAGGGGTTTTGCTCCACGGGCGCTTCGATCGTGTTACGGCTTAGTGGTCATGCATCACCTTCAAGATTGCGCGATGCAGCTGGACTCAGAAAGGTTTATAAAACCTTCCTTGATGCCCAATCTCGGAATGCGTGAAGCATTGTTAACTCTCTTCTCGTCTATTAAGATGTGGCGCTAATTTATTCGCTGTCGTCTCCAGTAGCAAAAAAACGTTTCTCATACGTTTTACAAGACGGTTATAGACATAATGTACTGACCATGTCTTCAGTATCCCCTACTATGGCGGCGTTGCATATTTTGGGAGTTATAGGTGCAATTTCACAAGTTATAGGGCCGTTCCGCAGCGCCATCACTTGCATTTGGCGGTGTCGCAACGTATTCGTCCGAATATTTGCTCAAGTAGGGTAAGTGTTCGAAAAAAATATTTGATTCGTACTCGATTCGGTTCTATCGTTTATCGATTCATACTATATTCAGTTTTTTTTTGCCACGCTATTAGTGTTAGATTCGGCAGCAAAACTATACAGGTTGTATTCAAATGGTTTTGAAAAAGTACTGTGTTTGCACGCTGCGACTAGAAAGGCATCAGTGTGTTTCACCCTTGCCACAAAATCTGAATTTCGACTGCCTCCTTTAGAAACGTCCTCTCCAGGAAAGGTCGTCGTTGAATCCGAAATGACGGAAAATCGCTTGGAGTGTATATTGACAAAATCCACACTGCTGCATTAGAAACGAATGCAGAGATGTTATTTGGGGGGGGGGGGGGGGGGTAGAAAGAAAAGTAACCATGATCAAGAGAAGCATAAAGCAATGTTTTGTCTGTAAGCTATTTAATTAGAAGTATTATAGACAGCTGTCTCTAAGATGTTTTTGCATCAAGATGCTTGACGGCCAAAATGAAAATGACAGAAAGTAATTCTGCCTATCGGAGAAAAACATTCCTCTCCGGCGTTGTTACGATATGGCTTCGCAAAATGTTTATGTAAGTCCTCTTAAGCTCGAATTGCCTTGTAGGAGCTTGTTTGCGGTTATCACAAAACTAAGCACTGCACTTCTGTTTATTCCAAAATTGTGTTTCATTGCTCTTGCTCAGGAAAGCTTCACGGTCATCTGGGAAGTCGGTAATGCCGCCTGCTTTCCGAGCAATTCAGATACTGCCCTCTGTTGGTAATGCATGCAGCAGCTGATTAGGTAAGGTATTGTGGTGCTAAACGCATGACCGAATCGGATTCTTTGCCGCGCTGAGAGCATTTTGTGAAAGTGAAATGCGAAAGTGTTCACGGTATGACATTGAGCTTGATGTTTAGGAACGCCGGATTTTCTCAGCCTGATCGTGGTGCTATAACATGGTAAACGCCTTTGCTGTAGCTCTCGGTTGTAAGCTGGCACCATCTTTTCCTTTCTTTTACCTGCTCAGTGTAGTGAATTTGATGACGAAAGTCGATGTTTGCAGAAAATACTTCAGAAGCTGCTCTCCTGTACCGAAGAAGCATAAAACGAAACAGAATTTGAATTCACGACTGGAGTTATCTTTGAACAAGCCGCTAATGAACCCGGCGAAATCTCAAATTTCCCCTCTGTAAACTCACAAGGAAGGGAGCACGCTTGTGGGCTTTTGTTCGCAGTATTCCTACCGGCAGTGACAGGTATAATTCTAGATGAAAAACAAAACCCCCATGGAAAAAAATGCGGAGCAGGGTGCATAAGACACGAACCTTCTCACTGTGTGCAACATCTTGCCAAAACACTTAAAGGTAATTAACTGCACAACACCGCAGAGGGACTCAAAGATTCTACTGTGCGATATTACATCTTGCTATTGGTTAGTTATCTCCACGCTTATCATTCCTAGGGAAATGTAGCAAATTCCTTTCTGTAGATTCTTTAGGATCTTGGGTAGCAAAACCTAAATAACTACGAAAAAAAAATATCCCTTTGTTCCAGATATTGTGCCAGCTAAGACCTTTCGATCCCCCTGGTTTGTCATTGAATTCATTTGTGCAGGTCATCATATTTTACGTAGACGCCAAGAAATATTTTTAATGAAGATAGATACAACCTAGCTCGTTTCTTTCGTCGTGTGGAATCGCAAGATGACATTTAAGTGCATTTTAGCAACTTTTCGACAAGTTAAGCGGCTCTAAAGAGAACATCGCGAACGACAAAGGCGACCTGACTTGTCTGTGATCAGCACCCACAAAAACGATTCATAATCTCCGTACAAAGCTTACCGCTCTCTGCGCGTATTCAGTTGTGGCTAGAGTTCTTAGAAGACGCCTTAAATGTCACCGTTGGTTCTTTCGGCGCGTTAAAACTTGTGACACCGTCCATGGAGTTATGGCAGGAATCGCGTTGCGCGAATATCATTTGACATTCCATGGCTTGCTTACGTGGGCTTAGCTAGTGGCATGATTGCCCGGTTGGGTTGGCATAGAAGGGCCATTATTTGAATGCTGGCATGCAAGGCAATAGTGTACCACGCGCAGTATTTGCTGGGATTGCCGTCACAATCACGGAAGGCTGTCTCGTTTTCTGTGGCTTATAATAAATAGAAGGTATGGAGGTAGGCTGGAGGCACGGACATAGCCTTAGAGTTGATTGTGTTATAGAGAATCAAAATCCAGAATTATTTGACTTTCCTTCAGGCCTGCTATGCACACACCAGTGTGTCTTGCCACATGCCAGGCTTTTTGCATAAGGGAGCAAGAGCTCGAAAACTTGCGGAATTTCCTCGCTGGAATGACTCGACACTGAACTTGGAGCTTTTATAAGTTTGAGCTATTGATGCATGAGGTACTTTGCTTGTTTAGAAACATGACTGCAGCGCCATTTTGGAGGCGTGATTATGGAGAGGAAGCATGTAGCTTATAATGAAAAGTGCTGAGATCTGTGTGCATCCCCGTGGAAGGTAATGTGGCACTGAGAATTCTCAACGCATGCAGTCGGAACTACTCAGTGAAGGAATTAGGAGCTTAAAAAAATGCATTCGATTTCTTATTGGAGATAGACATCCATAGAAGAAACTGCCGGAATTTTTTCGGCCACTTAAAAACCGAGAAATTTTGTCTTGAAAGTTTTTAACTGCCACCCACACACAAAAACACACGCGGTTTTATAAGACCTTTAAGAAGCTCGAGCTATTCATGAGTCAGGCACATTGTTTATCTGAAAATACGGCTGCACAGCCATGTGCGGAAATGTGCCTGTGAGAAGTCGACGCATACAGCCGAATTAACTCAGTGACAAATACTCTCAATAAAAGCCTTAAAAGCACCAAAAATTTAAAAATTCCAGCTCCTGCTGCAGATTGTTGTCCGAACAAGGAAATGCAGCACTTTTTCCGGGCAATCAAAAGCCAAGTGCCTGTTTGCTCCCGCCGCAAAAATTTCTCTCTCGACTTTGCAGCTGCTGCCGACTCACATAAATAAGTACGGTATTATGAACAGCCGGAGTGTGTCGTCACTGCGCGTCATTTAACTAAAACGCACCGCTTCAGCGAATGCTGGTGGAGAGCAAATGCCTTTCCATATAAGGATATCAAAGAAGGGACGTGGAAGCATGGCAGTGGTTTAAAATGTAGGCTGAGTTATTGCGAGCCATATAGCATGTCGGGACATATGACGTTCGTTACATAACGAGTATGCCGTCATCATGCCTTAATGAAGGAGCTTTTATGAAGCCTGTGTACATGTTCCTCGCCATGTAAAATGACACAGGACAAGTTATCGAAGCCCTGAGTAAACAGGGCTTGGTGACGAATATTTTTTCGGTTTGTGTGTTGAAATACGGAGCCCACTGCAACCCAACTCGGCCAAATTCTTGTCTTCCAGCCACAAAAGAAAGCAAAACGGGGGAGGTCCGCTTGAGTATAGGTCATTTTGATAATTGCACAAGCAAACTCGTGGGTACGTAAATGCCCAGTGTGTAAGAATAGCATCACTGGGGGTTAAGGACGGTTTGGAATCAAATTTGACTGCTTGATAGTTAAGCATGAGTCTTTCAAACATCATGGTGATTTGGCAAGAAAGTTAGTGATGACAGTTAATCGTTATGAATATTTACTCAAATTGCCACTCCCCAAATGAATAAATGGTACAACATATCATCATAACCATCATCATCATCATCATCATCATCATCATCATCATCATTATCATCCTGTCTATGCCCACTGCAGTGCAAAGGCCTCCATCATATCTCTGCCATTAACCCTGTCGTGTGCCAGCTGCGGCCTCCCTACCCCAGCAAACTTCTTAATCTCATCCGCCCGTTTAGCTTCCTGCCGCCAACTGCTACGCCTTCCTTCTATTTTAATCTACTCCGTTACTTTTAAGGACCATCGGCTAGAGCAGAACGGTGGATCTATAAATCAATACTCAGAAAGCCAAAGTAATGTTCGAAAGTCCCGGAAGGATACAGTAGTTTATGATAGGAAGCGAGGTACTGGAATTGGTAAGGGAATACGTCTACTTAGGGCAAACAATGACAGCAGATCCGAATCCCAAGAGTGAAATAACTAATAATAGCAATGAGGTGCAGCGAATTTGTCTTGTTCTCTAAGACCTTGCACCTTATTTGCATCAACGTAGCAAAACACTAATAATGCAAAGAGACAAAAAATTAATCACATAAAAACGTACATATAGCAGACCTTAGGTGTCAGATTGCTTGCTCGCGTTGGATAATGTAAAGCACACCGCTGTTCTTAATTGTGGGTTCAACAGCAGTAAATCAGCACCTGGGATGCAGTTCAGAAAATGAGTTTAATCATTTGAGCTTTTCTGACCAGTAAGAAAATATATCGACCTTCGTTTACCATACTGCGTCTGGTGGTCCGCTTCGAAACACCTGTTCTCTGATGGCGCCTCAACCAAAACCTACCACCAGTGGCACGCTTTCAAAATGCATGCATTTCTCTATTTTAATCACTAATTTCTAGAATCTATCCTGTAATCGGCAATTGTTGAAGGGGAGTCATCGACATTTTGACAAAAAAAAAAAAGCTCTCGTTCAGAGCTGCCTGGCCGAAGATAGTGCTTGCAAGAACGATATTAGAGTTACGCAGCAAAGAAAGCAAAATAATCCGATCACACGTTGAAAGCGCACCCACGTTGACCTTGTCACGCAGCCGGCACTTCAGAGTGTCACACATTTCTAATGTTTGACTAAGACAACTACGAGATAGATTGCACAGAAGTAAATGGAAAGTGAAAATTGGACGCACGGGAAGAAATTTCAGCCCAGAAAGAAATTTTGGCATGATTGCTCTTCAATATATGATTGTTTAAGGCAGCAAAGGACAGTATTAAGGAGGTCATTTCCGGGCAGGGCTATGTTAACGCTTACGCCAAGGAAGTTGGTAGGTCCACTTGCACATCATTCGCTCTTAAAACGCAATTGCAGGCTCTATATTTCCGAAACAGGAAATTTTTTTGCGCGTACTTTCTTTTGCTTCCCTTGGAGATTTATCAACCCTGGCACCTAGGTTAGGTTAGGTTAGGTTAGGATAGGTTAGGTTGCCTCTCTATTATTGCTTCATTTCCCAAACATTGACCGCTTATACTCCATTTAGTCGAGAGGTGTGTTTCAATTACCAGCATTCCATTCAACGAACGCATCATTAAACCTGTTCAATTGCAGCGCAGGAGTCAAATCATCCCTGTCAAAAGCCCAAAGGTTATTCAAAGTTCTACTCCTGTTGTTTTAAAAGTGTATCGGAATCTCGTTCCACTCGAACGTGCGATAAAAACATGAGTAGAAAGTCGGAGTGTGCGAATATTAAAAAAAATTAGAATACCGAGTACCCTCCTATTTAATTCGCTTAACGAATGAAATGGCGCATTTTCAACATTATTCGAAAAGAATCCAATTTTTTCGGAAATTTTCGAATAGTCTCCGAATAATTAGCACGAAGTTTGAATAAGGCTAGACGCAGTTTTCTCTTACTACTGCTTTAAACGACAACGTGCTGTCGCGGTCGGTCTGTGTAGGAAGAGGGGTTTTGCTCTACGACGCGCTTCGATCGTGTGAAGGCCTAATGGTCATGCATCACCTTCAAGATTGCGCGATGCAGCTGGACTCAGATGGGTTTATGAAACCTTCCTTGATGCCCAATCTCGGAATGCGTGAAGCATAGTTAACTCTATTCTCTTCTATTAAGATGTGGCGCTAATTTATTCGCTGTCGTCGTCAGTAGCAAAAGGCAATACGTTTCTCACACGTTTGACAAGACGGTTATAGAGTTAATGTACTGACCATCTCTTGAGTATACCCTACTGTAGCTGCGTTGCATATTTTGGGAGTTATCGGTGTAATTCCACAAGTTATAGGGCTGTTCCGCAGCACCATCACTTGCATTTGGCAGTGTCGCAACATATTCGTCTGAATATTTGCGCAAGTAGAGTAAGTATTCGAAAGAATTGTAAAGACGAAGACGAACATTCTGTGTAGCGGCGGCATTGTTATCGCTGCGCGTGCTGTTTGCTCGCCTTCGCTGACTACGGACTGTTGCCGCCCTGCTCCTGAGGTGCCTGTGCCTTCAATAAACCCCCATCCAACATTTGGTGGAGGTGCTGGGTTACGATATCGGCTCTGGAGCTCCGTAGCCGCACTCTTCCGACACCTGCGATGCCTGTGGACATCCAAAATCAAGCCGTGCAAGCAGGCCCGCCGACTGTCATCTCTGCGGCTCCCTTCGCCAACAGGACCCGGCTATCTTCAGCGGAACAGATGAACATGACGTGGAATATTGGCTTCGCATCCTACGAACGGGTGAGCCGGTATAACAAGTGGAATGACGAGACAAAGCTGAACAATGTCATTTTTTATCTTACCGGCGTCGCCAACTTAAGGTATCGCAACCATGAAGGGGGCGTTGGAACTTGGTCGGCCTTCGAGACGAAGTTCTCCGATGTCTTTGGTCGCCTAGCTGTCAGACAACTTCGCGCCGAACAACGCTTGCGTGAACGGTCGCAGCAGGTCGGCGAAAGCTTTCCTAGCTATATAGAAGATGCAATCGCCCTCTGCAACCGAGTGAACGTCAGCATGCCGGAAGCTGACAAGATAAAACAGATCTTGAAAGGCATTGATGATGACGCCTTTCAAATGCTTCTCGCTCAGGACTTGCGCACGGTTTCAGAGGGTCCTGACTCGTCAGCACTCAGCTCAGGCAGAGTCACTTGCCGGACTGACACCCGCAGCTGACAACTCCTCTCTGCTGCAGCAAATCAAGGACTTTGTACGTGCGGTGGTGGCCCGTCAGCTTTCGCTTTTGCCTAGCCCTCAAGGGTCGCCACCATATTTGGCCTGGCTCTCCAACATGCAATTCGAGAGCAGGTTGCTGAGGTGCTTCCGTCAGCGCATTCACCATCACCTGTCGCAGGTCCGCTGACGTACGCTGACGCCGCCCCCAGACCTGTCGCCACCCCTCTGAATTATGCCAACGTCGTCCCAAAACCTGTCGCCCGTCCAATGACTTACGCCGAAGTCGTCGCACAAACTCGGCCGCCTACGTACCCTATTATGTCAGTGCCCGTACAAGCGCCGGCACCTTATCTCCGGCTCTCTCCACGAGACCGATATTCCTGGCACACAACGCATAATCGGCATATTTGCTACACCTGCGGATTACCGGGGCACGTAGCCCGCCATTGTCGTCGCCGTCTCCCAGTTTCGGCACCGCCTGTCGGGTACTGGCCTCCAGCGCGTCAGTACTCCGTGTCTGCTGAGCCCCGTTCGTTGACTCGTCCTTCCTCCCCAGACCGTTCAGCGCTTACCGAGCGCCGTTCCCCTTCACCGCGACGCCGCTCCATATCTTTGATGCGTCGCCGCCGAAATAATTCTCAAGAGGAAAACTAGACGCCGCAGTTCCTGAGGCAAGAACTGCGTCCCCGTCGAACTACCAAATACCTCAGCTGTCACTTGCGAACCTTATTGACCTTTCGGTGGAGGGAATATAGCTGTCATGGGCCTTGTCGACACTGGCGCCGCAATTTCAGTAATAGAGACACAACTTTGTCGCCGTTTGAAGGAAGTTAAGACACCAATTGCCGGTCTCTCGCTGCGCACGGCCAGCGCTCAGCACATCAAGCCGTCAGCAGCTTGCACCGCTCGAGATTTAATTCAGGACGTCCTATATACGATCTGTCGTCCTGCCGTTTTGTTCTCACGATGTTATTTTGGGCTGGGATTTCCTGTCTCGTCATGCTGATGTTATCGATTGCGCTCACGCTGAAGTCCGGTTCTCTGCTCTGCCCCAGTCGCTGCCGGGCGCTGCTATTTCGCCGCCATGTATTAAAGCCCTCGTCGCCGAAGACATCGACCTGCCTCCATGCTCTTCCGTCCTTGTGCGCCTTTCTTGTGACCCTCTCCGTGATGACACTGTTTTTTTCACGCCAGCTCATATTTTTCTCCGCCGCAAGTGTCTTCCCCTGCCTTACGCCGTATTGACTATTTCTGCTGGCCTCTCCGTACTGTGGGTCTGTAACCCATTCTGCAGCCCTAGTGCTTTGCGCCGTGGCAAATGTGTCGGCAGTGTCCACCCGATCGGTGAGGAGACTGACGATGCATAGCACATTAATCTCACTGCGCTCATCCCACCATCTTCTACACCCACTCCTTCCTCTACAAAACTGTTTCTCCGCTCCATCAACGCAGATCTTCCTCCGCCGCAGCGCGCGCAGCTTCTCTACTTGCTCCACCAGTTCCGCGCTTCCTTCGACTGCCATCACAGCTCCCTTGGCCAAACCTCGACTGTCACACATCGCATCGACACAGGTGCCCACGCTACTCTACGGCAGCGCCCCTATCATGTGTCGACAACCGTGCACCAAGTTCTTGAAGATCAAGTCGACCAAATGCTCAAGAGCGGCGTCATCCAGCCCTCAAGCAGTCCTTGGGCTTCGCCAGTTGTGCTTGTCAAAAAGAAAGACGGCTCCATCCGTTTCTGTGTAGACTAGCGCCGCCTCAGCAAGATCATGCGCAAGGACGTATATCCCCTGCCACGCATAAATGACGCGCTAGACTGCTTGCAAGGTGCCGAAATATTTTCCTCTTTAGATTTACGTTCCGGGTACTGGCAGGTACCCATGGAAGAGGCCGATCGCCCGAAGACAGCCTTTGTAACCCCTGACGGCCTATATGAATTTACTGTGATGCCTTTCGGCCTTTGTAATGCTCCTGCTACTGAGGTCCCTGTGCCTTCAATAAACCTCCATCCTACAAAATATTTGATTCGTACTCGATTTGGTTCTATCATTTATCGATTCATACGATATTCAATTTTTTTTGGCACTCTATAGGTATTAGATTCGGCAGCAAAAATATTCAGGTTGTGTTCAAATCCTTTTGCAAAAGTACCGTGTTTGCACGCTGCTACTGGAAAGGCATCAGTGCCTTTCACTCTTACCACAAAATCTGAATTTCGGCTGCCTCTTTTAGAATATGTAGAGGTTTTTACGGCCCTGGCATAAGTTCGGAGCATTGTCGTGACTCTGAATTTTGAACTCAGGACTGTCAAAGTGTAAAAACTGTCTTTTTGTGCCGCGTACAAGACAGGTTGCCCCTTCCGGCACACTTTTTCGGAGGAATGCTTGCCCTCACCTTCGCTTTGCAGACTGACATAGTTAGCTGATGTAGTTAGCTGCAGCGCGTATTGCAGTGAGTATCTGCGCGAGGAGAGATTGTTATAGAGCAGATAGTGAGGACCCCGAAGAGGCATCGATCATCGGGTTTTGATCAAGTGCCGTGCGGGCGTCATAGCTTTATACTATAACCTGCTGAAGTGCTTTGACCCCAAAGATAAGACAAAGGCCATGTAGCACGGGTTAATGGCTTCCCGAAAACAATGACCGAAAAGGAGCGAATACAATGAGTACGAGTTTAAACTGGGAGGTTAGGCTGCAGAGTGCGACGCCCTTTTAGAAAATAAGAATAAAGAATGCAGTTTTTATCAGTGAAAATAATGAGAAACGAACATAGAATTTTGTTCAATATATAAAGTTGGTTACTGTACCGTTAAATTATATACCGAGGAAAAAGAAAAAAATAGATTTTACTAAGTGACTGCTAACAACTGGTATCCTCTATTCTCTCTATTTGTTTTTTACTACTATTTTAAAGGCCAAATGACTGTTCGTATTTGAAATTTTTAATAAAAACGGCCGGGTCTCTGTCACGCCACCGGAAAATTTTTCAGTTTTGTTTTCGAGTCCCGGGACCTCAAGGTTCCAGCAAGTTCCTCGCTTTTCCGAATGCAGGTCTCACAGAAAGAAATTATTCTCACTTTAAATAGTTCCTGAAAAATCCCGTAGCTTCTTCAAATGCCCACAGAAACAGGCGCTGACGCGAGAAGCTCCGAAGCATCAGCCCGTCGCTACGCTAAAGCCTTGGTCAAGAATGCAAGAAGGCCACCACAACCCCCATGAAGGGAGTTGCTTTCCGCTGGATCGCGTGCGGCCGCGTCTAGTTGCTAGAGAGGCGTACGGGTGCGAAAGAAATGACCTGAAGTTATGGAGGGCGGCCGCAAACCGCAGAAAAAGCAGCTGATCGCACTCACACACGTCAAAATTGTCGACGATGACGAGAGCGTGTCGCCTTTAGTGCGCTGTGCGTTCTCGTGAAACATATCAAGCAGCAGTAGCACTAACGTCTTTCTTTCTACACCACATCTGATTGAAAAATTGCACGCGCATTTCTCATCAAATGACACGGCATGCTTTCGGGTTATAGCGTGTTCGTTGACTAACTAAGCACTAATATGATCGCTGATAATCGACCCGTATGATAGGCTCTACAGTGGCCGTTGAAATTTCTGCGTTCGCGAATCGCTTTCTGAGCGTTGTGAGATCAGGACACGTTTCACCGGCTATAGTCTCGCGTTCGACTGCCGGCAGGGAATGCACGCGTAATCTCGACGAACACACATCAGATAGCTATTTTTTTTTTCCTCGGGAAAGCGCGTGTACCGTTATTACATATTTAGCTGCATATCACGTCTATATGCTGCAGCTTCATCACGGACCACGAGCACTCGAATGACAGGTGCTACAATATCGCCACGAGTTCGGCGCATCACTTACTGCGTATACATGCGTTATGAAAAGTGTTTGGAAACTTCTGCTTAATGAGTCAAATGCGAGGTTATGGTTGGTTGGTTTATGGGGTTTAACGTCCCAAAGCGACTAAGGCTATGAGAGACGCCGTAGTGGAGGGCTCCGGAAATTTCGACCACCTGGGGTTCTTTAACGTGCACTGACATCGCACAGTACACGGGCCTCTAGAATTTCTCCTCCAAAGAAATTCTAGCCGCCGCGGCCGGGATCGAACCCGCGTCTTTTGGGTCAGCAGCCGAGCACCATAGCCACTGAGCCACCGCGGCGGCATAAATGCGAGGTTATGGCGCATGCATACGATGCCTGTCAGGTTGTTTTTTTTTTTCATTTCTCAAAGCATATCCGCCTTTATAGAGCGCCGAAACATAAAACATCATGCGCTGCTATCGCAACTCCCACGCTGACGACGTGCTTGCATGCGCGTGTTTGAGCGCGTAATCGCCGCTGGGATCTGCGGCTGCTGTCGAAAAAGGCCTTGAACATCACTTAGTATCATCCGTGCTCCCGGACTCGACAGCCAAAATTTTTTGTGAATCTAAATTAATTGAGCGTAAGCGAAGCGTAACTGAACGAAGTACGAAGCGAGGGTTTTAAGTAATTATGACTGTGGAAACAAGATTTGATCATAATTCATGCACACAAAATAAATAAACAGGGAGAGCTGCCTCAAATACACCGTTGCAGACGACACCGATGATATGCATTGAGAGCTCGTCGAAATAAGCGCCGCGGTCTCACTAGAGACAGATGAAAACTTCGCGAGAAGCGTTGTGTTTCTTGTAGTTCATAAAAAAATTGCCGCGTACGCTCCACTCTACCCGAACTGCCCGAGCGCAGCCAGTGCCAAGTCGTACACCGGCAAGTCGGGGTGCCCGTTGGCACGCCAAAACTGCCCAGCTAACAAAAGGCGAACGCGTTCTGGGTAGCTATCGGAAGTTCGCGAAGCAACCCGAGAAAAACAAACGCCTGGCTCCGTACTGTGTCGACCCGGGGCAGCCCGACGCCATCCATAGATGGGTAATCGAAGAGGGCCACTGCATGCACTTACGTGGGATGTAACCCGGTCGCATTGCCTTTCGCTGCTTGTATGCTCGCCTGGCTACAAGGAATGGTATGCCCGTGTGCGTAACAGTAGGCATCCGGCCACCTGTGTCCCCGATGACCCGCAGATGAACATACGCTGGTGCTATTCATTTTCGGGACCCACATTCCAGCCCGGCTTCTTTGAGAAAAGGCGGTAGATTCTGAGTAGATTCATAAAGTAAACAGCTGCATGCATAAATGGTTCGGGGACTTGAGCGCGTGGCCGATAGTTCAAATGATTGTCTTTAGGCAGGTGGCCTGATTATCATCAAGTTGATTTCCAGCTAATCATTACCACGGTAACATTGTCATGCGCTATATTACACTCCCTTTATTAAATGATTTTTGTGAGCCACGTGCATTGGGTGATATTTGCTTTTCAGCGCACTAGCACTGAATCCCACATTCGCGAAAAAACGCTGTTTGTGGTTCTGGTCCTCTGGTGAACAGGTGTTTGTTTGCCAGCTGCTACAGTGGGCAGATTATAATGACTTCACAAGGTTATATACCCTAGGTGGCAGATGCGCCACCTTCTTTTGCCCTCACACCACCCCCACCGACAACACCGGACTTTCTGCGGAACGGGAAACGCGACAGATATGCATATATAGAACGATTGTAAGATATATTTTTTCATGTATCTACT
This sequence comes from Amblyomma mixtum, assembly GCF_055824585.1. Classification (NCBI taxonomy): domain Eukaryota; kingdom Metazoa; phylum Arthropoda; class Arachnida; order Ixodida; family Ixodidae; genus Amblyomma; species Amblyomma mixtum. The sequence continues at coordinate 141,754,732 of NC_143017.1, forward strand.
CTGCTTCATCTATGCCATGCAAACACACACAACACACAATATGCACTTAAAGCATTACTTAAATCACATAGCAATATCATGAATAAGGAAGCATAACAACGATAAACATTCGCCACACAATGCTAACGCACTTCATTCGCTTTTGGGAATGATGGTTACGTAAAGTAACCGCCATATTTTTTTAGCACTTGGAGTAGGGAGCGCGAAAACCTCTTTAACGAAATTTTGCGCTACTTTTCTTGGAAAATGGAAGGCGACAGATGTGACCGAAGTTTTGCGATAAACGGTCAGAGTTCCATAGTGATTGTGGCGTTTGGGTTTTTTGCACCTAATTCCCTGGGGCCGGAAGCGACCAAACCGGCTGGATTTCTATGCATACGGAATAAAAATTTTTGCCCTCGAATTAACCACCTCCCGGTGGTACAAAGTAACCCTGAGTTCTTCGTTATGTCATGCACGTAATATTGTATCGCCATATAAAAAAAAAAGAGAAAAAATGTTAAACATGAACCAAGCCTTCTGATCATGAAAGGTGACCACGTTAGAGCTGACTTTTCCGAAAACGCACTCGATGTGTAAAGCTAGGAGGAGGAAGTGGTTGGCAGCCATCAATAATCCAGACGACAGGTCCTAATGTGCAGCCTACCATGAATAATTCGCGGACCATGTCGTACCTATCCTCATTAATGTATAAACGCTATGTTAGGAGTTCTCAAGTAATGATGTGCTGTTGCATGTATTACCAGGCGTAGGCATGAAAACATTATTAATAACTTATTTATTAATAGCTGCTTAGTCTGTAATGAAACGTAGACTTTGCAGTTAGCATTTATGCGTAATCATGTGAGTGCTCACTGTTCCTACTGTGTCTTAATTGCAATTTAAAAAAGCTTTCATTAACATCCAGGAGAAAATTACTATTGCTTGAGATGGTTTGCAACAAGCAGGCTGCGCTGTTTTAATCATTTTAGCCCTCGAAGAATTATTACTTCCGAACAATAGTTTTCGCAACTTAGAACGGGTGCAGGGAGCGGAGTGGATTTTGTGGTGATTCAGGCATTGTAATTGCGCTGTTAATGGAAGTTGCAAAAATTCGACTATTTCCGCCTACCCGCAATGATGGCTATTGGCTTTGGCATTCGGCTACTGGTTCCAAGCATGCGGTATCGAGTTCTGGCTGCGGCGGCCACATTTCGTAGGAGGCGATATGCAAAAACACCCGTGTTTTGTGTGATGTGAGCGCAAGGTGATAAGCCGCAGGGGATCTAAATTAATCAGGAGCCCTGCTTTACGGCGCCCCTCATAGGCCATGTGTCGTTTCGGGACGTTAAACTCCAACGTCGACAATTCACGACTACTTCTGTCTGCTTTGTGCCATGCGTGTTTATGTCTCATGCGTCTGGGTATAGGGGGCAAAAATATTGACCGGGTCACACGAACATGTCAAGAGGTTTACGTGTATCCTCGAGATACGTAGGTAAGCTCTAGCAGTCGAACGCATAGCGTAACACTCGTGCACGTGTGCGACTTATCTGTCATTGCTGGGGGACGACCGTCAACAGTCTCAAGTAGTTGAATCCAAGACGTCACCTGATAGTGGGGCTTCCTTCTGTTTATGTCGCGTGATGTCAACAACAGTCACCTCAAGGCGAAGGAAATACAAACATGATAAGACGGCGACCAGTTAGAGATGGATTTAGTTACAACCCGGCTAAGGGTAGTAAAGTTTACCTGACAGCCTCATGACGTAAAGACAGCCTCAAATGTATAGTCGAAGCACAGGAAAAAAGAAGACAGAAGAGCCAGACACCAGGGACACGACGTGTCGCCATAGTATATCGGTCGCAGATGTGACTTCTCGTTCACTACGGGGAAGACTCTGGTCGGACTTAACCACATGGTGTGCATATGTGCATGTGTTAACTATTGTTCTCAAACGTTGATTGTAGGTATGCCACAGAGAAATAACTATTTTGTTTCATGCGACAATAACAGAACCAAAATCTAAATTTTTTAGAAGCCCCTCCTAACGTCGACATCTAAGCTGGCAGCCGGGAGTGTTTCGTCGCACGAAATCCAACACACGGGACGGGTATCATATCATGAGACGTCTGGGTGGCGTACTGCACCCACATATCGGTAGACGGTCGCTATCTAGAAAAGTTATTTTTTCTCCTCTTTATTTAGTGACGTCGTTTTGACAACGAAGGCGTTTCCTTTGACGTCATCAAGCCTTGAACGAGCAACAATTCTCCATTTCAAGAATGCTTTGCTTTCTTGGGGTACCTCCTCTGATAATTTTTCTGTGGACTTCATTCGTACAGAAAATATTAAAGAATATTAGCATAGCGAAGCCGTACTATCGTAGACGCACATCGGATATACGGATGCCTGCTGCGCTCGCGCAGCGGCAGGTGTGTGACCTAAGTGGCCACGCACCTGTCTCTTGGAGATACGTATATGCTAGCAGGTACGTCTATGATCTGCTATAACTCACTATTAGGGCTTCACGAAAAGACGCTAATATCTAATGACTTCGCTATTTTTTATTCCTTGCTTTAGATACTAAGAAGCAGGCAGAAACACATTAGAGTAGTGCTAAGTGCACAGACACATTCGCGAAAACATCTCGGCTATGCGCCTAAACGGAACGGAGCTCGGAAGTAACGCTAAATGCACGACTTCGTCGTACACTTCTAAGCTCTTGTATGAGGATGTAGGTTTTCGCGAGTAGTATAAATTCCCGTGCCCGGTGGTATGCTGCTTTAAGAGTCATTAAATGCAACTGGCAACAGGATGCAGCAAATATGCACCCACAGAAGTACCATGCAGTCATGTTTCTTCTTTTTGTGTGTACCGCCTTTTTGTGCGTTGCTTGCCATGGTACACTGCATCCATTTCGTTCGAATTTGGTTTCTATTACACACTTAGATCTTTTCTTGAACACACGCCCTTTATATTTCACTTCTGGCCACATGCATTTTCGATATGGTGGAAGTTATGTCGGTAGAAAGTGTCCCACAGATTCGCTAACTCCGAAAAATGTTCTCAATCGCGGTTCTATATCTCCTGCATCGGCAAGCCTTTGCAATGTTCCAGCTATTCACAACGTTAACAAATCTATTTTTAGTTGCAAGAAGATAGACAGAATGCACATACAATGCAAGCAGAGAGGTTGCAAACCGAATTCGCACAATGTGGAGCTGTTATCTAAATAAACAGAGTAAATCGAACATGGGATGGAGGAGGTCTTTTACGTTCCCGAAATTGGTCAAAGGTGGGTAGCCAAACCGTGAATTTATTGACATCCTAAAAAATTCAGGGGGCACTTTGACTGTCTAAGTGCGTAGAGGCGAAAGCGTTTTCCGCACCACTTTGACTGCCTTTGTGGCACTGGTGTCGTACCACTGGAAGACGTCGCACATAATTAATGACTAATTACTAAGTAATGACAAATCAATAATTGATGGTTAATTACTGAATACTAATTAACTGCTAATTGATGACGCTTAAGCTTCGCCTTTAGGAGTGGAACGCGACAGCGTGTTTTAGCGCTGCCAGGGAGTCCACGGAACGCCACCACCCTTTGGGCGCGATGCCTTGCCCTTTGAACGCAACGCTTTTTGAAGAAAGGAAATGGCGCAGTAATTCTCTGTCATCTCGGTGGACACGTGAACCGCACCGTACAGGAAGGGAGGAAGTGGGAGTGAAAGAAGAAATAGGAAGAGGGGCCATAATGATGAATATGACAATTGTATTTGAGGGAAGGAAATTAGGCAGTAACTGTCTCACATATCTGGGTGGACACCAGTCAAAAGCGTGACACCTCCGCTGACAAGCATCTGCTGACAACCTTTTGTCGACAATGATGAGTCATTAAAGGCTTTCGCCTTAAAAAGTGTGCTTTAGGTGCACGTTGATTATACCTCAAAAGATCAGATAATTGTTTCACAGCTAATTCATTTAATAGCATCAGTAGTATAGCCGTCTTTCAGCGGAAAAGCCCCGGTCTGTGTGCCAGCGCCCTTCAGTGTCTCGTATCAGGGTAGCGCTTTGAACTCTCTGTTTGCGTCGCAGCAGGAAAGCGAGATTTAGAACCATTTCAAATAAACATCTGAAACTCCGTTTAACGTCCACAATATTATTTATTGCATATTTTTTTTTGATATATTTTTCTTTTCTTTTACTGTCTTCCCTGAATCTCGTTTTTCGACACCGAAGGACATGCCAGTGGTGACCAACACACTGGAAAAATAATTACTTTTCTCTGAAAAACTTTTTCTCAACTCCGAAAACTTGCACTGGTAAGGTACCATCGTCAAGCCTTCAACGTTCCAAAGTAGCTGCACATTGGCCTTCTTAAACATACCATTTACGGAATTCACACATGCACACTTAGTCCGGATGGAGGGAGGACGTATAGCCTTGGTCAAAAGTTTTCAGGCTGCATAGTTTGTTTTTCAATCGTTTTGCGAAGAGATTCCATTGACCCTAAACGCCAAATGACCTTCAAACATGATGACTATGCTTATCGTCACCTCGTGGAGATTTAGAGCTCGATAGATGCCATTGGTACGGCACTACACGCCAAGCCATGCGGCCAGAATTTCTTTTTACCAATGGGTTCGCATGCAAAAGTGAATATGGGGCGTACTCCCACGGATTGCATGTCTGTTGCTAAACGAGCCCTTGGGCTTTTCTTTTTTGTCGACCAGTACATATAGACACCCTAGGTTATTCACGGTCTCTAATATATCCAAGTCTGAATTGAAGTCTTGATATTCAATAGATAGAGCATTTGTAAATGTTACCCCACATTAAAACAGCCACGTGTCCATTGCGGTGTAGTGCATGCGAACCGCGTTAAAGCGGTATATTTCTCCACACTTTTCAATCTTCACAAGCAGAAATTGCAGTGTGTGTAACTGAGCTCGGAACGCCAGTCTGATAACTGATGGGAATGTACTGAGAAGGTGAGCTATCTAATGTCAACGAATAAATTCGTGTTACTCGGTTATTGCTTCCTGCACATCTTTCCGCACGGCACACGCTTTCGACTACTGAGCCACAGTGCGAATATGCAATGGACACCATGTTTTCAGCGAGCACTGTACAGCCTTCCCTGTAATGCGCTTTCGGCTCACGTTCGTCGATTTAATAAATGTAATTTCACTGATTCACAGTGAACGAAGATTAATCCCTGACTGTCAAACTTTGCGATAAGGTTGCAGTACGTAAGCAAATAAGGAAAAATAGCTGCGATAACGAAGCGCAACGGATAACTTTATGTTGCAGTTATGCCTGTGCAGTATTTTCAAAAGTGTAATGGAAGGTTTGCTTCCGGGCAAAAAAATAAAAATAAAAACAATTTAAAGTCTGCTATATGCAGTGCATCAGAAGTTTTCGTCATTGTGTTTCGTATTCCACAGGGCTGTTCGGAGTACCTTCACCGGACTTCCGTCTTTGCATCATATATGAAAGATAGGCTCACCTTTCTCAAACTGGCAGCTTGGGCGATCTGGAGTGCAGGATGGCCTACGTTCGTTCTTGATACCCATTTTGGGGGTCCTTAGGAGAGTCCGATTGGTCTTTAGTTGAAGCAGGCAGGAGGACTCCAAAAGAAGCTACCCCGCTCCCGAAGTGCCTGACTTAAACAGTCCCGCTTTGCGGGAGATTTGCAATAACAACAACAGGGAGAGCAGCGGCACTCTTTTCCGCTGCGCCTACGTTGCCTGCTCGTCACTCGTAAAGTATGCTGTAGTGTGCAGTCCACGCTCCAATCAAGACGGATCTTCGTACTTCTCCCGCGGTGAGCAACGTGCTAACAAGAGCCCATCACGTCGTTCTCTAGAAGTTTAAAGCCTTCGTCCCATCTTCTCCTCCAATTCTCTCTTTTACTGTTTTACATCTCTCTCTCTCCCACTTCCACGCCTCCACAAGTATCGTCACGTGACCGAAAACCTACCTATGCACGACACAAAGTAGAGGGTGATTTTCAAGTGCCCCTGATAAGAGCCCGAGTAGCCCCGCGGTGATCTGTGTTCGGGACCGACCACCACCCTCCAGAGAAAGGGAAAGAAAGAGGGTGGCCAAACCAATAGGCTGCCTAGTGTTGTTCTTGTCCTCGGCATCTTGCATGGGACAGCTAAGCATGCGGAGGAGATATGGTTTTAGGGCGGCTCCTTTGTTGGGTAACGTGGCTGATAAAAGGTGCGTACGTGGGCAGCTTTGGCGCCGATACCTCCAGGTCGCTTGCAGATGACACGCGGGGCCCTTGTCAGTGGGTGAATAGGGCGCTATTCTATACGCGGTATGTTGGAAACGCTTGAAAAACCAAGGATGTCACACAAAACCTAGTGGTCGAGATTATGGACGAAGCTCGTCTTGGTGGGTATAGAGTGCCACAGGGGAGAGAGGACTGCCATTGGCTTCATACAGCTAATGTCTGCGGCTAAGGAACCCCTGATATGTTTCGTAATTATCGGTCAACGCTCTCTAGCTATGCACGTGTAGAGCAGCTCCATGTGAAGAACTTACAGTTCAGAATTGTAAACTTCGAGTTTGAGCTCTCTCAAAAATGCAGCTTGTTGAGAGTGGGGACTTTGGCATCGTGGTAAATATGACGTGTTGGGACTACCGTTGCTGACTAATAGCCTGCAAAAACGCGCATTTAGCAATGTGTTTGGGCGCTACGATTTTTTTTCTCGCATTAGAGAGCTCTATACTTGATGACGTGCTTCTCTGCCTTGAATCACCATATTGACGGTAGAGAAGATACATGCAATTTAGTCAATGGTAGTCCAGCCACTGTTTTGAAAATAGCGCTGCCTGTTCTGGCACTATGTCATCGACAAGATATTTGGCGAGGCATAATGCAACTGGTTATGGGTGTGGTAGAGCGTTGCATGCGCAGACAGATCATGACGTGTGTTGAACCAGGTAAGCATGCCGCGTTAAGGTGTCGATTCAGGTATAGATGCTGGGAATGCTGATTCGTTAAACTGACGCTTATTTGTCTGTGGAAGGCTCCGAAAATGTTGGCTTCACAGCGAGCAATCCTTGCATCATGGGGAATCTCTTGCCTTGTGTGCAGTGTGCCACACTGACGAAGGTGCAGGAAAAGTCAGACATGGTACGTTGGAGAGCTGTACTTGTGTTCCACTTGCCTTATGCCGCTATCTATTCGGCACGATGCCAAGAAAAAGAAACGAAGGTAGCCCACTACAACAGGGCTACGTGACTGAATCCGTGAAAAGGAATCGTGAGCCAGGGATTCTGTGTTCTTGTTTTTTTCTAGCTAGGACGTCCGTAGATGAGCTACATTTTTATAAACCTGCTCTTACGACGCGAGTGAGGTTGAACATTGAGAGCGAATATGCCATGTAACTAGTGGTTTAAAGCGTCAGATACTGGAGCGGAATTCCTCGCAATTACTGTTACGTGTAGCGCTGTTACCTCTTCATATTAGCGTGCCACTGCATTCGCTTTTAAGCTTTCAAGATTACAATGCATATATATAGGAAAGGTTTTGGTGCATTCGATATATGTCACCTTACAGACAGCCGCTCTAAAGCCTCTAAAAGTTATGCCTCGTGCTAGCGCTAGGCGAGGAGTGCTTGGAAACAATGTGCGGCATGACGCACACGTTGACGTAAATTGTAGAGAAACAAAATGCCAGTAGACTACTCAACTTTAGCTAAAAGCAAATGCTGGCACCCGGAGCCCATGTAGTAGTAATCATCTGAACAACCAGGCTTCGGCGAACAAAACTAACTACACTCTAAAAACCTCCAGGCGAGCCCTTGTCAGCCCTCGATACACTACTGCAAAAGGCGGAATCGTGTTGAGCCTTGTTGCCTTGCTTGCATACACGTCGAACTTTGTGTGTGCATGCATGGTGCGTCGATTGAGGACTGTGCATTCTATTCAGATTATCTTATTCTTCTTCGTCGCCTACTAATTCTACCTCTTGTTCTCCTTACAAGTTGACATGGAGAACATAGATAACTTAGGTTACCAAAGCGGCACTTTTCGCGCTATGCGTGTCCATTACGTAGCCATAGATACATCATGTTGTTGTGCCCTTGACTTGGGCGCTCCTCATACTCATCTGCGTGTTGACTTATTTTTCCTGTTCTACCGAACCAACTTGTAAAATATTAAATCTGGTTCTAAGCTTTCGTCCACAAACGGACTTAAAAAAAAAAAAGAAACTGCGGATACAGGAAAGTGGCATGTAGACGTGAAATGCATTTTGTTCGGTTTATGAGGGTATAATGTCCCAAAGCGACTCAGGCTGTGAGGGTCACCGTAGTGAAGGGCTCCGGAAATTTCGACCACGTGGGGTTTCTTAACGTGCACTGACATCGCACAGTAAACGGGCCTCTAAAATTTCGCCTCCATCGAAATTCGGCAGCCGCAGTCGGGATCGAACCCGCGTCTTTCGGGTCAGCAGCCGAGTTCCATAACCACTGAGCCACTGTGGCGGCGAAATGCGTTTTGTGCAATATAAAACAAAACAAAAAAAAAACCTTCGACAGAAGTGTACTCAACAGATACACTGCATCAACGCATCAGTGCCGTTTGAAGTCATTGCGGTTGTTGCTTCTCAGCTGCGCCAAGAAATAACACTGTTCGGCGTCGCGGCACTCGATGACGAAGTTCACATAGACCGGCCAAGAGATAGTAACCGGCTGTTGTGTTCGCTCAAGGCTGTGAGATTACTACCCCAGGATACCCGTTGAGAAGCAATGTTCCGACACGGGAATGGAAACGTTTAGAAAAGAATCCGACTACTCTCCAGCGTAGAGACACAGCGCGATCAGCAGCAACTATTTCGATTCGCCGACCTAGCAGCCCCCTAAAGTCACGTCTTGAAAACTGCGGAATCTCCTACTGCTCTGAGTACGTTAAAAAAAAAATAAACATCATTTGATGAGATTCTGCACGCGGTTCTTTAAATTAGAAGAATAATGGCTCAGTGTGGTTAGCAATAGCTGCATGGATACTACAAAAGCTGATTCTACTATTAAATAAAACCTTATCTGCTTAGGAACATTTGCTGTAGCATTAAGAGGTAGGCCAATGAACGTATTAACTTTACCATCGTAGTAATTCTTCATGGTGAAATATCCTTAAGCGGATGATATTGTACAGGCTGGGGACATTAGAGCCCTTAGAGAACTGTTTTAGAAACACATGCTTACGTGGCACAATAACCTAATCACCAGAACTTTCTGTCCCGCAGCGAAAGAAAATCCTCTCAAAGTAGATTCAGTTCGCGCTGTAGTTACCCGTAGAAGAAATAAAAGGGCAACTTTTTTTGTTGATGTATCGTAAAAGAAATGAGGTTTGGATGGGAGCAAGTTTCTTTAGGAGAGACCCAGAATATTACTCAAACTAGTGGCAAATTCGAGTATTCTGTATTTCTCTAAGCTCCGATGAAGGCGATGACGTTATGAAGCTAGTCACGCTGATCACTCAGTTAGTAAAAAAGCGGCACAGTAAAGCTAGCTCCTTAAAAATCGTATTAAATTAAATTCAGGTCGCCTTGCCAACTATTCTGTCCTGCTCTATCTTCATATTTGAGTCACCTGCGTCACGCTCGGTGGATTCCTATTAGTAGTGCGAAATTATTGTGAACAACAACACTCTTGGAGCAGGCCGAGAGAATTCAGGGTAGAGATACTGAGCAGAGCACTTCTTTCTATGGCATGCACTGCAAGAAGTTGGGAAAAAAAAATATAAAGACACTGTCTGTACTGACTGTACAGACACTGACTGTACTTCCCCTTAAATCAAACTGCAATGGTCGAATGCGCAACTATGAACGTAGGTCCGGGACAATTCGGATAATGTGGGCAGCCACGAACCTTTATCGAAATGTTGAGAAACAAGAGCCTCTGCTATTCAATCGTGTATTTTGGCAGCGGAACGATGGCGTGCTTGGTTCAAGAACGACGCATTGACGGTGGCAGCGCTCTTTTCTGTTGCCTTTACTTTCTCTACTTATCACCTTACCCCATTGCGCTAAGAGATTAAGTTGCGTCTTTATTAAGCTGCGGATAACTTTCTCTTTTAGTTTTCTCGGATTATTTCAGTGGGTTGTTGGTTACTAGAATTAACTTTTTTAACGTCACATGAATGCGTTGCCTGAAAAGATTACTGACAAACCTGCGTGACATGAAGCAATTATGGTATCTTCAGTGCAGAGGAAGACTGCGTCGGCCTGCTGTTTTGCAGGCAAACGTAAAAATGAAATATTGAGAATTGCTCATGACATGAAAGTGGGATTGTGACATATATTGATGGAAATGCATGAATTTCGTAAGCAAGCACTGTTAGTTTTCTTTCTGAAACGAAAACGGGCCAAGAAAAGCAAGCAATGAGAGGTAAGTGGGACAATCAAGCATCCGCCATTGACTCCGTCTGAGTTTCTGAGTTTTCTCCGCAGATTTTATCAAGTCTGTTTTCTTCGTTTTCCTCTGCCTGGGCTGTGATAGGCGACGCTGGGTGCTTATCACTTCGGGCCTATTATATTTGAATTAATTTTAAACAATAATAACATACAATTAAACAGCAGCTTTGTTTGCCACAGCATGTTCTGATGTCCTGGCTGGGGTCATTTACCCTTATTTCAAGGAACTGTGACAAAGGAGGGAACAAAACTATCTCAAGACGTTGATGGGTACGGATTGCTCTATCAGCAGCAGCATGTAGCAGAGACAGCAGATGAAAAACAAAGCGCAGACAAACTGTGGTAATGTCTTCCGTATCTTTTTTTCTGCAAGAATACCCCGAGTCGTCCGACATTTCTCGCACTGTGCTCTTCGGACAATGTTACCGTAACGTTTCGACTGGCGTTTTTTCATCAGTGTTTGTAATACTCCTCTGTTACTCGTAACATTCCTCTGTTAACGGCATATACTATTCTATCTATTACCTTTCGATTTACGTTAATTTGTTTTTCTCCACCATCGCTTCATTTCAATGTTGTGTTAGGCAACAAGGTTTGTTGGCCCTTTATCGTAAGGGGGCAGATAAGCTCCTTAGGTAGCGCACAAAGGCAATGGAGCCGAACGATTCAAAGAAGTCCTCAAGTGCGCTCGACGTCTCCAGGTCAAGTTCTTTGCGAAAGAGACCTTCCACTATTCGTTGCATCTGCCATTGTTTTTTTTTTTCTGGAATTTAGGTATGACGGTCAGGTAAGAATAAAATAAGCATGCGCTGTACATAAGCGCTGAAATAGTTAACTGCTGTGGTTTGTGGCTGAGCTTGTGCCGAAGAGGGAAGAGCACTAATTTTAATTTGATTGGAATGCCTTTCTCTCTACATGCAGCACGAAAACAAGAAAAGCAAACACAATGGTAGAAAATTATACCTACGAACTTCCTGCTGCGTGCCAAAGTGGCAAATGACATAACAAGGCCCTTAAATACTTGACGCATGCAAATGATGGGCAAGTGTATTATTGCACGAGCTTAAAGCGGAAAACTCGCCAAAAATGTCAGCACGCACATCGACTTGGAAAGTGTCATCGTCATCATCAGCATGACTACGCCCACTGCAGGGCAAAGGCCTCTCCCATGTCTCCCCAATTAACCCGGTTGGAAAGTGTATTTGAGGGCAAGCTATAAATGCTATGAAAGGAACAAAATTTTAAAGAAATGGCTCAGCAAAGAATTTGTGCCATTATCTCTTAAAAGCTTGAGCAGGAAATGTGAAATGCAGTATATGTTTTGAGCAAAGAATGCAGAAAAATTATGTCAAATTTTATGCACTAAGGCATCTAAACAAATAGGCACACAAGTGAGTACTCGTACAGAATAAATTTTCTAAAGATGCTTTAAGGTAAATACTAGATTGTTGCTGTTCACAATAACGAAAGCATATCAGAAGACACCGTAAGAAAAAGTTTTTTAGAAACCATTATGTGAGAGCTGTAATCAGTGCATCAAGAAAGCACTACGCAGCATATACACCACAAACGCAAGGAAAGAATTCGTGCACTCTTTTTTTTTCTGAACAAATTCTCCAGTAATACCTTCCATGTGAAATAAATGAGTATTGTACTTCTCTGCATCGTAGTGAGGTCCTTTTCAGGCTGTGTGTTGCTCTTTAAAATGGAAGCAATCAATATTCATTGTCTCATAGTTAAAGGGTCTCGTGAAAGGTTTTTAGGTTACAGGAAATTCCAGTCTTGTGTCAACATAACAGGAAAGACACGACAGGAGACGATATACCATACCACACCACACCATACCATACCATACCATACCATACCATACCATACCATACCATACCATACCATACCATACCATACCATACCATACCATACCATACCATACCATACCATACCATACCATACCATACCATACCATACCATACCATACCGTACCAGTCGTCTTTCAGACTGATTTCACAACACACTTACGAACGCCGTATCTGTTTCAGTTTTTCCAGGGGTTATTTAACATTGAGTTCGCCAGCGCAAGAAATGACTGTTCACGTCTGCCTTCAATGCCCATAATAAGGGCAAGCAAGTAGAATAAAATGAAAGCAAAAAAAAAAACCTGGAAGCAAGATTCTTCTGACCGAGCACTTATGAAGCTGTCAGTCGGTGCCTTGTAACACTGGGTGTATTGACCACCGTGACATAACGTGGAGTTAGTAGGAAAGGCCACTTCTGCACAATGTGAAACAGCTTGCAAAGTCATTGAATTTGTGCATCGGAGCGTTGAGAATAGCAGTTCGCGCTGCGTCAAAGCCAGCGCTTTCGAAAGAGAACTGAAAAAGCAGTGCTAAAAACGTGTTTTAACATCCTGAAAACTGCCACCGAGAGGTTGGTTGCCGTCAGAGGATTTTTTAGCGCTTTTTACGACCCCATTTTCTGACAATGACTAAAGATTGCGTTTTAACTCGCCGTCATCAGCGATGAATGCGAAGCACGGCCACACGCGCGATTTAATAATTTCGTATTGTCCAGGTATATATCACACTGAAAGACTTTGAAGTGCAGCCTGAAAACGTGGCTTTCATTTCTAAGCAGCCTTTCTGTGATCGTGCACTCTTTACAGTGCAATATTTTATTTTCCTTGCCTGTATAAGTGCATTAAGGTTTTTGATGTTTTAACGTCCCAAAGTGACTTAGGCTATGAGGGACATCGTAGTGGAGAGCTCCGGATGATTTCGACCACTTGGGGTTATTTATTTAAAGTCCACTGACATCGCTCAGTACACGGGCCTCCAGCATTTCGCCTCCATCGAAATGCGACCACCGATGCCGGGATCGAACCCGAGTCTTTCAGGTCAGCAGCCGAGCATTATAAACACTAAGTCACCACGGCGGCTCTGTGTGTATTGGCTACGGATCTTTGTGGAAAGGATACACGATATGAAAATATGCTAAACATGACTTTGCTTTCAAATCACACAGCCCCTTTCGCGATTTATGAATGCTTTCGAGAAATTTCTAAGCATTCAGATATAGATGTTTTCTCATAAGGAAAAAAAAAGAAACTCGCGGTTAATAAATTAAGTAAATGTAAAAGCGCACTAAGGGCATTTGCATACCGCTATTTTTTTGCATTTTTATTTACTCCCCGCATCCATTCAATTTTCGTGTTTAGGGAGGCCGGTCCGCTCGCTAACAAAATCAAGCACAGCAGCGACAATAACAGCGATGCTAATAACGGCGACTGCTTCTGCCTAGCAGCAGTTTTCAGAATTAACCATAATATGTTATCTATTATGTCGATCTACGAAAAATCACAAGCATCCGGTTCCTGCAAGATTACACGAGCAATACGGATATGGTTCCTCTTTTATGCCTTTCTGACCCGCACGGATTGTGTACTAAAATCTAACTGCAAAGAGTTCTTTCAGTATGGTGAGTTTAACATTCGGTTATCCTTCCTTAACGGTTTTGAGAGGAAAAAACGTTCCTTCTATAATATGTCGATAGTTCATGAAGAAAATTAAATTTTTAGATTATACGCATTTATTTTTCTATGTACATATTTATCTATGATGACTAATAAATTGTCTGACATGCACAGCGTGCTTTAAAAGAACCATGCGGCAATTAATGCACTCGCGCTATGGGGGCTGCTCCGAAATACTCCTTTGCTGTTGAATAGAATTCGCCATAAAATTGTACGATGGAGGTGCTGTCATATCATGGTAGTTGGGCGCGGCCTCAGTTCGATTTGCACAACTAATGGAGCAATATCACTGCGCCTTTGAGAGGTTCTTGAAAAGCCGGCTTTGAAATTCCATTTTCACACGCTCCGAAGTGTGAGGAATCTTAAGAGTCTGCGTGCCACTTCAGAAAAGGAAAAACCGTTTTTCAAAGGTAGGAGATTAAGAATTAACAGAGGTAATTTTAATAATAGCCGCAGTGGTTGCATATCCAGTTTACGGGAACCCTAAAGCGTAGCTGGCACATCTTTTTACTTGAAGAGGAAATGTCCTTTTTACCTCATAATAATTTTTTATCACTAGCGTGCCCTTAATCGGCTATCATGTAACTTCATTGTTGTCATCTCATTCGAATTGAGTCCAACCTCTGCAGCTGTTTTAACACGCTCCAGTTTTTAAGGATGCTATTAATAAGAGAGAGAGAGAAGGGTGACAGTTTTAGCCAACCTTCATGCATAAGGTGTTCAAATCCTCATATCTTTCTCCATCTTTAAAAAAAAAGTTCCGCATTTTATACCTGGTACCCAGTTTCGGTGCCATCGCGTGAAAAACGGTGTGCACATTACTCGCCTTCCTTACGAGCACTCTACTTTAAGGGCCAACTCAGCCGTTGAAATCACAATGAACGTCAACTTCGAAATTAACGTCATGGGGCTTACCTCGAACATAAGGCCAGAGAGGCTGGAGTTCTTCCGGTGACGCCGAGCGTCGAGAAGAGGGCTTCGGAAACAGCATTCCCTCAGAAAGGACTGCGTGCCATATGTTAGTGCGCCCATAGTGCTCATGGTATAATGGAGGCCTATGTTCCAAGACAGGGAGATAAACGTAGAAGAACTGCAGATTGGGCTAGTTGGTGTAGATTCATAGTGATGGTTAAACAGCGCAAACACACACAGACCAAGAAGGAGACAAGACACACACAGCGCTGAACTTACAACTGATTTGTAATCAGTTGTAAGTTCAGCGCTGTGTGTGTCTTGTCTCCTTCTTGGTCTGTGTGTGTTTGCGCTGTTTAACCATCACTATGAGATAAACGTGGTTGGACGTGGATATCCTTTGCAATAGGGAGACCCCTGCTTATGGGGTAGGCACGTGCCGAGTTAATGAATAAACCAAAGCGGTCCGCTCCGGCGGCTCACTACCAAAGCGGAGATCGCGCTCGCAAACGCAATCCTGTGACGCTCGACAGCTCCTCTCCACTGACTTCATCGTGGATGGCCAGCTTGCTCGAGGAGCCTTCTTTATTTCGCAGCTGCGGTTCCCACTGGTTGTTGTCACTGTTGGGCCTTCTCCGCCAGCCCCGGCTGGCTCGTACCTGTTTTCTTTGTGGCTTCAAGAAAATACGGGCGGGCTGGCGAAACTCTCCTAGCGTGTCTTCGTTGCTAGGCTAACTGGCATCTTGACAGAGGCGCGGCTAGAAAGCTTGTCTGTTCCGCTTCTCGCACTTGTCACTTTTTTGGCTTCCGAGGGCTTCGGATGCGCGGAGCTACGTACGGGACCCCTAACGAACGTTAGGCAAACAGTTGCTTCGCGTGAAACTCGTGCAGTGTGGCAACCTGCCGTCACATGCTCTAAACAATTTCTTCAGAAGTCGCGTCATGAAGCACATCCAGAAGGCGCCAGTTTGGAACGCCTGCAGGGGCTAGAGGGAAGTTTGAAGCCGAGTTTTTTTGTCAGAGGTGAAAGATATGGTGCTAAAAGTTTCGCGATGATGAGGAAGATAGGTCGACCACGATTTATGACCACGAATAGGCTTAGTAGGCTGAGAAGAATGGATTTTGAGCGCACTGAGTTTATGAACTAGATATGGGCTAGAGGGTAATGACGATGAGTGGTTAAAGGTCCCAAAGGCACTTGCAGTGATTCTTTGGGAAAGGAAGTGAATTTGGGTTGGGTATATGAGCCGCGTAAATTATGTCCCGTGTGGAGGAACTGTGAGGAAGATAGAAGCACACCCTGAATGCGGAAGCCTGAGAGCTTTCAAATTTTCGCATTGCAGGCAAGCTCACACCAGAGAGGACCAGTGCAGCTTATTATAGGGACGTACTGCACGCTGAGGCCTTGCTTGCTCTTGTGGACGCGGACATCGACACTGTGATCCGTAGATGATCAAAAATGTCGATGAAAACAACATTGCACAGTAGCTGTACAGCTCTAACCGACAAAGCGCATCACAAGCTGCACGACGGTCCATTGTGTCAGCGCAAAGTGTCGTCATATGGAACGTACTTTATTAAAACTCCTGCTTGTAATTTATTGACGTGGTCTTCCAAAAATGCCACATTTTTTGGCGGAATCTGGTATAGCATCATGTAAAAAAACTGTCAAAACATCTTAACATGAATCAGACTAGTTACCAGCCAGCACAAAGTTTTTCTTATCGCACCGTTGATAAGGAATTAATTGCACTTTCGACAGCAGAGTGAACTTTATGAAGTCCATTCTGGTTATAAACAGTGGTTGTCGAGAAAACACTCAAGACTTGTTAGGGTCACACGTTACATCGCGTTTTCAGTTGCCATTAACGAGAGCCATAGGCGTGTATATGTCGAGAGGGAATCTGCTTAATTTGACCTGCGCCAAGCACCCGCTATTCAGCATTTATCTCATTGCTGTGAAGCGGTGCCAGAGGGCGAAAAGAGCTCGTGCAGGGTTAGGAGGTCTTATGTTGCTTGACGACTAAGACCGTGAGGCGCAAAGTCGGTGGTTCCATGTGACCATAGAGCTGAAAGATGCGTCGAAGCAATCAGCACTGCGTCCAGCGTATATGATGAGTCCGGAGGTTCGTCTGCGGTGGGAGGAGAACAGCGGCGCAGCGGGGGTGTTGTTATTTAAAAAAAAAAAAATTGAGTGTTGCTGGTTCACAGGGCGAGGCAGCGGTCGGATGAACAGCCAGACTATGAAGAGTTTTTCTGAGTTTCCTGCTTGGTTCGTGAAAACGTTTATAAGATTAAGGGACAGCATTGGAACGCTTACGTTCGCTTTCATAGCGTGTGATTTGGGCACCTATGACCTCATCGCGTCTCTCTTAATTCAGTGAAAATTTCTTGTAGCACGGCCATATTGTGCAGAAAAATGAAAAAAAAAATGAAGAAAAATGGCCCTTGCCCCTTAAGTAATAGAAAAAGTCTTGCGGCGCCTTCAAGCATTTCTTCATATAAGTTTTCTCCCACGTTGCGTATTACAAGTTGAAAACCTCGAATGCATAATGTTTCAATATTGTGATTAATATTAAGTCCTTCATTAATAGAACCGGATCCAAGGAAGGGCATGCACATCGCATTTGTTGTGCACATAAATTAGTGCGAAAGCGCTACTACAGACGTAGCAACCCCAAGCAAGAATATTGTTTTGTGCTCTGGTAGTAACTCGGGTAAGCTTTCGTTAGCGCGGAGGAGCGACGCGCGAGCTGCTGCCAATTGTGGCGTCATCCCTAGCTGCCCACCGGATTGTGAGCAATCTGACCACCGTATCGGGCGGAAGTTAAATTAATGAATGGTCGTGAGAGGTTGGAGACCATCTATGCTGTCACTTGCGCCAGCATTGTTCGCAGTGATACTGGTAGCTGATATTACAGAAAAAGAGCGTTCTTAGGCTCATGCGGCATCGACGGCGCAAAGCTTCATTTCCGCCGTCTAGCTTCTGTCTTGGGTAAATATTTTGTCCGTGATCCGGAGTACGTATACACGCTTCTAAAAGTGAAGGCGATAACGATTGCTGCGAGCTTCCCGTTCCTTGGCCGTCGTCTTAAGAGGCGGTTTCCGAGGATAACGGCTCCTTGAATGCACGTGCCCATTCGTCTTAGAAAGATGTTTAGAGTGCGTACGTGCCAGCCCGAGTAGGGCGACGAATATCTGAGACCCATTGAAAGGGCAACAAATAATCAGTAGAAGCGTGCTTGACAGACGCACGTACTCCAATGTCTAGCTTCAGGCTTCCAACTTTTGCATCTGTCGTCTGTTTGTAGCGTTCGCCGATGCATTATTGCGTGCACTGGGTGCAGCGCAGTGTGTTTTTGAAAGCTTGCAAACAATTTAGATCGTAAACGAAAGGACACTCTCTGCATGAGATCGTAATGGTGCGAACCTATTCACAGCGGTAAAACTGTTTCATTGGCTAGCGAGGCTGACGAGAAAAGTGATGCACATAATAGCTGTCGAGGTCTGTGTGGGAATGAGCCAAGTAGCTGGAAAGCTTATTAAAACAAATGCACGCGAGAGATGGCCGTTTACAACTGAATATATCGGCCACATCAGAGAGCTGCTGTGAACCATTTTTTTCTTTGTTTAAATGTTCCTCTCTCGAGTGGCGCCTCACAGCAATGCTTCACCTCTTGAGTAATCGTCCTAAACGGAGGAAAATGTTCTTATACGCAAGACGGCAATTGCGGCTAGTTGGTTACACATACTGAAGGTTTAACGCGCTACAACGTGGAAACTGCACACAGTACACAACCGAAGAAACAGAACAAGCTTCTTGTGTTGTTCTGTGTGTTTGTGCTGTTTCCCAGTAGTAGGGTGATTGTTGGCAGCAAAGTGTACTTGATAAGTATCATGCATAAAGCAGCGCAGCTGACGAGCAAAGCCGTGGAAACGGAGAAATCGGCGCTAGTTTGTTCTTATTTGACACCAAGCGCGCAAAAAACGCAAAGACGAGTGAATACGACGACTAGCGCTACCTCCAACTAAATTTTTATTCGAGAGATCGGTCGAAATATACAGGAATATGTAAGGGGGAAGAAGCCCCCTTAAAAAGGTTTACAAGTCAGGACCACGAAGCCAGTCATGTTGTCACGCGGTTCGGGCACAGATACTCGATCTTTTTCTTTCGCGAAAGTGTGACTGTTGGTGCCTGTCACTGCCTTTCCTACCTATCTCCAACGACTCTAGCACCTCTAGTGCGATCTGCATGGGACGGCTGTCAATAATTACAGATCTTTCGAAATCAGGAGCACAGTGACTGGCGCGTTCGACGTCCCATTCGCGACAGAGAATCGCGGCAGGAACGGTATGCCAACAACGCACGTTAAATGCTCGAATCGTGCAAAATCTAGAAGATTTAACTAGCTCACTAAAAAGGGACACAGAAGAGACAGTCATGCTTGTACTCTGAGGAAATGGTGAAATTCTCAAAAGTTCTAGGTACCTCTAGTTTTAGGCCACCCGAGTTTATGCTGCTTTTAGCCATCAATCATCTGTGTCTCGGGGTATTACAGTGTACTGTCAGACCTGTTTTCCAGAGGGTAGTCTGTACGCCAAGGCAGTGCGAGCAGATGACACTAAGACATTTTATTGGTGCTTCTAAAAAGCGTTAGTTATTGCTGTTGTTAGTGCTGTGGAGGATATTTCGTTCTGGCTAACCTTGTCATCTTTTATAGTTGTCGCTCTAGTAAAATCTCTCCACAAAGAAATCCAAGCTCACAGGAGCAACAAAAAAAAAAGAATTAAGCAACAAACACTGCACAGCAAGTGCCTGAAGGCCACATATTCAAGTACAAACTGCTTGCCTTTCGCCCCCTATGGAACGACGTACCCGACCTCTGTCGCCAAATTTTCCACTGGCTTCCGACCTGGCTCTTTTCGGCCATATATGATAATGCATTCTAGATCCGCGCTTGCCCCACTTCACAGCCAGTTCATGTATCTGGTAACGCCGACAAGGCTGTCTCCTTAGCTGAAATGGTATGGCTATGAATATTTTTCATTGCCTTGTGGAATATAACAGTCTAGACGAGAGTCCGGTGGGGTCGCTTGCCCGCTGCGTGAAGGAGGTTTCACTTTAACTGTGCATACGCTTGCTGTACGTCAGGCAACGAGGCTGGACACTGACGTAGAGCGTCGCTGCTTGGCCCTTGGCTTTCACTTGTGGTTATCGTCTTCTATTTTGTCTCTGCTTTATCTATATCTCTACGGATCACATTGCGTCTCATGCTTCCTGCTCTGCCGCGTCTCTCCGTCTGGGGCGTCACAGACCGCTTGGCGACTTCGAACGTCCTTTTCGACTTACTCGGTCGAGGTTGCCTTGGGAGAAGTTTTCCGCGTGTCGTTAATTTTGCTTGTTTCGTGCAGTCACTTTCACAACTTAAATAGAACGTCTAGAGATTGCTGTGTGAGAAAACAATATAGACATGTCGCAGCCGGAGCAGAGCCGAAGGCTCGCGGTAATTAAAACTTCTGACTCCAGTATGTGCGAGCACTTGCTGGTACTGGTGCTTCTAGAGTCTGTATATCCCTCATCACAGTGTTCACAAGCGCTTTCCTCACGTACTCCAGTTTATACTAGGCATGGCTTCCATAAATATTGCATTTACTGCATGATGTAAGACTTAGCAATTTAAAAATACCAGTTAAATTACTGAAATGCTTACCTGTCGTAACATGCACGCAGATTCTGTCAGTGAAAGTAGCCAACCCACAAAAAAACACGAAACTACTTTTGTTACACAAGCAACGAATACCTGACTCCTTGATAGTGTCGCTTGCGCCATCGTGTTTGTTTTCGGATAAATAGTCGAATAGCTCACCCCACCTCTCCGGCTAATTCTTGATTTAAGTATCTGGCGAGACGAGGTGCACCGATCCTCACCTTTTGCGTTAGTGGTAGGGGTTATGTGGTGTTTAACGGCCAGAGGCGACACATGAGCTGTGGTGAGCAACGCATTTAGTGGAGTATTTAGGATTAATGTAGACCATATGGGGTTCCTTAACGTGCGCTGGCATCGCGCAGCATAAAGGTGCCGTTTGTCTTTTGGTTGTCCTTTATAAGGATGGCTTTTGAAGCAGTATAGTTAACACCGGTTTAACCGGAACAGGTTAACTCGAACGGAGGATATAGTTTTTATCTGAGAGCATAGTTTTTTTTTCAGACGGTGTAAAGAATACGTATGTAAATAAGGTTTTATACAGAATGCTTTGTGGAACTGAGTTGGAGTCAATAGGAATCTAGTTTTGCATTTCTTGGTATATCCTCGTCCCCCCTCCAAGACCCGATCGCATCCTGCTCTGTAATCAGGGGGCTAACCTCGCCACGGCTACCTACAGCTTTTTGGCGAGTGCAACGATCGGCCAATGCTCGTGCGTTGACAACTCGATAAGCGTTGCGACTCGCATTTCAGGTCTTTGAAGCTCTTTTTCAAGGTGCTCCAGAATGCATACAATGCTGATTGAACTAAGGAGCAGAAGAGAACAAAAGGCTTATATGTGCTGTAATGAGCGTATGTACGGTATGACGGCTTATTAAATGAATAAATGCATGGCTGTTACTACGAGGGCGAATTAAAAAGTAACCATAGCGATGAAAGGGGCCTTCATAACCACAATTTTATAGAAGAAAATTCAATTTCACTTCAAAGATGGCCTGCTTCTAAATGTCCCAAAGGACGCTCCAAATTTTGACAGTAGGCCCAGCCCAGAGGATGGATTAAGGATGAATAATAGGCGGACTATGGAGGATTGCTGGTATTAGTAAGTGAATTAAGGTGTACGTGTGAATCAGGTTTATATAATCAGTACCTGATGCAGGGCTTGTTGGTTCATGTTACAATATATTTAACAGCGCAAAAAAAGGGCACAACACAGGAAAAGACAGAAAGAAACGGCGCTCTTAATGTCCGTTTCTTTCTGTCTTTTCCTGTGTTGTGCCCTTTTTTGCACTGTTAAAAATATTGTTATATAATCAGATATCATAATCTAACGGAAGGTACTCGAAAAGTTTAGTCACCAGGTTTTCGAATTTCGCTGTGCTATTGACATCACGAGCCCTCTCGATTATTCAGGAAATTTGGTCACGGAGAAACCGGGTCGTTTTTGCAAGGCAGCAACGTAATAGCTATCGTACTGAAAAACTGCTATCGTTTCGTGCACGGTTAAGTTATTCCCTGCCTCAGGGTTGGACATTGTGCCTTGGTCCATCCTTACCATATCATGGTTGGTTGGTTTGTTTGGGTTTAACGTCCCAAAGCGACTGAAGCTATGAGAGACGCCGTAGTGAAGAGCTCTGGAAATTTCGACCACCTGGGGTTCTTTAACGTGCACTGACATCGCACAGCACACGGGCCTCTAGAATTTCGCCTTCAAGGAATTCATCCGCCGCGGCCGGAATCGAACCCGCCCTTACCATATCATATAGAAGATGGTTGCCACCTTGGAAGTGCGCTCAGGTGTGGTGCGGTGTGCAGTTACTCGCTTCTCCGACAGTGAACGGTGAAAACCAAATGATGTTTATCGATGAATATAGCAATGAATCTACTGACGAGCTGCCGGCGCCAGTGGTGGTGATATCGGCAGCATTCCCTGCTGAGGCTCTACTATAAAGTTTTCACAGTTTGCTTGGGTTCCGCGGCCATCATCCTTGCCATCACCTACTCGCTCCCGGCATTGTCGGATATTAAGCAGGAGCTGAACTTCACAGCTGATGACAGTGACTGGTTTGGCTCGCTCGATAAATGCGGTTTCATTTTTGGCGGGCTGCTCGGATGTGACCGAATTTTCGCTGTTTCTGAACTCTTGAGTGGCATAAAAGTTTTTCCAGATAGCCTGAACCAGAGCCTGCTCTGTTTTTTATTTTCAATTCCAGCCGCATTGCTCGCTCCTCAAGGCGGGTCCTTCCGATGCCTCAATTCTTTTATTTGCCTCAACGCTACGCGGCGGAAGCCAGATGCAGTGGGTCTCGGATGACTGCACTGATCCTTGAAGATGCACGCGGCTGCTTGCGACTGCTTCAGTTCATCCTTGTTCCGTCATGGGGCGCCACCAAGAGAGTGGTCTCGCCTACAGCCATGGAGTTGCTGACGGAGGAGAGTAGGAAAAGTGCTTCCGGTAGGTTCTTCATCTGCCGGGTCAGCCTTATCTCGCTAGCATGGACAAAATACAGGAGGTGCTGGTCGATCTAAAGTACTTCTCCCAAGATAATAGACGTCATTCTGCTACGTCAAGCTACACAGGAGGGTAGTATTAGAGACTAGTCTGGATAGTTCCTTGTAAATACGAGCGACGGACATTAAGCGCTCATTTTCCCTTTCGTTAGTTGCCCAGTATCGCCGTTGTAATTACCCCTATCATCACTCTGATACACTTCATAGTGGCAGGAAACTGGCTTCTTGCGACACCCTATATAACCCAGGTTGTCTTGACAGTTATTAAGTAACCTTGCGCCGCCGACTGCAGCAGATCTATAAACGTCTCTTGAGCTGATAAGATAAGCGCTTTCTTCTTCAAAATGTGGGCGCTTGTGATGCGGGTCGGCCTTCTCGGCTATTTCAGCATGGAATTTTTGCGGAGAAAGTAGTTCTTTTTGGCGTTGGACACACGTTGGCTAGAGCGAAAATGGGATGGAATTTACGAAGAGAAACGCATTTCTATGAGAAAGACAAAATGGAACACGGGGTATGCTCTTTAAGCGCATCGAGCCACGCAAGTCACGTTATACGGTTGCCCCATTTGAAAACACTGTAAAAATAACAACGCAACGATTTTGTATAGTGCTACTTCCAGCGGTTTCCGGAGTTGTGCCGAAGTTCAATAGCAGAATAAGCTTTAGCAAAGTTGGAGACAAAAAGGATGAACAATGAAACGAGAAAATCTAACCAGATCAGGCTTACAACTTAAAAGAACAGATGACGAAAAAGTATGTCTCTATCATTTGGCTAATATACTGAGTTGCGTAATGGGTTCGCTTATCTGACAAAGATAGCTACCTGTTATTTCTTTCATAACTACTGCGCGATAAAACATTGCGCCCCAGTTCCACCCATTGAGGAGGACGTGAGGTCAAATAACGGCACTGGATCCTCGTTTCCACTACGTTGCCGAACATCGTTACCCCATATCGCCTCAAGTGCGACTGGAGGCTATCTGTCACCCTGTACTGTGTCCTATTTTCGCGCGATCGCAATGCGGTCGCACAATCATACAATGATTTCTCTGTGAATCCACACCCTTAGTAGAGCACCACTGGTTGTTATAGCCGCCTGCTCATTGTGTTGTTTTAGAGACGGAACCATTCAGAATAGTTACAATACTTCGGTAGTAGGTGTTAAAATTAAGTAGTACACTTCGAAGTATTGCCAACTCGTTAGTTTAGTTTTTGCAGACAACTAATCCTATTTTCACCACCTGCTACCATTATTCAGTGTCATCTTTATTTTTTTCTCAATAATGCACGCGAGAAGCTGCTAGCATCCTCATACTGCATCCGAGTAAGGTTGGTCCTTAACATCACACCGAGTAGTGATTGCTGTATTGATAAGTAATAAATAAAACTTGTAGCGGTGTACTTAAGTCTGCGTACGTGCATAAATGCGAGGGCAAAGCATTTCTCCTACTGCTGCCGAATGTGCTGATGCGTGGTCGTTTCTTTCGGCCTTTGCCGTTCCTAAGTCGTGTTTTCGCTCTAACTTAGGTTCTACCACATCCAAAGCGTGGGACCCGTTGATAGAGCTTCTAGTAATCCACCAAAGTACTAATTATTCAATTATTAATAAGATAACTTAATTGTAATTAATTAATTCAATAATGAGCGATTCATCAATTTGGATAAATTAACGATGAATATGTGAAGTAAATCACTAATTGAACTAATTATAAATATGTCATTTAATTGATAACAAGATTAATGAATCATTCTGTTGAAACACTTGAATATCATTGAATTATTCGAATTATTTAATTTGTTAACTCACTAACTGATCAATTTGAATGAATTATTGATCGATTTTTGATGTCATTAACTGGTTCAACTAATTCATTAATTGGTACATTTAATCAATTATCCATTAATATAATATTTTTGTGACTTAATTATTCATACCTGGTAATTACATAATTATTTAATCAACTATTCTACAATTTGTCCTATAATGAATGAATGGCAGTTCCTGCAGACACGCTCTGCCGACAGGTCTTGTACACGCGACTCTTGAGAGAAGTAATGTTCCCGCACTAATAAGTAAATAGAACATGTCGAAAGCGCGTACTTAACTTGGTCTTCCTAGATTCTTAATCCAAATTTATTTTCGCGATATAATATGTAATTAATAAAACGACCTTTTTTATCTTGTAGGCTTAACGAAATCTGCCGAGTCTAAGATAATATCAAAACGTTAAAGGCATTTATTCTTCGACAAAATTAGGAAGAAGGACGCTATACTCCATTTTCTGACTTGTCCCGTAGAAGTTACTGTGCTCTTACAGGGCCTCATTTTGAAGTTTCTGTTTAAAGGGCCGTGAAAACTTTGCGTCCTTTTAATTGAAGTGTCTATTTCGCTGCTGTTTTTCAATGGAGCATTGTTTATTCAATAGAGCGCTGCTGTGTGGAGGCACTAAAACGGAACGACTATTTGAGCCTAGATTACCTATTGAAGGAGCTGATAAGAACGTCATGGCCACCAGGTCCTGTGCCAGCAGCTGGCACGAGTTCTGGCGCAGGCCCAGTTAACAGCCTTCTTACCTTCATCAGATGATAGCACTCATGGTCGGCGTCACGGTCAATGACCTCATTACGACGGTGATCTCGATTGCGATTACAGTGCGTCAAGCCACGCTCATCTGGCGAAAGTTTTCAATCTTTCCACTTCAAATATTGAGGATACCATTCTCTGGTAGACATACAACTGATGCCTTGACTAAACTACGCATTCTACAGTCCGATGTGAGAGCAAGATCTTTCTTTTGTGCGGGAGTGTTTTGTAACTTACTATGCAGGCGTCTTTCCATCGCCGAAAGCTAAGCAAGAAGAAATTGCTATTGAGGTTCGCTTGACGTGGCGGGATTCACTGTGTTTTTTTTTGAACCCGCATGCATTATTTTCATCATATACGCGCTGTGTCACAGGCTATATTTTTCTAAAACAAAAGCTTTTTGAATGCAGACGAACGACCCTTCATTTGGAAACCTCTCGGTCAAACGAATACTACTGGTGCTACTCTGACAATGCAGGTATGCTTGCACTAAAAGCTTTATTAGCGTTCACAAGAGGCAAGCCAATAATTTCATTCCAAACGCAAACAAGCCGCTGGATCCAATTTACGAACACGTACTCCCCCTTGTAGTAGCTGACATACGACATTAAAAACTACAATATATTTATATATACGAAGAATCGACTGTACAGTTTATGAGCACATGAAACAATGATTCTCTTGTTTTCAGGGGTCTGAATCTTTATTGGCTATAAGCGACATTTATGTTTGGTAATTAATTCACTTTTTAAGGTGTGAGCGCGGGCTAGTTGGTAATCTGTGATGAGCGGGAAGTGCGGCTAACAGAGGAACACTGTAAAGACTGCAGGCAAGTGCAACTTCCTATTAACTTTCTTCGGATCAATCCATTCATTCATTCATTTATTAAGTCCTCAAATGCCCCATTTAAGGGGTATTACATGAGGGGTGGGCGGGGAGTACGGCAGTTATGACAAAAAAAAAAGATTTTCGATGGCAGTCTTGAATTGTTGAAGATCTTCGAGGGAAGCGATATCCGATCCAATCAGAAATCCGATCAATCTTCCTAATAAAATTGTGTTGGAAGTAGTCCGACCAATCTTTCCAATAAAATTTATTCGGAGGTAGCGCCTGTCCGTCGTCTTTCTCACATTCCTGGGTGTGCCGCATTTTACGTTTACTAATTAATCCGCCTACTCCCTGTGATTACCTGCACATTGACAGATATGTTATAAAGCAATGATAGCACAGCATGGTTATCTGATGTGAGGCTCTATATTTTTTAGTTCTGTGAACTACCAGCCGATTTTGCAGAGGGGTGGGGTTGGTGGCGAAAACCATTATTGTTAATTATGGTGAACTGCGATTATAGAGTCCCTTGTCCTGAGCGGCAGCCCGGACTCGACTCATTGTTGTCTCCTGGGGAACCGGGTCAGCGATGAGCAGCAAGGCCATCTACTGCTAATTTGTGATTGAATTCTCTTCGGAGTGGTATTTTATCATGTGTAGCAGAATTAGTGTTGCTACCGCATATTCGGCATCAATTGGTGTGGAAAGTGGGGTAGATATTATTTAGTAAGCTGGAGTCTGGGAAGGTATGTGTTTGTATCAGTGATCACGGCCCTTGTTCTCATTTACGTAGCGAGTGGTGGTCCAGGGGAAAGTTTCTTCACCCGATTTGTGTTGTTGCGTGATTTCATTGAAGGTAGATAACGCATTTTGTGCCCTCTTCATCCTCCTCTGCATTCCGGGCGCATTCACTGCTTGCGAGGAAGCAGTGAGCGGTGCCCATATGATGTTGGTCTGTCGATTGAGGGGATGTGTTAATAGAATTGGTTCGGCGTGTCGCACCCCTCGGACTATTTGCGTATGGTGGACATAGGGCAGGATACTTACACTTTCGAAACATGTCGGTGCCGTACATCTACAGGCCATTCCTGACCATACTCGTAGCGATGTTTGTACAGGAGTCCTCGACATCTGGCGTCGTTCCGGCAGTAAGGGACATTCATCGCGTCGGAAGACTGCGTCGGAAGACTGCGTCGGAAGACTGCGTCGGAAGGCTGCGTCATAATCATTGCAGTTGCTCCAGTGCTCGTAGTGGCGGCCGCCACTGGATTAACGGATCGCGTCTATCGTGATACCTTGCTTTTCTTATCTACCTTCGCCATCAGCTTTTACTTGTTTCTTCTAGGATCCTCATTCTATCTCAAAGAACACAGCGTAGAGACGTTTTCTCTGTCGTACAGCTGACTTCCCGTCGTTTTCACTGGAGTGCTCTTTGTGGCCTTCAACGCCAGTTTGGGGCATCTGGCCTGGGTTCTCCTCGGCGAGATGCTGCCTCTGGCAGTGAAGGAATTTGCCACAGCCCTCTGCACGTCATTGGCTACGAGTTCCTGCTCATCAAAGAATTTTACATGCTACAGAAAGAAGTACAGATGTCCTGAAAGGTCATAAATTTTACCGAACGTACTGAGTGTCGGGCAATTACAGAATTAACCGCAAATATTCCTCGGGACAAAGTGCGAAGTCCAATCATCAAAGAATTTCAAGGGAAGCACAGTAATTGAAATTATTGTGTCTGTACAAACGATCCTTAGAACTACCCGTCGTAGACCTACGAGTGAACGTTAATAAAATTCAAATAACCACTTGGCGACTCCTCCATTCTGATTGCCGCGGACGACATAACAGATGTGAATAGGCACCTTGTGGCTCAGTTTTTAACTCAGGTTCATCGTAGAGAGAGAAAAAGTCGTTTTCTCTTGCATTCAAAACCCTAAGTGGAGACGAATGGGCGAACAGTTTACGTGATTTGTCCTCGAAACGTCCCTCAATTAATGCAAGCAGCTTTGTGCAGCAGGCACGCCCCTTGTGAAATGTTTTGATGACAGTGTTGGGTCTGTGACCAGCTTTGTACAAATTTTAAGGGGCGAAGTAACTCGTTACGTATCTCTTCTGGGTGGTTTATATGGTTTTCGTCTTGCCTGAAAGCCGGCCATTTGTGATGCTGAAAAGCACGTTTTCGTTTTAACCGCGGCTTGGCACGAGTGCCCCTCCGCGTCCAACCATCCAATCCAAATATTCAGTTTTCCCAAGCTGTCCACAGATGGCGCATATATCCCGCCGGTTCCAGGCTGCCTCGATGCTTGTGCCTCCGGTTTCAGAGTGGGGACACTCTTTGTACCACCAAGTGCCGCGCCTTCCCTTCACAATGTCATGTTAGTTCCCACTCTTGCCAGGCGCTTACTGCGGGCGGGGCTTGCCGCGTGAATTCTGACCCCTCTCCTCGTCTCCAGCCCGTCCCGCCCCTACCCATACCTCGCGCAGCCCAGTTGTGATGATCCCTGCATCATCATCATCAGCCTGAATACGCCCACTGCAGGACAAAGGCCTCTCCCATGTCTCTCCAATTAACCCTGTCCTTTGCCAGTTGCGGCCACCGTACCCCCGCAAATTTCTTAATCTCATCCGCCCACCAAACTTTCTGCCGCGACCCGCTTCGCTTGCCTTACCTTGGAATCCACTCCGTTACCCTTAAGGATAAGCGGTTATCATGCCTTCGCATTACTTGCCCTGCGCAAGCCATTTCTTCCTCTTGATTTCGACTGGGATGTCATTAACCCGCGTTTTTTCTCTCACCCACTCCGCCCGCTTCCGATCTCTTTACGTTACGCCTATCTTTTATCTTTCCATAGCTCGCTGCATTGTCCTTAACTTACACTGAACCCCCTTTGTTAGCCTCCACGTTTCTGCCTCATACGTGAGTACCGGTAAGATACAGGTGTTGTATATTTTGCACTTGAGGGATACTGGTAAACTACAATTCATGATCTGAAAGAACCTGCCATATGCACTCCACCCAATTCTTATTCTTCTAGTTGTTTCCCCTTCATGATCCAGATCAGCGGTAACTATATACCTGCCCTAAGAAGACATATGCTGTTACTACTACCACCACCTCGCTACCGATTGCGAACTGCTGTTCCCCTGCTACACTGTTGAACATTACTTTGGTTTTCTGCGTGTTCATCTTAAGCCCCACCGTTCGGTTGTACCGGTCTAACTCATTGATCATGCTTTGCAGTTCATCTCCTTAGTGACTTAGCAAGGCAATGTCATCCTACAGCAACAAGGAGGCAGTTAACGGGTTGCGCTTTCTCCATACTTTATGTCCCATCCCCACCGCACGAACTCCAAATTTATTAACAATCACATGACGTGGTTTCTGTACGGTGGCTTGGCGGCCACAACAACGCGAGTGAAATGAAAAGAGACAGCACATATTTTGTCTTGCTCACTGCATAAATTATCTGGCGGTATGTTGTCTGTTTTTTGCGTGATGCAGCCGCTGCGATTATACACGGGAATGTTGAGTGCACTGTGTTCACTGGTGCGGTTTATTAGATTTATAGTCGCAATCGGAGAAAAAACCAGTCACACAAGACGACGGACAAGAAGAGTGTACACACCACAACGACTGGTGGTGTGTGACTGGTTTTTTCTCCGTTTACAATGTACCAACTGGCCCGCATTTCAACCCTTCTGTATAGTCGCAATGCGACTCAGGCTATGAAGGACGCCGTACTGGAGGGTACGTGTACTGAGAGCAAATTCTCTCACAGATGGTCCGCCGCAGCATGGCGCTCAGTGCAACCGAAAAACGGAGTGGGACCGAACATACCAGATGTTTCGGAGACGACGTTTAGTAATGTTCAAAAATATGGCTTTTCTCGTAAAAATATGGCTTTTTCTGCATAGTATTACCAGTGCTGGATGACACCAGGAAACCTGTAAATCATTTTAACTAGAAAGCTGGTTAACTTATTTTTAATAATTAACTTTCTAACTATTACAGCTAGGCGCCTAGTTGCAATCAGAGATTAGTAGACGGTTGTTAGTGATAGCAATATCAGCTTTTGGAATTTCGTAAACGCGATCATCCTCGGCGTCGTGGCTCGACAAAATTTGGCTATATCGTGCCAAAATACATGTGCTTCAGAAAAGCATGCCGGCGCAGCAAGTCATATTCATTCACTCGCGCTGTGCGATGTCCTTCACTGAAGGCAACGACAGCGCTGGCAGACGCATGGTGCACTAATTCGTCTCTTTTGAGAACGAAGAAAACACTTGAGAGTGCGCCCTGCTTACCCTTGACGAGGAAGTAGGTTTTACAAGGTGCTGGTTTGGGCTAGTTGGTAATCCGTGCTTGTCACAAAGCGCATAGAAAACGTAAGGACGAGTGAAGAGCGCTTTTCTGTTGTCTTTCCTCCTCCTTGCTATTTCAGCGCGCTTTATTTGAAGCAGAAATATGCCTGCGCCAAGTCGCTCGGCTGGCTCGCTGTGCAGCTTTTGTTGTCGTAACCACCAAACTGGTGAAGTCCACATGTTTTGCAGAACACTGACATAGCGATGATGAAACATCGAACATGAGAGCATTGACCCGTGCTACGAAATCCAATCCAGCCAGAAACCATCTAGCCGCCGTCGTGACATTTGTCAGGCGCCAGGTCACGTAACGCAGGCTTTGTATTCTGCTCTTGTGGGCTTGAACAACGGCGTCATAAAATTGATGTCGACGTGAGCAAGTTTCTCGGGCGATTTGAAAGCGGAAAGATTTCGGGAATTTGTTTGAGAATTTTTCAGAATCGCGGCTACCTTTCCGCTCTGGAATAACTTTGGCAGTTCTTTCAAGGAATACTGTATCCATATTTATAAGTTTTCGATTTTTCTGCCATGTTCCAGTAGTAGATAGGCTCATTCCTAAATTGCGATACGTTAACTGCAAGTGACCTGTTGCAGGTCACTAAAAGGAAGCTCATAAGCGAAGATAAAGTGACAGAGTTGCTCTTGAAGTTAGAAAATGTGTCAGTTTAGCCGAGAAGGCCTAAATTCGCGCAGAAATTGAGCAGGTAGCAGCGACGCTCCAAATGAACTTCAGTAACTGCGCTTGGTCACCGGCAGTAATTGACAGCCGTGATTTTTTTATTGCTTTCGCATGCAAAGCTATTTCGACAAACAAGTACCGTTGTCTTAAAACAAAGCATATGCGATGGAATGCTGCTGAGATAGAATGCGAGGCTGCACTAATTGCCCATTTTCCCCTCTCGATCAGCCTGAGTAAAGCCGTCGTAGGCGGGCACTGCGGAGGCATGAGCGCTTATGGGTAGCCGCGCTGTGAGGGCTTAGGCCGTGCCCAGCATTTTAATGGGATTTATAGTGCCGAGAAAAACTGACAGCTGTTGCGAATGGTAGTCTACCAATGCTGCGTAAGATACTGTTTTGTTCACTTTTCGTAAATAATGATCATTTAGTTTAGAAAACAGCTGTTGTCATTTTTGGGTCACAATAGTCCAAAAGCAGATTAGAATTTACTGTTAGAATGGCAATGAAGGCTAATGTAGATGACAAGACGGAAACTAGCCACAATTTATCTGCACCAGATAAGTGCACTTGATAAGTGCGAGGCTTAGGAAGTTGGTAAGTGAGCGGGCTGAACTTCAGGGAGGTCATATGACGTTTGAGAGAGTAGTGAAAAGCAGCTGCATGAACTGCTGAAACCAGCGGAGAAGCCAGACGCTAAACATGAATTAGCTTTTGCTTGAGTAAAAATAAAGTAAGCAGTCTTTTACCATACTCCCTTTTTCGGGCTGGGTGTGCGTCCCAAGTTGCGCTGATAGATTTCGGTCATTGAATATACCGTATTTTCCGGTATATAAGGCGCGCCTTTTTTTCAAAAATCTTGCTGGTGCGTCCTATACAAGGGTGCGTCTTATATGCGAATTTCTTGTTTTTTTTGGCGAGTTCAGAAATTACTCAGGTTCGTGTTCAAGCTTTTTTCACCGAAAAAATATCGCTGCCAATAACGCGGTTGTAACACAGTTAGTACTTGAATACCGGGACCGCCATGCGCAACATTTTTAGGTGAACTTTATCATGAAACGGGGATGAGGACTTCCGGGATCACAAATACATGGCCGTTTTGGAGGCCCCAAGCAAAAGTAATGTGAAATGCCAAAAGATGGCGACAGTCGCGCTTCTCGCCATTTTCAAGAAAAGCCGGCTTTCTTTTTTGGTCACCTTTTGCAACTGTGTTTGCTGCGTGTACGTAGTACGTACGTAGTGCGAAGAGAATGTTTCAGCTGCTTTGCCTCCCGAAATGGGCGAACTTTCTGATAGCGTATCCGAAGATGAAGACTTCGAAGTTTTAATTAAAAAAAAATTTTGTTATGGACATAAGGCAAGTCTTTCGTTTTTGCTAAAACATGGGCGGGTAAGGCTCGAGTGTTGACTTTTTCGATCACTCTCACAGGTAGGGTGCATTTCGCGATGGTCGCGCAAGCGTGTTTAATTAAGCCTCACTAGCGTAACTGGGTAAACTGGGGTGCGTCTTATACACGGGTGCGTCTTATATACCAAACTTTTCAATGACAGCGTGCCTATATGGGGGGGTGCGTCCTATACAAGGGTGCGTCTTATACACCAGAAAATACGGTACAAAACTGCTTACTCTTGGCAGCGGAAGCATATTCCTAAAGCAAAGCATAGTAACTTGAAGCGGTTAGCAGTAGAAGGAGCCTTTTAAATGCCGCACAAGAGATCTTGAGGTTTGCAAATAGAGTATATTGAAACCTCGGCTAAAGTATTCGCAACTGATTCAGCTTCACAAGTTTGGAAGAGGGAATTTGTTTCTGTTGTCAACCTAAGTATTCTTTACTTTTAGAGATTGAAATCAACCCAAGAGCTTCGACAGAATATCCTGCCCCTAAGTGGCTAATTCATGCTTAGAGTGTATAGATGGTTCCCATTCTCTGCGGTAATGTCAGGCATGCTTGGAATGGGATGAAGCAATGCTTCAGGAAGCGTTCACTGCTGTGTGACGACAAGGTAAACAAAACACTGGAGTGGTTAGTTTCATGAAAGTCATGGTTCAAGCGGAACTGAAGACAGGTAAGCAGGGCAGTGCGGGACAGAGACTGATAACGAAAAGTAAAAGGAGGAAAAGGCGAACGATGAAGATGAATACGGAAATAATGACATGTAAAAGAAATCCCAAGAACCTTAAGAAATTTTAACTTTGTATAGATGAAAACCGATTGGATAAAGGTGCTAAGAGAGATACTTGTACCAAGAGTCGCTGGAGTAGGCAAGCGTTAATGGGCTAATCTTAGGTTCAATGTGAATTATGTTGTTTTAAAGGGTGCTTAACACTTGCTGTCGTGCTCTTAGGCTAAACCTTCTGAGTACCTTTCAGCAGCAGGGTTTATGCTCAGCTGTTACTCAGTCGGAGGTTGCATTTCCGCACTTTCTTGTTCAGGAACGCAACATCATAATATTGTGTGGCTGCATTGTGTGTGCAATAAACCATGCAACCTCACCTCCATGCTGCAGTCACAAATTTTCACATGCTTTGTGTAACAAGTCATATAACACGGTTCGCCTCTGCCGCGTTGGTGGAAAATGTATGGCATGTTTTACTCGCTGTAATGTAGGTAATTTCCGTGGCACCTCAAGGGAAGATTGTCAACGTTTAGGGTTGTTCTTGTGGAGTCCTAATAACTGAAATCTCGCCCAAGGCACTGCAAATCAGACTGATTGTAGATGTAGAATAGGAAAGTTTTGGTGTAGTCTGCAATAGCAGCAGCTTCAAATGGCTTCTGCTTTGGGGCTTGCACGATTTTGTGTTTTGTTCAGTTGCTGCGTCGTTTTGGATGAATTGCTTTGTAAACATGTCTTGAGGGAGGGCTACAAGTTGGGCGAGTTGCTTGGAGAGCACTGTAAGTCAACAGCACCACTTATACAAGGCACCACAAGGGGACGACACACAACAAACGCTGCTTCTTGAGCGCCATTCATCGCTTGTGATGTGTGGTTTCCTCATTTTGTTTTGTCTACTTCACGCTGTTAGCTTGTAGAAAATTATCAAATTGAGGGAAAATTCGGAGTCTGTTATACAGTTTGTTCTTGGGATAAAAAAGTCGTTCCTGGTATGCTTTGCGTGTTACAAATTATCGCCAGCTTTCTTGAATACAATGTAAAAGCTGGAAACCATCATGCTATGGCTGGAAGCAGCACCCGGTAGCATATTTTGCAGGAAGAAGCTTGTGACACCCAGTGCGCGTCCTGCACGGGAATAATGGCAAAATAATCAAAAGTTCGGGGAAGAACTTCACCACACTTAATATTGCCAATGCTGAAGATTCAACAAGTGCTGGGAGACCTCATAAGTATCGCAAATGTGGCAGAGAAAAACCTGGGTTCTTTTAGTAATATAATGTGCATATCACGTTAAAAGAGTAGAAAACTGAGCTAGTTGGTTCATACTTCTTGGTGGGAACAGCCGAAATAACAAAACGCAGACACAGAAAGGAACACAGAAAGGAACACACAGAACGTAGACGTCTACGTTCTGTGCGTTCCTTTCTGTGTCTGCGTTTTGTTATTTCGGCTGTTGCCACCAAGGTGCATATCACGCCTCCTTTCATCTTATTCTTCCACTCCCTCCTACCTCTACAGGAGCGAAATATATTGTACTGTTTGTTACCAGCTCTCCTCTCCGAACATTTTTTTTCTGAGCTTAGAGCCTTACCCTTGAGCAATAGCCAAGTTGTTTGCGCTGATACGTCCAACATACGGGAAGCGGCATTCCTAAATGACCCCGAAGTCGAGGAGTGGGCAAGTGCATGATCCTGCAAGACGGTGCCCAACGTCACTCGAAGCTTTCCCGGCAGCCTCGAGTGCATTGCCAAGTCGAGATGGCAGGTCTCACTCTCAGCGTTGTCATCTTACTGCCATGTTTGAAGAAGCGTGATGCAGTGCTTCCTACACCACGCCATGGGACTTCAGGCTCTTATGCGCGACACTGTGTATAGGTTGGTAATGCGTGTGGTACAGATTGTCGCTACAAAATGGCAGTGACTCCGCCTTGAGGGCAGCTTCATGGTTAGTACGGTCACGCCAATGGTTTGAGTTTTCAACATATTTGATGAAATAGCGGTGCTCGCTACTTTGATGATGTGGTGGCACATGCACCCTGCCTCCTGCTCACAGGTGTAAGAGTCATTGTTTCAAAAGGACGAGTTGGACGACAGCACTCAAGCATAGAGGCACATAATTGGCGCCTTTCTATGCAAAGATTTAATGAGCCACTACCGACTCAAACAGTATATCTGGCGTGACAAGCAGAGCCCATTTACACGCACAGTGTCTACAGATCTGGAGGTTGGCGTTTGGATAGCGTTTACAGGGCTCACGGCAAACTTCTTGTTCGTGATCTGTATACCTACCGTCGTGGCCTGTTTTCTAGTCTTTAAGCATTACTTTTGTCTCCTGATGGTAGGTGTGACTGGGAATTTTACTGCTGTCGTTCTGCACATACCATTTTCCATTTAAAGTAGCCGAGCGAGAAACATAGAAATAAGTCTAGTTTAAACAAAGGAATCTATTTCCCGAAGATTTGTTTTGTAGGCTTATTCCTAGATTAAGTGCATTCGAATAGTGAATGCTATCTTCGCTCAAGGTGACCAGTAACCACTGAATCGAAATAATTTTCATTACCTGTAGATTCTGCGACTAGTGCCATTCTCCCTGTACCTCATGAGAGGCAACTGCGACTTCAGTGTGTTTGTATGAAACAGATATACAAATAGCGACGAAAAATTGGCTGGTGGCGTAGCATTGCTAAGCAACAAATATTGTGCGCGAGAACAGTTTTTTGCAGGTCGACACCAACACACGTACCTGAAAGCGCGTTTGAGGTGTCCACTGACCCAAGGAGCCAGTTATGCGCGTCTTCAACTTTCTCATCGTCAGTGCCAATTTACCCAATCTGCGCAGGCGGCCTGTGCTCTAGTGCCGCGTTTCTGCAGCAATGTGTTCAACTCCAACGCGTATTGCTCTACAGTGCCATGTTTCTGACACAAAGTTGTCAAAACCAAAGCAAGCAGAGCACATCTTGTCACTACCGCCACGCGTATTCGCCAACTGTAGCCCATGCAGCCACAAGGCTTGAAACCCTTTATAGGTCAAGGTGAATGAAACTTGTCACAGGGCTTACCCAAAACGGATAAGAAACTCAAGAAAATGCGTAAAAATCTATAATACCAGCTAAGTTTTAGTTTAAAACCCAACATTTCAGCCGTGTGAAGAATATTTAAGAAAGACGGCAGAAAACGTCGTTTGGAAATTCTGAACGGCGTTATATGCCACTACGCACCCCGACTTGCGACGTAAAAGGTTGAACGCAATAAATTATTGTTAAGAATTAAAAATTTCAAAAGTAATACATGAAAGAGAGCGGACTCGAACTGTCGTCCTCCCTGCGCAATACGTGGCTCTAATCAACTACGCCGCAACGCCTATGGCCAAGCCGCCGTTTTATAGGAATTACAGCCAGTCTTGATGTATCTGCTACCGGCCGGTGCGTAGCGCTGTCATCGCTGGCCGTACCGGCTACATCTGGCAAACAGGCTACAGCCATATAGCTAAAAGTGCGAATAATAGTTTGCTAGTAGTATTAGTTAATGAAGATGACGATGATCAATGCACAGCGCGAGAGTGTGGGGCAATATAGCACAAAGCGTGTTCTGCTGCGGCTATAGCCTAGTGCACTCGCGCAGTGGCCAACGATTCGAATCCCAGTTGCGGATATTTACTTGATTTATTCTTTATATTTATTTGCCTTGGCATAAACCCACAAACACCGCAAGCATACAAACATCGCAAAATCTTGCTCGGGGTTTACCAATAGGAATACTGCTTTCGCACTAATAAGAGCAATGATGCTCTCCTTCTGGCACTTAGCAGGGAGCTGGGGCTTTCCTCCCAGCCCGAGATCCTACAAAGCCAGGCGAAATGCGAACGTTATTTGCACAGTAAAAAAGGGAGATAAGGTTCCCGCGGCATCATGCTCGTGCACAAGCATTTTATAGGTTTTATATATAATACAGAAAATCACAGTCCCGCTGGTTGCACAAGCTTCAACTTTGTCCGACTAATATGTACAGAGTTCACAGGTCAGGCAGGTACGTTTGTCGCTTTATCGCAGCATTTTCAGCAGAATTTACATGTTCCTTTCCGAAAAGTTTTTCAATTTCTTCCAGGGTCTTTCCTTTAGTCTCCGGGAGGAGGAACCAGATGAGGATGCAGCCCACAACCAGCAGAACTCCAAAAAGCCAGTAAGAGCCCGCAACACCCAAGAATAGCTGTAGCCTGTAAAACTCTTTGATGAGCAGGAACGCGTAGCCGAAGCAGAACGACGTGCAGAAGCCAGTGGCGAATCCCTTTACTCGCAGAGGCAGCATCTCGCCGAGGAGAACCCAGGGAAGATGGCCCAAACCGATGTTGATGGCCACAAACAGCAGTCCCATGGAAACGACGGGTAGCCAGCTGTACGACAGTGCGAACGTCTCTGCGTTGTGCTCTTTCAGGTAGAAGGAGTATCCAAAAAGAAACAAGCAAAGGCTTGTGCTGAAGGTAGATAAGAGAAGCAAGATCTTACGGCCGACACGGTCCGTTAATCCAGAGGCGACCGCTACTACGGCCACTTGAATAACTCCAATGATTATGGCGCAATCTTCCGACGCGATTGATGTCCCTGACTCCTCGAAGATGTCGTTGGTATACACAATGATAACACCAATAGCCGAGGACTGCTGCACGAACATCACCATAAGCATGGTCAGAAAAGGCCGGTAGATGTAGGGCTTCCCCAGGTCTTGGAAGCGGAAGGTTTCCGTGCCGGAAAGGCTTTCTTCGATAGCAGAGAGTTCAATTTTTCCCGCCGGGCCCTGATAGAAGAGTAGAGACTCTAAAGCCTCATCCCGGCGTCCCTTCTGCAGTAGCCAACGAGGCGACTCCTTGGTCCAGAATAGCAGAATAGCCATGAGGGCTGTTGGAGCCATTAGAGCGGTAGCGAGAGACTTGTATGTCAGCCACTTCCCGAGCACGTAGGTTGTAAGGATGCCGACGAATAAGAGCACATTGCTGCCGGTGTTCAGCAGACCGCGAATGCGTGCCGGGCTGATCTCAGAGATGAAGACGGGCACGGCGGGTGCCACGTTGCCGACTGCGATGCCTGTCAGGGCTCTTCCGGCGAAGAGGAGGGCAGTGGAAGGGGCAAATATTATGCACAGCCACCCGGCAAGGAACCAGGCGCAAGACACCCAAAGAGTCGCCCGACGACCCAGTATGTTCACAAGTTGCCCTGCGAGAGAGAGAGAGAGAGAAAAAGAATAGTTAGTGCCCATTTGTTGCCCTTTTAAACTGGCTAACTATGATTATAGCATTTTTGAAACTGTGAAAAAAATTGCGAGAACAAATTGTAGATGGAGTAGAAGAAAATTTCTGGTTACTTTAGCAATTATTCTGATTCATCAGAAGTCACGAAACGTAATATATCAATCCACGCAGTTTTTGCTCTTCTCAAAGGGGGAAAAAAAAACAACGAACAGACAGGCAACGACAACTGTCGCGCAATGAGGCTTTTGCCAAGCTGATAGTACTGAGAGTTATTTTAAATGCACAGCTGTAGGGGCAGTGATATAAATATGTCTTATAAATTGAACTTAACCTACTGGCTATACCCAGAAATATTTTATAGAAATATAACACTTATATTAACTCTAAAACCAAAACATAACTTCACCAATAAAGACGCAGCGCGCACGCTTTCTTGGCTTATAATTATTTAGCATACGTTGCCGGAAAGAAGTGAGGAGTTATTAATCGAAACCCGTGGACAAAATGGGAATGTTCCGAATCAGCGAATATTGCGCCTGCGATGCTGTAAGGCCGCAGTCATGCTAGCACTTGGATGACTATGTCACTTGGTTATTAACCCGGCATGCATGCGAAAACATGTTAAATCGCATACCCTTACTACGTATCTCACGGGTAGATGCTCTGAAACCTCCTGTATTTGAAACTTCTGCTTGCAGCGCATTACTCCTTGCTTCAGGTACGGTGAAACCATGAAGGATGTGATGCAAGATGTGGTCCTTGATCTGCTATGAACGATTTCTGTTGCACCATTTCAACAATATGTGAAGGAAATATGCTGTTTTAGGGCGAATCAACATACATCTGGGACCCTTTTCTCTCTCTGTGAAGCCGCCGCGGTGGCTCAGTGGCTATGGTGCTCGGCTGCTGGCCCGAAAGACGCGGGTTCGATCCCGGCCGCGGCGGCTGAATTTCTTTGGAGGAGAAATTCGAGGCCCGTGTACTGTGCGATGTCAGTGCACGTTAAAGAACCCCAGGTGGTCGAAATTTCCGGAGCCCTCCACTACGGCGTCTCTCATAGCCTTAGTCGCTTTGGGACGTTAAACCCCATAAACCAAACCAAACCATCTCTCTGTGAAATTTACCTTAAACTGGCTGAGCTTGTCACAGAAAACTGAACCTTATATGAGACCAGCCTACTCTGTCTTTATCAGAGGCATCTTTTGGTTACATGCGCGAAAAAAGACAGAACACAAGACAGAAAGACGGGACGAAGCGCCACTCACAACTGATTTATTCGAAGAAAACATGCACAAATATATGCAGTCTTACATGCAAGGAATACTGTCATCTTCAAAGTTGATATGATAGCGAACGGGTGAAAAAATTGCCCTCAGCCTTGTAAAAAGATATGGATGTGTCGCTGACGCACATGCTTCCTTTTTTTGCAATAAAAAAAGCTCCGATTAGTTCCCTAGCTTTTGTGTCTTTGCTTTTTGACAGAATTCGTACACCAGAAAAACATGGCTCACAAGAGCGTGACGGGCAGGACCTTATATGCTTAGGCATATTTGGGCCTTCTTTATTTTGCTGAACGTTTCTTTTGTGCTCCCTGATTCGCTCGTTAACGCAGAGCCCAGTTTACCCTATATAGAAGCGGCCGCATGAGAGGGAATTTCATACACAACTCCTTCGGCGCACTTCATGAACGATCGCCCATTTTTCGTGCCGCACCCTCTCTCTTTTTTTCGTCCTCTTTCAATACGAGAGCAAAGGCTTCCGAGCTTTTCAGTGGCTTAAAACACAAGCGGCACACCATGCCTGCTCGCGACCTTTTTCAAATTGGGGGCTAACTTGTGCACGTAGGGCACCATCACAGGTCGCACCACCTCTTCTCGAGGGACATCTTCTCCAGCTCTCACAGCCTTACTCTTCATCTTCTGTGGCAGGCTTTCAGCGACAGCCGTTACGAGCGAACCAGGGAACCCAGCTGAAGACAGCTTAGCCAATTGGTTTTGAAAACTTAGATGCATCTTGTGAGAGCATGATTTTTCAAGGGCAGATTAGAGGCAGATTGAAGCAAACCCCCTTTTTATTAGCTTGGAATGAGCAGAATCATATGGCAGAAGCCCCTTTTATGCGCTTGAAGGATACGCCCAACAAACCTGTTCCCCACAGGACTTAATATTCCGATCCAAAAACTGTAAAACATTACCTTCAGGAATTTCACATGTAAAGCTTAAGCCATTTCCATGTTGTAGAAATAAGGATAAAACATCTTGCACACTTTTTCGAAGTTCAAACTTCCGTCCTTAGTAAAAATGATTAAAAAGTCGTCCACATATCTGAACACTTTACAAACGTTACTAGTCTGCAAAACCTGGTGCAAAACTTGATCCATTTGTGACAGAAAAATATTACACAAAACGAGAGCAACGCAAGAGCCTATACATATGCCAGCTTTCTGCAGAAAACACTGCTCGTCAAATGTTACAAAGGTGGATTGTAAGTAAAACTTTAAAGGCCATCAGAAGCAAAAACTAATTTATGAATGTGCAGGTGACCATCGGAGTAGGCGAATAAATTACCAAACACAAATGTTGCTTATAGTCAATACAGTTTCAGAGCTCTTCAAACAAGCCAACTGTTGTTTCGTGCGCATTTTAACTACGAAGTAGCTTCAATATTTCCTTAAATATGTTGTAGTGACGAATGCTGTGATGTGGGCCTCTAATGGGCATTACATGCGTGTTAAATTGATTTAGCGACTCCGTTTATT
Source organism: Amblyomma mixtum (assembly GCF_055824585.1). Taxonomy (NCBI): domain Eukaryota; kingdom Metazoa; phylum Arthropoda; class Arachnida; order Ixodida; family Ixodidae; genus Amblyomma; species Amblyomma mixtum. The sequence continues at coordinate 141,796,362 of NC_143017.1, forward strand.
TTCGCTTGAAATTATAAGCTTGGCTGATGTGAATGTGTATGAAGCCTTTGGTGCGATAGTATTTTCAGAATGTCGTCAGTAATATCGATATTCGTTCCACGAGAGAACTTTCTGGATAAACGGCCATCCTACTGCGTTTGCAAATTTATATTTTTTATACAAAGTAATACTGCTGCACATATGATGAAAGAATGCTTGTTGGCTCGAAATAAACTATTATGAATCGTTTCTTCTGGCGCGAACCTCATTCACAATTTTTTTTTCCACTGTTTGGCGTTTGGACCTGCAGAGTAATATGCGAAAGGCTCCCGCAGAAAAGGCAAATCTTGCTCTCACATACGACAAAACAATGCGTACCTTAGCCGAGGCATTAGTTCTTTTTCTACCAAATTAATGGCATCCTCAGGCTTTCAAGTGGAAAAGTTCAGACCTTTCACCGGATGCGCGGTGTTTGCACCTTATTAACACCTCGTGACCAAGGGCCTAATGAGGTCATTGACCCTGGAGCCAGCCGTCAGTGCTACCCTCCGATGAAGGTAAGAAGGCTGTTAACTGGCCCTATGCCAGATTCTGGAACAGTGCCTGGGTGCCTTGACGTCTTATCAGCTTCTCCATCCTGCTTATTTGATCTTGATAGGTAATCTCTCAAACAATTGCTCCGTTTTAGTGCATCGACACAGCAACATTTGATAAAGTAAACAAGGCTCGCTTGTAGAAGAGTAGCTCAACCGGGACTTTAACTCATATTTTATATAACTATCTCAAAGGCACCGTAGAATGGAACACTCAAAGAAAGGGAATGGAACCCTCAGCAGTTAGTTCTTTCGATGGATGATCTGGAGGATGATGAGTCGAGTTCATGCGCTAGGACGTTTGGCAGGACATTGCAAGTAGCCTTCGGAGCGAGCGTTGAACGTTGCGTTCTCTGAGTTTATATCTCGCACGATGCGAGAGTTTGACTGCGGGTTCCGCCGCTTTGAAGTCGTTTGTTGCCTACCTTCGGCGGCAACATTGAGGCGCAGGCTGCCTTCCCACGCGGTGCACCTCTGGAAGATCCCTTTCCCAAGCATTTCACCCTATAAAAGCAGAGAACCACGCTGGGGGAATTCTTGTGCCCCACAGAAAACCGGTGGGCACCCGGCGGCACTGGGGATCGAACACAGATTGGAAAGACGCTTTGTTAAGGTTCCCTGAACGAAAAGTTCATAATCAGGGTCCCCTAGTGCCCTGCCACTGCTAAAGACGAATTCAAAAGAGTCATTCAGGCGTCCTTCCTCCCAAACTTGCGGAAGAATAAATGACTAAGGCGTTTATATAACCTCAGCCTCGGCAGAACTAGATGGGTATACAAGAAAAAAAGCTTTTTTTTTCCCGAAGTAGGGTACATTTGCCGAAGGTAAAGTTCAATTGAGATAAATAAGGAGACCAAAGTAGGCACACGGTTTCAACGGGTTATATTTATTTAATATTTTACAATACTGCAAGCACTGCTCGTTGTATGCATAATGATCGACTACTGTGAGTATTAGCTTGCTAGCGGTTAGCTAAATTCATGAGAAGAAGAAAAAAATTGGCTGTGGCTTAGCTTGGTTAAGCCTGGTAATTGCGAAGCAATACGATAGGTTCCTCTATTGTATTGGTTTCCCATGTACTGACACGGCTAATGACGCATAGCCAAGAATGACGACACACACGTGTTTTTCTTGCTTGAGGCGGCATCTGACAGGCTTGACGAGAGGAGCGAACCGGCGTTGGTGCCTACCAGCCTCGCGCTGCGACGGCGCGAGATGGGGCCCCGTTTTTTTTACAGATGGTATGACGTCACTCCGCGCACGGCGCCCCTGGTGAGAGGAGCGGGAGTTAGGCCGCCGTTGGTGCCTTCCAGCCTCGCGCTGCGACGGCGCGAGATGGGGCCCCGTTTTTACACAGATGGTATGACGTCATGCCAAAGGTCATGCCAAAGGTCAAGTGGTGCCTACCATCGCCTCGCGCTGGAACAGGCTGAGGTGGTAGCTAAAGTAGTATTGCTTCGCGATAAAAACTGACCTAAAATAATGGTAGCTGCTGTAGAAAACAGGATTAGTTGTTTATATATGTATGAATACAAAGCCTCCGCGGTGGCTCAGTGGATATAGAGTTCGGCTGCTGACCCGAAGGACACGTGTTTGACCCGGCCGCAGCGGTCGCATTTCGATGAAGGCGAAATGCTGCAGGTCAGTGTACTGTGCGATACTAATGGATGTTAAAGAACGTTTCTGGAGCCCTCCATTACATTGCACTTTTGCTACAATCGAGCGATTCCATGTGGCGAAAGAGCTACTTTCTCTGAAAACATTCCTTGATGAAAAAGCCGAGAAAGCGGATCTACATCACAAGCGCCCACATTCTTGAGACGAAAGCGCTATCTTATCGGCTTAAGCGACGTTTACAAATCGGAAGTCCGCGGCACAAGGTTCCTTCATTCCGTTCAAGACGGATAGGGTCATATACGAGTGTTGCAAGACGAGAGTGCCCGGTTAGATTGCTCCAAAGTATATCAGAGTCATGATAGCGGTAATAATAATGGCGCTACTTGGCGGAAAACAGAAGGCGAAATGAGCTCTCAATGTCCACCACTAGTTTTTATAAGGGACATTCGAGCTCTCTTGCAAGGTGGAAAGCAAAAAAAACTGACGTCTAGCACTTTTTCAGACGTGTTTCGTTCAAGCTGCGCCTCCTCTCTTTTTTTCAGTGCCAGCAAGATACGGCTGATTGAAGCCCTCTCCTATTCCCCTTTCCTACTCTCCCCCGTCGGCAAACCTTCGCGCCTGCTCCACGGCTGTAGGGCTTTTATGGAAGAATTTCTGAGAGCACCGTCTTCATTGTTCCCTATACGACGGAGCACGCATGAACTAAAGCAGGCCCAAACGGCCTCATGCAGCTTAGGAAATGTTTGCTCATCATCGGCACAGTCATACAATCCTAGAGTCACTTCTTCTCGATAGCGTCGCGCCGGTTTGCCGCACATAACTGAATTGAGGCTTCCAAACGGCCCCCATTGCGGAGAGATCGGTAGGGTTCATAGTGAAAAAATAGAGGAGGCGTTGGCTCAAGTTACCCGGCAGGTTCTTGTACCGCGCAGGTGTTTAAAGAGAAGGAAAATTCGTTCACCTCCTAGGAGCCCGCCAAAAATAGAGCCGCACTTGACGAGCGAGCCGAACCAGGTGCTGTCCTCGGCTGTGAAGTTCATCTTCGGCCGCACATCGGGCAGCGCCGGGGACGAGTAGGTGATGGCGAATCCGAAGGCCAAGGTACCCAAGTAAGCTGTGAACACTGCGAAGTAGAGCCTCCGCATGGCTGTTGCCTCCTGCCTGCTACCGCTGGGGGAAGGCGTCGACACACCCACCGCTGTAGCCGGCAGAACATCAGTAGCTTCGCTTGGAACTGCACGAGAAGGAATACAGTGCATCGTTAACATGCCACCTCACAGGCAAAGACCACAAGGGAATGTGCACTGTTATGGCTCTTTAGTACCTAGCTGACACAAGCGTGTCTCTTGATACCATTCCCTCATAAATTCTGTTTTCTACGCCGAGTAGGGAGCGAAACAGTCACTGCATACTTGACACGGCAGCGAAATACCGGTCCCTTGTTTGGTCACAGAAGGGCAGTTGAGTTTTACGAGAGCCCTTGAAGTGAGGAATAAAACTCCCTGGGAAATTTCTACCATCAACGTCATTCGCTAAGAATGCGTACCATAAAACACTGGTGCGCTAAAAGGATGACTGCGCAGTGTACAAATCACAAGGTGCAATTGAGGCCGCTGCGTGACGTAAGGAATACGTTTTTAAAGAAACGAAAGAAAATATGCTGGTAGCGAAATCGGACGACAATGTGCAAGGGCTGGCGTGAAGTATTTTAACTTTGCTTGTTATGGTGTAAATACAAGAAAGTAAGTCAGTGGTTCAACTCTGCCGAACTAAGTTTCACGTAGCGAAAGCTACATAAGCATGATTAAACATGGCTTATCTTTGGTGCATCTTCAATCGTTTCTTAACCCCCCCCCCCTCCCCCTTTCCCCTTCACATCCGCTTATTCCTCTTCATTGATTGGCTTGATAGAGACAAAGACTGATCGATAGTCAGGCTCAAGCCAAAGACTAAGGTCTTGACGCCGTTATCACAGCGTGACGAAGGGAACGTGGATGGTTGCTCACGTAGAAGGATTCTTAAGAGGAAACACGATAGTTTGCATGTGCAGATACGGCACACACACTGCCAAACGGGTTATCGGTAAACTGTTGGTGAAACTATCTCGTAGCGGTGGCCCTTTCACACAAACGTATCGCGTGAATCGTCTTTCTGTACGCGACGATGCCCATCGGTGACTCAGAGTCTGTGGTAGAAGTAGTTGAGACCGATGTGTCGCCGGTGGCTTGCCTTTGTCGCTTCTCCGCTTATTTACGCCTCTCTTGGCAAGTAGTAGCTCTTCTCGGTCTTCTGGGGTTTCCGCCGTTCGTTTAGCCTTGCAAGTATCATTTTTTCGCTGACGAGCCCGCTTGCGGCGAGCGAGGTCTGTCGGATGGTCAGAAGCAGCTTGCCGCAAAGTTCGAAGATGTAGTTCGCTATACGTGCGCTCTTCAGTGCGCTCTACTTTCTACATAGTGTGTGACTAAGTAAAAGTGCACAGCTCTGGATGCATATGCCGCAAACCTGACGTCGCAACTGCGAATTGAATTACGTGGCACAAGGTGATTACCACGTGGCTTTCTTACTGCCTCTGCCGACAACTTGCAAGGCCGAAATTTGGTGTCAAAATACAAGATCAAAACTCAAAGTCAAATGTCAAGGTCAATGGTCAAAGAGCAAAGGTAAAGGTCAAGTTTGAACGCAATGATCAAGGTCAAATGTGGTCCACTAAGTGGACCACACATGGTTAGGTATACGGACGCAGCAACACTAGCCATGACTTATCTCAAGGTTGTTTCAATATCATTGGGAGGCTCACGGTGAATGCGTCCCAGCTATAGTAGTGTAGCTCTAGCCACAAAATACTACTTCGTCTTGTCAGGTCTGCGAGATTTAAATGTGTGCTAACACGAGCTAGCGGGGTCTTTCCCCATATACTTCAAAAACCATGACAACGACGCCGCTTTAGGCTGTAAACCTTTGTAACTTTAACCCCCTAAGCTCGAAAAATTAATTCCCTCTGCATTTTATTTTCTTTTAAGTCGAGAGATTTTGATAATTCTTGCTTGTTGATGTTGGTTTGTATGCGAAAAACCGGCCTCTAAGAGTGACACATTTTTACCTTCGTCCCTCGCGAGGAGGCCATTCAGTCTCCTTCTCTCACATAAAGACAGCACACAGTTACATCGTCTCCACTGCATCGCTTTCAGAGAGAAGAAGAAGATAACGTATGCTTGCGGCTCAAGAGGGGTGGGTGCGGTGGCGTGATTACGTCCGTCTGTACTGGGAGGGGAGAGACAGTTGCCTTTGGGTAGGCTTTCTTCTGAAACGTACTTGCCCTTCATTACAAGAGAGAGATCCCAAAGGCTGAAAAAACGAAAATGTGCCATTTTTATATCCCTGATTCTAATTAATGGTCACTGTAAACCTCTATCTCGGGAATTTTTTAAGCATTCGTGAAATCGTCCTTACAGATAGCTGTGATACAGCACTGTCCTTCGCACGCTCTGAAGTTTTCAGCCGTACGCGAAAAAAAAAAATCTAATGTCTACCCATGCTCGCAAGTAGTCCAATCATTGCGCAAACAAGCTTAAATGGTTCCCGTTTTACAGCGAAGGTTGTAATGGCTCACTTGGGACGTGAGCGTCGTCTTCGTTGGCGTAACACATCACGACACCAAGTAATGGTTAATTTATATCACGTGAGCTTGACTTCATCGTCACATGGTCGATGAAGACGCTGACAGAGAGTAAACGTCTGAGGGTGCTGTGCTCAAGTATTGAAGGAGTCTCTTTATTGCATAGTGAATGGAAAATTCACCACTCTCTAAAGCAATAAAGGCTGGGCTGGTCAAAGGTATTAATGCGAAAGACACATCATAGATGCGGGTTTTTTCGTAAATGTCTGCCCCTTTCCCCCCGGACCTTAACTCACGGCACAGTCCAGGTGTCTATCCGCTATAACAAGGCGAAGATTGGGTCAATGAACAAGTAAAAAAGGAACGAGAGTCAAAAACAAACGAGTGTCTCATACGAGACCCTCGTTTACAATAAGATTATCTGAAAAAAAAAAATGAGTGGCCTATATAGCCTTCAGGATTCTTCGTAATGTTTTCCAATAGATATGATTGTGTGTGTCAGACAGCTACCGCGCCGTTCCTTTTAACTACTCATAACCCCAACACCCCTGCACCAAGGAAAGCGCGCTGAGCGTCCGAGAGGTGATTTGCAACACTTAGCTGCAACTTTCGACCGAGTTTATCATCTGATTATAACGAAGTTGCACAAAGCGGGAGGTGCGAGCTACGTGCACAGAGTGGTCACCTGATTGCCGGTAAGAACTACGCGTAATGAGTGGTGCAGCATGTTTCATAACCTGCACTAGCTGTGAAAATAAAAATACTAGCTAACTGTATCAACTCTGTTAAGCATCCCATTGCCACACAGGGCTGTAAGGGCTAGGGAAGACAGGAAGAAAACAGTATAAAAGTGACGAGGACGGCACCCATGTGATAGAATGTCGCTTATTTCTTCAGCTAGAGGGACATAAGGCGTGATCATTGGGAGAATGTTGAATGGCATGAGCTAGCGGCGAAATACCCTGCGTGATATCGGTAGCGCGATTCAGTAGCCACACACACGTGATGCTTTGACATTGAACAGCAGTTCTTGTCGTGCTCTCCGACGCGTTATGGCCGATTCATGGATTGGTTGTAGTGCCCCAACGAGTCCCAGAATAAAATAATAAAATTCCCCAACAACTTCATTCTGGTGCATACCGGGGCGTTGTCATCGAGCCGAAAACGTTGTTTGAGATGACTAGAGTGATCGTTGGGTTGAGCGCCGATGTGGAGCGCAAGAAATTTCCAGCTATAAGGAAGCAAAGGCAAAAATTCAAGAATTACTGAGGGCCCCTGGTCTTTCAGGCTACGAGCCCGAAAGACTGCTTCTTATGCAGCGCAGTAGCCCAAGTGCCCGATTAATTAAGCATAAAAGTGCATTCGTAATACCCAGTGCCTTGCACCTGCTCGTATTTTGATGGATGGATGGAAAACTTTATTATGCAAGCGAGTTTGGACTCTGCAAGGTCCCAGGGCCACCGCACAGCCCTCACATTACGCACATGTGTCCAGGCCACGTAGGGCCTTGGCCCTGGCACCCCGGTTCACACAGCGAAGTTGCATGGAGGCGGAATGCTAGAGGTCTGTGTACTGTGTGATGTCAGCGCACATTAAATGACTCCAGGCGTTCGAAATTTCTGGAGCCATTCACTACGGCGTCCCTCATAGCCTGAGCCGCTTTAGAACGTTAAACAACCATAAATTAATTGAAATCAAATCAAACCAAACCTGTCCCAGTTTTGTTTGCACTGAAGCGTTGTTGATGAGGCGTTTTTTTTAAGCAGAAGGCACCTCGAGTTATCAGGTTTTTGGCTAGTAGGTATGTGTGGTCTTCTTTAAAGGCCACGGCAGTCACAGACCAGGCTGGAACGTGCAGTTACGTGCTTAAATACATGAACGGCAAACAGTGCACCTGCTCGCCAAAAGTGTTTCTGTTCTCTGCGAAAAATATTTTACCAGTAACCAATTTCCTTCAAAGTGGTTCTCCTACCTGTCGCTCATGCACCCGGACGTAATTGGCAGCCAAGAAAAAAAATTGACGGGAGTAAGACATGGGTGTGTCTTTACGTCAAAAGCAAAGACTTCTATTGGCATTCTCCTAACTGCTACTATTTTCTTGTCAGATGTAAAATAAGAAAACGCTTCTACCTGCAGTTTAGGTCGCTTCCACAGTGTACTACATGGGACGCGTATCTAGTTTTTCTGGGTGCCTGAGGCAACAGTGTGCCCGTAAGCTTTTGTAGCGAAAGCTACATTGGCCACGAACTTGCGATTTCGCTGTGGCGGTGCTCCGAGGAGGCACAGAGACCGACCTTGAGCCGTTGCCTAGCAACCGCCGCAGCTGCCGGACGCCGCGCGCTCGCCGCGCCATCTGGCATGAGGTCACACCATGCGCCTCGCCGCGGAGCCGCCGCCGCCGTTTGGTATGACGCCACACCGCTTGCCTCGCCGTGACGCTCGTCTTAACTTTCGCTACGTATATCCGGTCATAGCCGAGCTAAGTCACTACCAATTTTTATTTTGTTTCTTGTGCGCTTGCAGACCTGCTCTCTTTCATAATGTTACAATGAGTGGAAGCGGTTGAGTAGCGACAAGCGAGGCCATTACTAGCAGCTGGCAGATGTGATAAAGCGGACGTGGTAATTCGGACCCAAACCTTGCAACAAGGTAATTGCGCCTAGAGATGAGCACAAGGCCGCACGCAACGTAACACAGTCACAGTGATAAGCTGGGAGGGCATGGAAATGCCTCGTTCTGTGCGCTGTAGACTTACAGCCTTTTTCGCAGAAACGTCTGTTGGGAAATTGCTCGGGGTGAGGGTCACCCTAAAACGAAGGAACTACTGCTATGCGCCCAGAAAGGTAGGCGTGGCATGGCGCCGCATACATCGCCGCTGAGATGGACGCTTAACAGGTCAGCGGAAACTGTATATAGCTTGGTCGTTACATGTTAACAGGCCTCCATAACCTGTGTACGACGTCCAGACATTCCATCCTGGCCGCCGCGGTAGCTCAGCGGCTATGGTGCTCGGCTGCTGACCCAAAAGACGCGGGTTCGATCCCGGCCGCGGCGGCTAGAATTTCTTTGGAGGAGAAGTTCTTGAGGCCCGTGTACTGGGCGATGTCAGTGCACGTTAAAGAACCCCAGGTGGTCGAAATTTCCGGAGCCCTCCACTAAGGCGTCTCTCATAGCCTTAGTCGCTTTGGGACGTTAAACCCCATAAACCAACCAACCATTACATCCTGTGACGCCGGCACGCGGCCACCTCAGACGCGTTTGAGTTTAAGGAACGCAGAGCTTTCAAAGGAGTTCAATTTGAAAGAAAAGGGGATTAGGGCCGCGTGGTCTGTAGAGAAGCCATTCGTGCATGCGAGCAAGGGCGTTTTAGGGGCTCGTTATCTGAAGCTGAGATAAGCAAAAATATTGCTAATAGAAGTAAAAGACTTCAGTGGAGTTTCAGTTCGTGTAATATCCACTAAGCAGCCTCAGTCGTGAAACAAAAACGTTACATAAAAACATGCTTTCCGACCGCAGCAAAGTTGACAGCAGTACCATTTGTTGCGTACGTCCGGCCTTTTGAGCCAAAGGTTATGCAAGGATGGCAAACACCATTGCTGTATGGGCCGTGCTTCAAATAATGTATCTGAGAGACGAGTCTGAGACGAAGGGACGACGGGCGGGGTCGCGCTGGAAATTCCCACAGATTACCGAAGGAAAACATTTTCACTGTCTCCGTGGTTCAAGGCGCCCGTACTGGGTCTATTTCATGAGTACTCTTTGTCGCAGGTGTGAAGGACCCTTCAATCTCCCCCGGGGGCCAAAGATGCCTTTCGCTCCATCTATGTTAGCTCCTTCCTTGAATAGCTTTGTTTTGCGGAAGCTGTGGCTTTGTGATAGGAGCCAGCAAATAGTCACAAGAAACACGAAAAGGCGCCACATTTTATTATTTTTTTACAGACTGCATAAATAAGGAACGCGTCTACTGCAGTGGAGTGCTGCGCGCCTGGCACGCTTATCAGAGACACAGCTGAACCCTGCTAGAACCTCGCGGTTTGCCGGAACCCTTGTGTCACCTCGGGCATCTGCGGGGAGACATCTCGGCGTCTATCGCCATCGCAGTGTCATTTTCTCTGTGTTTTTTGCAGCAGAAGTTGCCTCTAAAAATATAAACGCAACTACAAACAGAATGGCAAAAGTGGCGCCGACTCGGTGGAGAAAAAGGCTGAGGAGCTTTTAGCCCATGTTTGGGATTGCCTTGCAGTGCAGTGTCTGCACTTCTCCACCTGAGCTCCAGCCGTTTCAGTCTGCGCTGTCAATTGTGACAGTAGCAGAGAACACATAACTCACTCCATTTCATAAACTGGCCAGACGCATTTTTATCTTCCCTCGCCAAGTCCTAACTTAAAGGAGGGATCTACCTGAACTGCTCTTTTTTATTTTTGTTGCGCCTGCAGTCAAGGTCGTGGTGCTACAAACATATGTGCACAATTCCAATACACTGTAGCGCAGCAAAAGACGGGGACACAATAGACGAGAGACGAACACCACGAGCGCTAACTTCCAACAAATTTTATTCTCCTGAAGCATCACATTTATACGCCAGAAAACAGGAATCACATGTGCCAACAGTATCAAATCCTTAAAAAAGCGAGCTCTTTATCTGAGAGGAGAATGGAAGGTGTGCTTACACACGAGCATCCTGACCCATTTATCTTTTCGGCTTCAATGATTTCGCGCGTTACCCTTTCTCTGCTTCTTCCTATTACCACACTTTTATCAAAGAAAGGCTTACAGATTTTTGACTTGCATGCGAGAATGTGATCAACCAGCGATCCGCCTTGCCCGCTTCTGATGTTGCGAGCGTGTTCCATTAGGCGCTCGTTCAGACATCTCCCCGTCTGGCCGATATAGTGTTTTCCGCATGACAAGGGAAGTTTATACACAACACCTTCATCGCACGTGACGTAGGGCTTCTGATGCCTAGTTGCGCATCCGCGCGCTTTGTTGGTGTTAGTTTTTCCCAGTTTGCACAACGTAGCAAGTTTTTTCGGCGCCGAGAACACAACAGTGTGCTGGTTTTCAACAACACCAGTTACACGGAGTATAGCGGTGAACAGTAGGGTCTAGAGCACGCCGCCGGTGCGCTGTGGAGCGAGTCATCGCCACCTAACGCAGGCAGCTACCTGCCTAACATAGGCAGAACAAATTATTGAAGGGAGAAAAACGAGGGCAGTTAAAGAACGAGACAGGTATGGAGCTGTTCGGCACTGGTAGGCTGTTGGCAGTGGCTCCCGGAAGCTAAATTTTCGAACTCTATAAGCGGCGGCGAACTACGGCGTGCGACCATCTAGCATCACTCGCGTATGCTCCTGTCACACGCCTCACATGCCACACGCGACAACATGACGGCTCGGTGATATAAGCAGCCGGCGCGGAGGAAGCACGACGGCGAAAAGCACGAAGCGAGAGCCGCCTGCGCAACCAACGAGAAGAAATTTACCCGCCCATATGTACTCGACAGCTACCTGAAGGCCAGCGCCAAACGTTAGAAATGCTCTCTTGCTCCGCAACGCATCAGCTGGGCACTCTAGACAGGCTTGGTTTGGTTTGGTTTATGGGGTTTAACGTCCCAAAGCGACTAAGGCTATGAGAGACGACGTAGTGGAGGGCTCCGGAAATTTCGACCACCTGGGGTTCTTTTACGTGCACTGACATCGCACAGTACACGGGCCTCTAGAATTTCTCCTCCAAAGAAATTCCACCGCCTCGGCCGGGATCGAACCCGCGTCTTTCGGGTCAGCTGCCGAGCATCATAACCACTGAGCCACCGCGGCGGCACTCTAGACAGGCCTGCTCACTTCTGTACGTGCTTTCTTTAGCGAAGCTTGGTTTGGTTTTGTTTATGGGATTTAATGTCCCAAAGCGACTCAGGTTATGAGGGACGCCGTAGTGAAGGGCTCCCGAAATTTAGACCACCTGGGGTTCTTTAACGTGCCCTGACATCGCACTGTACAGGGGCCTCTAGAATTTCGCCTCCATGGAAATTCTACTGCCGCGGCCGGAATCGAACCCGCGTCTTTCGGTTCAGTAGCCGAATGCCATAATCACTGAGCCACCGCGGCGGGTTTCCTGGCGAAGTGCTAGAGTGCGGGGAAGACAGCAGACGAGCACAGACTTACAGGCTTTTTTTTTCTGCTTTACATCAGCGAGCCCAAAGTGCCATCTCAGTGGTACTTAATTACTTCGGGGATGGGTGCCCAAGTCTGGGGCTAAAAAGTTAAGTTGTAGACAAGAGTGGCTAGCCACAGCAACAGGTCTGTGCTTCTTCGTACTAAGCGAAGAAATTGCAGTTTTGTCATCTCGGTCGTTTTCGACATCCACACTGATACTGAACACATTTAACAAAATTAAAGTGCGAACAAAGTTCTTGAGTATCAAGGAAATTTTCATGACAACAAAATTTAATTATTGATTTTATTGAATTAGCCAACTCCACAGGGTTGCAGGATCACCCATAGAAAAATTGTTGATAGCGCAAAATAGACTGACCGGTAAGGGTTAATATAACACTGAATAAAGTATTTTTGTGAAAAAGGCGAAAATTGCATAAATATCTGCACAGAACTTTAAAGGACAACAGTATATTTTAGGGGAAATCTATTTATGACGAAAAGCGCGTTAAGAAAAACGTTGATGACACACATATGAAGGAAAGCGTCACAATTTCAACATGGACGCTGCCTTGAGCCAGTGTGGACTTTGAATGCGTCAGACCATCGGTCGAACAAAAAGCCACGACTGGCGGCCCTTTGACATTTCTCGGACAATAGATAAAGCACTCTGAGCAACCCTTGGCTGTAGCTGAAAGAACATTGGCTTCGTGTATGAGCGTTTGACCGATATGAAGACTCCAGACTATATAGTGCAGTGACGTCCTATGATAACAGTGATCGCAGCATGAACACTATGTGCAGCAGTGTTACACTCGTCGATACATTGTAGTTGTGCGCACGTGTGTGCGTGCATTGCAGTTGTTGGCATTTCGGCGACATTTTAGCATGCACTTAAATTTGTGCACTAACTTATTTGTTGATTATCTAAGTAATTGGTTCGGTTGATGTGGTTTAACGTCTAAAAGCGACTGAGGCTACGAGGGACTTCGTAGTGGAGGGCTCCGGATAATTTCAACCACTCGGGGTTCTTTAGCGAGTACTGATATCGCACAGTTCACGGGCCTCTAGCATTTCGCGTCCATCGGTATGCGACAGCCATGGTCGGTATCGAACCCGCGTCTTTCGGGTCTGCCGCCGAGCACCGTAACCACTGAGCAACCACAGCGGCTATTTAAGTTGTTGGCGCGAGTAAAAAGGGTGCAAGTCCAATCTGCCAGGTAGGCGAACTGAACTTAAGTAACGCTGCTACTCTCCCAATAGTTGCAAAATATTGCAAAGTGTAAAAAGATCAGATCTGCTCGTCTTGACACGGAATGAAAGAGCCAAACTACAGTTTAGCGGTTCTTCGAAAAAAGCTACCAGTGACGATGGGCATGTCAACGTACTCAGAGCTGACAGAACACCTCGCCATTAATGCAAAGATGAAATAATATAGGGTGAGTCTGCAACTTCGGAAGTTTTTCCGGTACTGGCCTTTTCATGTTGATACGATCTATACGTTTCTGAACCGCATGTTTTGCGCCCGAGCGTCTACGAAGATTTTGTTCATGTAACTAATTTCACGCGATAAAAAATGAGCCTTTTTGTTGGATCAGCGTCCCAGAATTTCAACAAAGGGCACTGCGCACACACAGAAAAGGTCGAGAAGATTAGCACAAGCGCTTGTTGTTTCAACCTTCACGTGTACGCAGTGCCCTATGTTGATATGTCTGCCTCTGTCTTTAGATTCGCCCAGAATTGACGGTGGCACAATCTGGACAACAATTTGAAGGGTGGAATGTTGTCCTGAAGAGCATTATTTTCGCAGAGATCCTAATAAGCTGCATTTTTTTTAGTGAATGTGTAACTTCAGAAAATTTACCGTTAGACTACCTGTTGATCAAAAAGTTTTATTTGCTTTTATTTTAAAAGTATGGCCCTGAACTAAATGTTGTTAATCACAATGCTCAAAACTCAAAACCTGTTTAGCTGTCTACCCATGCTCTTCCCGAAGGCAGCAATGCTGCGCGAAGAAGTCTTGCCAACTACTTATATCGAGGGCCAGAGAGCAGGAAAGTTATACACCACGTTTCTATAAGCTTGGAGGGAGTCATTGTAGTACGTCGAAGCGCTAACCGCATCTGGTCATACTTCGCGGCTGCACGCCTTGCCGTGGCATCGCGCTATGAGCCGAGGGCCACGTAGCAACTGTAGCTCATCACGTTGTTCAGTTTATGAGTTTACAGAAAATTTGCCTCATCCCCAGGAAACAGCTAGCGAGACTAACCAATAGCAGAAGTCTTTGAGGCTACGCTACTGCCGAACTAATAGAATGATAGAATGAAAAGGCTATTGTGGCATATCTGTTGGTAATTTTTATAGACAGAAAGAAACGCCACTTTTTGCAAGTCTCAGCAGCGCACACTGTAATTTGGCACCACTGCACTGTGTCCCTGAGAAATTTAGTGCATTACAAGAGAGACAGAAAACAACTTTAATTAAGAGTACATGTTTAGCGCTGAGAATATTTATAATTTTCATTAGTGCCTTTATCGTGCTTCATGCTGTTCAGTCATTAAAAATTCAGCCGACGCTGAGACAGCCATCGATTATCGAGCGTTAACACACCTAACACAGGTCGCCGGTTCAAATCCCTGCAGAGTGCTAGACTCTAACTTAGCTTATACGTTTATACTGCAAGACACGCGATATCGTATGCCACAACTCTGAACACTCTGCGACAAACAGTTCAGCCGCAATGTTCATATGAAGATTCGTAAGGACGTGGAATTGGGCGACCATGTAGGTCGCCGGTTTGAATCCCTGCCGCGAGCAATGCTCTAACTTAACTAGCAGGTTTATGCTGCACGTAAAGCTGAATCATATGACACCATCCGAACATTCTGCGCAAAACGGTTGGGCCACAAATTTTATACTAATGTCGCGACTAAGTGGCGCGACTTTGACGCATGCCGGACAAGAATATATATATATATATATATATATATATATATATATTATGTAACCACCTCGGTTACCATGAAAACCACCGGGGTACGATTTGCGTTAAAATGCATAAGGCTGAGACCCGAAACGGGACAAGTAGAGCTTATCGCTCTAAAATGCCGTACTAGCGAATTTATACTTCCTTGATGACGCTAGGTGACTAAACAGTGAGGCGGCAGCAGCAAAGAAACACTGAAAACGCGCCTCTCTATCGGCTAGTCCGTTCGCTTCGTGCTGATGCACCAGCAACATCGTCGCCGTCACCATCGTACATAGCGTCGCCAGGAACACATCTTCATGCGGTTACCGCTTTAGAATAACCAAGCCGTGCTGAACGTGCAAATATTTTGTAGAAGTCTCCATTTAACACGAGACTGACTTCAGCTGTGCACATTATAGGGAAACGATGTTTTGCCATACTTACCTTTTTCGAATTTCACGCCAATGTAATCGGACACCCAGGAAGGCTTGCTTGTGTTCTCTGTGCTGCCCATTGCGAATCGTCGCTGTATTCAGGACCAAGATACGGAAAGTTGCGCTCCAGCAATCATATGCCTGCAGAGCGTCCACAGCTTCTCCTGTGGATGCATTGACTCAAGAGTGCCTGCACGTTCCGAGATTATCACGTGTCGTCCGTTCAAAGAACTCGAGCACCAAATCATAGGAGAGAGAGAGCGTTATCTTTATATCTCCTATCAGTGCTTTCGTGACGTAATTGCGCCTGTTCTTTAGGGAGACGTCGAGTCGCTTTTCCTTGCGTCGAAAGATAAGCGACAACCGACAACGAGGTTACACAGTGACATCGGCTATCAAGATTTGTAGGTCGGCGGCATGGATTTGCGCTACATATATTAGCCCCTATGCAGAAACTGCACGGGTTTAATAGCAGTGTACAGGAGTAAAACTTGCTCTCTGGCGTTTTCAGCACTAACTGAATATTGTTTTTTTTTGTTTATGTGGAGAGGAAACGGTCAGTAACATGTCTCAAATCTTGGTGAATACCCGAACCACGCCTTAAGGAAGAATAAAGGCAGGGAGTGAAATAAAGAAACAAAGAAAACGAGAAAGAAAGAAAGAAAGAGAGGAAGGAAGGAAGAAAGAGAAAGAGAAATAAAGCCAGAAAGAAAGAAAGCAGGAAAGGAAGGAAGGAAGAAAGAAAAAAGGAAGAAAGTAAGAAAGAAAGAAATAAGGAAAAAGAGATAAAGGGAAAGAAGGAAAGAAATAAATAAAGAAAGGAAAAGAAAGAAGAAAAGGAAGAAAAGAAAGGAAAAGAAAAGAAAGAAAATAAAAAGAAGGGAAAGAAAGGAAAAGAAAGAAAAGCAAAGAGAAAGAAAGAAAACGAAAGAAAGAGGTTTGGTTTGGTTTATGGTGTTTAACGTCCCAAAGCGACTCAGGCTATGAGACACGACGTAGTGAAGGGCTCCAGAAATTTCGAGCACTTGGGGTTCTTTCACGTGCACTGACATCGTACAGTACACGGGCCTCTAGAATTTCGTTTCCATCGAAATTCGACCGACGCAGCCGGAATTAAACCCACGTCCTTCGGGTCAGCAGCCGAACACCACCTTTACTGCAGCCTTACCGAAGCTTTTTTTTTTCTTTATTGCATGAATAAATACATCCATAAAATGTCGTAGTTGTCATGCCACTTGGCAGAGAACCGCGTCTAATGTACTTTAATTACCACAAGTTGGTACATCAGACTCAATCCGCATCAGACTTCCGCTTTTTCATTTCAGTAATTTGTATTCTGCCCATATTTTCCAGCGGGACTCCCAAATAATCTCCGGAAAGTGTAGCCCATCGGACCCCGCAGAACAATGCTGGTCCTAAGCCCCATTGCCCATGTCAGACTCCGAGACATTTACCTAAATTAACAGCGCTACCAGTTTGCCTGCAAAACCTTTCGGTTATTTGGAACGCTTCTACAATACTTTTGCGGTCTTTGCAAACTAGCGCCACGTTATCTGCATATTCCAGTATTCTCACCTCACACGCTCCCGTTCTAAAACCTCGGATGTGCCCACTCGCAGTTATCGTCCTACAAAAAGGCTCCAAATAAATTGCAAAAAGTAGAGGGGACAGTGGACATCCTTGTCGAACAGATGCCCTTACATCAATTCTTTCAGGTAATATTTTGTTTACCAGAAGGCGTATCAAGCAACCTGCATAAGCCATATTTACCCTTTTGAGAACAACCGAACCAATACCAATATGTTCCAACAAACAATAGAGTATTTCATGAGACACCCGATCAAATGCTTTTTCAAAGTCAATTTGAACCATAGCCACTTTCTTATTTGGAGCATCCCAGCACTCGAGCACACAGCGTGCAATATGAATATTTTGAAATAAGCTTCTTGTTTTTATTCCACACGTTTGGTGAAGTCCTACAATATCCTTTATGCCGTACCGCAATCGCTTAGCTAACACTTTTGTCAAAATTTTATAATCAACGTTTGTTAACGTGATCGGTCTATAGCTTGTTACTTTTACCAGCCTGGCAGGGTCATCTGCCTTAGGAATTAAGACCGTATGAGCATTGCTAAACGAAGGTGGAAGCCTACCGACCTCAAAACACTCTTTGAAAAGCTTATAAAGCATAGTAGCAAGGTCATATTTAAAGCTGTTATAAAAGGCCGCACTCAAACCGTCAGGTCCCGGCGACTTTCCGGCATTCATCAATTGCTGTCTTTATTTCTTTAATACATATTTCGTTCTGTACTTCTTTAGTAATCTAATTTCCTGATATTAGAATAAGTGGCAGAAATTTTTCCCGAAACCGTTTTTCAGTTGGTGCTTTGCGTGCAAACAGCTCACGGTACTGTTCCACGAATGCACTAGAAATTGCACTTCGTTCATGGAGGATTTGTCCTTTGTATTCGATAACTGAGATCTAGTTCGACCGCGCGTATCGCTTTTCATCTGAGAGCGCGCGTTTTGTTTGCATTTCACCAGTAAGCCACTTTTCCGTGCGTGCTCTTATCGCTGTCCCTCTGTACTTCTGAGCATCTAAAGCTTCTAGCCTATATATTTGACACCTTCTATATCATGGATGAAAATGCCCTGCGTTCTTTCTTCTTCGCGCCGTAAATTCGCCAAAAGCTCATGCAGTTGCTTTTCTTCTTTTTTTCCTCCTATTTTCTTATGGTTGAACGCTCAATGGCATGCATTTTCACATCCTGCTTAAAGCGTTCCCAAGATTGAATACATCCTGTTTCACTATTATTAAACATATCCATGATTTCCTTAACTTTTCTTCAAAGTATGTCGTCTTCTATAAGCCTTGAGTTTAGTTTCCACATATCCCAGTTCATTTCTGCATTACGTTGCTTCCTTCCTCCCAAAGTTACCGTAACTAGGTAGTGGTCACTAAATGACACTTGCTTCCCTTCATACTGCTCACAGGAAGGCGATAACTCCGGCGACACATATATTCTGTCCAGTCGTGCGTGGCTACTATCTTGCAAATGCGTAAAGTGCACGTGATTCTAACTCTTCACCAGGCCGATTACATCCTCCAAGCAGCACTCGTTGAGGACACTCTTGAAGAAATCAACACTCAGGTCTTTTACATCCTTTAAATTTGAACGATCATTAGGGTCCAAAACAAATTTGAAGTCTCCCAATAATATGAGCACTCGACTGCAATCAAGGAACGAGGTTAACTGTTCAAAAAATCCGCGCTGTTCCTCTTGTATCGTGGGAGCATACAGGACAACAACCCTCACCGCGAATATTTCATATCTGAAGTCACACACGTTAAACCACCCCGCTTTGCACAATTTAATTGTTCCTCTACTATGCCTATGTTTTCCCTCAGGAAAAGACAGCATCCCGCCGACAAACCAGCCGCATGGCTTACACAAACATTGAAATGCGAACGAAAACCAAGCACCATGTTATCTGTTTGCTGCTCATCCTCAACTTTTGTTTCTTGAATAGCCGCGATATCTAGATCTAACTCACCGAACAGTCGGTTCAACGGCACTTGCTTACGCTTCGAGGCAAGTCCTCGTACGTTCACAGTGCCAACCTTTAGCGTTTTCTTCAAATAAGCCATAGCGTGCACACAGCAAACAAACAACAGTGACTAAAGCTCACTGCTTCGGTCTCTCGTCGCGAGTATGCGACGAGGACCGCGACAAGGCTAACTTGCCTTTCTCGGCTCCCTCCCCTCTCCAATGCCTTTCTAGCCGACGAAGTTCTCGTTCCGTGGCCGGTGCCTTTTTGTAGTCACGAGGTAGCTTAATGGACGCGACTGTCGCATCCATCGGCGCCTCGGAGTCGTGGTCGCCTGAAGTGCTCTCCCTCGTTGGCTCTTCTGGCGGCGCAGCAGCATCCGCCTTCTTGTCAGTAGTTTCTGAAGCGTGGTCACCTTGTGACTTCTCGTCGCCCGCAGGCAGCTCCGGCTGCTGGAAAACAGGGCCGTCGCTGAGTCCTGAAGGGGGCGGTGCTCTGGCGCTTTCCAGCTCCTCCCGGTCCATGAGCAGCTCGCTCCCGTCATCTTGCGGCGGAGCAGTGCCCGTGGCCACACGCGCATATGTGCGGACGCATCCTTCCCGTTCGTGTCCGAAGGCGTGACACAAACTGCATCTTGGCGTGCGGCAGTCGCGTCGAATATCTCCCATCCTCTTGCACCGTAGGCGTATTGGTGGACGTCCAGGCACCACCACTAACACTTGCCCGCCTTAGAACTTGAGCATGTGGGGTAAATCATCGAAAGAGAGCCCCTCCTTCAGAACCATACGCATCAGACGGGTTGTCGATTCGACGCCTTCGAAACCCGGACTGTTACACTGCTCGCGAGTAACGTCTGTCACATCTCCGAATTCTTTAAAAGCCTTTTGCAAAGAATCAATCGAGACGTAGAAGGGCACCCAGTGCACCCCAAAGGCCAACTCACGTTTGTTGGAGTCAATGACCGCACAATGGCGTTTTTTCACTTCAAGTGCTCCTTCTGTCAGCAGTCGTTCCTTCGCTTCTGCAGTTTTCAGCTTCAACATCCACACATGCGACATTTGAAAGGTCCCAATGCCAGCCACGAAAGGTGAACACCGGCAGTCTTCAAAGGCTCACGAAAATCCTGTATGGGATGAGGCCGCCCGGCAATATCGCAGCGAAGGAAAACCGTTGTCTTCATTTCGTCTCCCGAAGGCAGCGTAGGCAAAACTAAGCGATAGCCCCCTGTGGGCGTCGCTCACCGAAACCTCAGCCAGACATGACCAATAACGAAGCGCGCTCAGAGCTTCCCATCACACGACCGTCTCCCACGGAAGCCGGAAGTGGAATCTGAGCCACCGCAGCGGCCAGCAAGAAAGGGTTGTCGTAGTGAAGTCTCCATACTAAATTCGGCAACCTGAAGATCTTTAACGTGCACTGACATCGCACAGCACACGGGCGCGCCTTTTGCGTTTCGCCTCCATACCCTCCTCGGATGCACCAACTAAATCTGGCTTGGAAAGGTTCCTCTCTCCCAGGATTGAAAAACAGCCTTGATGACGTTTATTCCTATGAAAGGTAAGCCAATTGATATGAAGCACCTGAGCCCTATCTCCCTCACATCTTTTGTTGGCAAATTCATGGTGACTATGGTACGAGAAAGATTGTCCACTTACCTAATAACACATCACACTTTTGCGGACACTATGTTTGGTTTCCGACCACTGAAATCCGCACAAGACATCCTTCTATAACTTTATCATGGCATACTCGAGCCCAAATAACTCCCTCACAATTACAAGGTAGTATTAGCCCTGGATTTGAAAGGAGCCTTTGGTAATGTCAAGCATGAAGTAATACTCAGTCAGCTCGAAGACATCAACTGTGGCCATAATACATACCGATGCATCTGGCAATTTCTCATGAGTCGACGGGCCTACATTCGAATTCAAGACAAGGCACCAAGGCCCTATACTATTCGACCCAGGCGTAGAGCTCAGGGTGCGGTGTTATCTCTCTTCCTTTTCAACCTTGCAATGAGAGACCTGCACACAAAATTAATCTCCATGCCGGAAATACGCTATGCCCTATATGCGGATGATATCTCTATCTGGGCAACAGATGGAAATCTCCAACACATGGAGACCTGCCTACAGCAGGCAGCAGAGATAGTGGGCGCTCACGCGGCATGCTATAGTCTCCAATGTGCTCCCACCAAATCAGAATGTGTCCACATTCGTCCCTGCCCTCGGGGTGACACTTCAATTCACCTCACAGAGTCATACTCCCTTCAGGTTCAATTAAGAGAAGCTTAGCAGATCCACGTCCTTGGCCTCTTTATTCACCAAAAACGCAGACCGGACACAACACTCGTGAAACTCCGCATGTGTGGCGACCAGTGGGCCGTATCGTTGCTTTGGGAGGCAGAACAGATCGGTTAGCTAAGGTAGTATTTTAAGAAAAATATTGTGTGACACAGTGGTGTCAGATATAACATGTGGTGTGGTTTAGGCAACAGTCATACTTGTCATACTTGTGATACTTGTCGTTGTTTTGGGAGGCAGAACAGATCGGTTAGCTAAGGTAGTATTTTAAGAAAAATATTGTGTGACACAGTGGTGTCAGATATAACATGTGGTGTGGTTTAGGCAACATTCATACTTGTCATACTTGTCGTTGCTTTGGGAGGCAGAACAGATCGGTTAGCTCCCACCGCGGTGGCTCAGTGGCTACGGCGCTCGGCTGCTGACCCGAAAGACGCGGGTTCGATCCCGGCCTCGGCGGCTGAATTTCTTGAAGGTGAAATTCTAGAGGCCGTGTGCTGTGCGATGTCAGTGCACGTTAAAGAACCCCAGGTGGTCGAAATTTCCGAAGCCCTTCACTACGGCGTCTCTCATAGCCTCAGTCGCTTTGGGACGTTAAACCCCAATAAACCAAACCAAACCAGATCGGTTAGCTAAGGTAGTCTTTTAAGAAAAATATTGTGTGACACAGTGGTGTCAGATATAACATGTGGTGTGGTTTAGGCAACAGTCATACTTGTCATACTTGTCATAGTTGTCGCAGAGGGAGAAATCTTATTGGTCTGTTTGCAGGTCACTCCTTCATCAAGTGATACGACAAGAATGCAGGAAAAGATGTTTTGTTGAGTAGCGCCTGCTTTTCGGCATGTGAAAGTGTGAGGCTTATTTCTAATCTTTAAGAATACGACTTAGACGGTGTGCGAAACCCGACCACTGTGCTTAGTTTTGGTTGTGCGATATGGCTAGAGCAGATCCCTTGTATGGAGTACTACCTACAACGAACCAATTTTGTCCGCACGTGTAGACTGTGTGAGCAGTACGGTTTGTAATACTAGGAAGTTCATGAACCTGCTCTCAGAATGAAAGACACTAGTAGATGGCATTCCGAGGAGCGACATGACGCGTGAGCCCGCCTTCCCATTTGGTCTTGCTCTGCAGTCTACACGGTGAGCTGTGGCTATAACCTTCGTACACACTCTTAATATGCTGCACGGCGCAGTTACAACGCCCCTGCGTAATAGGATAAAAAGCAGTGGCAGATGTATCCACACAAGAAACAGGCTATGGGAAAACCTTCTAATTCGTAGGCTCCGAGTCGTGTGAAACTGAACTGCAGTTATATTAGTAAAGTGGTTAATGAATATATTATATTTCGACGCATAGATTACAATTACTTCTAAGCGCCGCCGTAGTGGCTCTGTGCTTATGGTGCTTGGCTGCTGACCCAAAAGACGCGGGCTAGATCCCGGCTGCGGCGGCGGAATTTCTTTGGAGGAGAAATTCTAGAAGCCCGTGTATTGTGCGATGTCAGTGCACATTAAAGAACCCCAGGTGGTCGAAATTTCCGGAGCCCTTCACTACGGCGTCTCTCATAGCCTGAATCGCTTTGGGACGTTACACCCCATAAACGAAACAATTACTCCTAAAGTGTAATATAGAGCCGAGGTAAACAGCAACAAGGTGCTTGTCAAAGTTTTGTTACCACTGTTTCGAAAACAGTGAAGCGAAATTTTCCTTGGCTTCCTCTTCTTTTTTAATGAATAGAGCTACTACCAAATGCGGTAAATTTTGTGTTGATATGGCATTGTTACCTCTCCACAGCTCCCCACCACACGTGATTCTGAAGCCAGCTGTCGACGTTCGGGAGTTTACGCGCAGCTAGGCGTTAGCCGCTTGATGCCTGGTGCATCAGATCACGAGTGTGTTTTGGCACTGATCTTTTGAGAACCAATTTCAGAAGTGCGTCAGTGAACGACATCTTTGGCCTTCTTAAGAAATGGACAAAATGAAAATTTAAAAACTGTCCATCAATCAATCAGCTGAGCGTGTGCTGTTCCTTAAATGCATTTGTTGTTTCCTTGTAGTGAAAATTTTTCATTGATCACTGCGCTTTTACTTCAGTTTATTTTTGTAAGCACGCACGTTCCGTTTTGATTATGACGTTTGGTCGTTGCCTCCTTCACACGCTAGACTAAAAAATCGACAGTATGCGGATCTCGTTCTTTCTGTCAGGCGATTCTTTTGTCCGCAGGCGTCTCGTTTCTCGACATGCGAAACTGCTGAGTGTGCTGCTGAGCGTGGTTGCTCGCGCAGAGCTGATATAAAAGAAGCACACCGGAGGAACCGAGAGATGAGCTGAGGAGACTGAGCTCAGCCAATGTGAAGAAACTGCGGCAAGGGCAGGGGAAAGTGGGCAGAATTTTATTGTACCTTGAAGAACAAGAAGGAGCTGGCAGATAAGAGAGCTGCGAAAAACAGGGTCAAATAGTACCATATTTACTCGTGCAATCATTGCGCTCGCGTAATAACCGCAGCCCCTACTTTGGCAGTGAAAAAGTGCATTTTTTTCCCCTCAAGCAACAAACGGAACCCATTCTTTTTGTTCTGCAGTCGGCTGACGGCGACAGAGATAGCTAGCAAGCGCCTTTTTGCAATGCTGCAATTCTCTGAAATGCTCTCTGCTATAAAGTGCAAAGTAGAATGCCAATGCTATTGTACTTTGCCGTACGAGACGAAGTCACAATAAGAATGATCCGCGAATAATCCGAGAACAAATAGAATCTACGCCTGGTCACGAATGATTTTCCTATTCGATCAGCCATATTAGGCCCTGTGGGAACTTTTTATTGGGGCTTCACGCTTATTGGTGTGAATTGTGCTGGAATGAAATCAAGTCGTGCTCTCTTTCGAAAGCGTTATAATATATATTTAAGATAAAAGTTGCTGACATGCTCTCAAGCGCGGGAACCGTGACATGATGCGTTTTGCTTTATTTAGTCTGTTAGTCTCACCGAATAAATCACTTACTTCGTCAGCCTAATTTGCGTCCAGTTATCCCTGCTTCAATATTTTTTGAGCATGTGGCCCTACGTTATGAACTCCTCGAATTTTCAGGAATTTCTTGGGAAAAAGAGTGCGTAAGTTATGAGGATGAATACGGCATACCTCGCATTGCTGGGTGCGGTTCGGCGATCAAGATTTCGTTCTCGGAACTGCTGGGAAAATATACTCCGCTAGACTTTTATTGCGCATTGATCTCCCCGAAATCCATTCATCTTCGCGATAGAAAATCAAGAAAAAGTAGTTTGAGAGCGAAATATAGCAATGGACGGGCTGGAAGAAGAGACGAATATATTTCTTTCTTTTTTTCATGAATACAAGGAAAAATCAATCAGAAATTCCAAGAACCTGCGAAGGTTCTCCCAGAAATTATCGCAAAAAATGGGACGACAAAGGAATTGTGCTAACGGTTATGAGGTTTCAACGGTGTGGTGCGTGCCTAGAAAACTAAATGAACCAAAAAACTTGTACACGCAAGCACCGCGCGCATGAAGTAAAGATGCGTTATGGGTAAATTTCCTTTGTCAGTTTTCGCAGGCCTGCTTTCTTTGAGGACGTCAATTTGTCTGTTGTTGATGTCGCGTTTCTAAATGCTATTTTTTCAATTTGCGAGTATACTTGCGTGCATAGGTGCCTCATTTGCACTCTTATTACGCCAACATGAGTCCAAGGTAATTTCGCTGTGGCGCGTGCGAGCAATGTGGAAATCGTAATTCCACGAAGACCAAAAATAAGGAGGCAATGAAGCGAATCTCCGCATATGGCGAAAGTCTTAAATTGCGCTCATATTTGAAGCAAGGCAATACAAATTTGACTCTACTACAATACTTGGCGGGCCTATTACTCGCGTTATCCCATTCGTTCTGAACATAGTCAAACGCAGTCTTGACCTGAGGAATTCCCCACAACCATCTCCCAATTTGAAGGCTCTCCCTTTGCTGTCGCTCTCGGTTTTAATTTCCAAAGCGCGCAGACCTTTTCCATAATTTTTCACAGCGCCTTAGGTAACATCCGCGCACGTTATTTCTTGTCAGCCCTTGTTTTTCAATATGGCGCTCCAACACCTTAAACACCCTCTGTTGCTCCTGAATCACGTTTTTTTCCCGAATCCTTCCATTGTCCTGCTTGAAAATTGTTTCTGTCATTCATTAATGGATAGAAATGGCTGTGTTAATCAGCACACTACAAAGCTGCTAAACAATGAGAGGTGGATCGCTTCTGCAGGATCCAACGCTCCCAGGCAAAGCAAGACAATACAAGGCATTCCAGTAACGTCCTATTTATGTCGGCACTCTCTTAGAAGCGCCTCTAACTTAAAAAAATTCAGGGAAAATCCACCTGCCGCTATATATACATGGTATCCCAGCTAATTTGGACCAAGATTTTGAAAAAAACATAATCGTTCTTCTGAACTTAAATCGCCCGGCTGTTGTTAGGGTTTATCTAAAGTTACAGTACCATTTTTTTGCTCGTACTACTTGAAAAATTAGTCAAGATAAATAAATTAACTTTTTAAATATAGCTTCAAACGTTCAGATGTCAATTGCAAAGTTGTGGAGCTCCACAAATATTGTCCAATCCAGGCACTTCCAACGAGATAGACTTAGCGTGGCCGTTTTTATTCGGGAAAAAAGAGAGCCCGTGGAGCTTAAAAAATACCACGTGACAGCCCGCTCCATGATCCCTAATGCGCCGCGATTACAGCGCTCTCATTCATGCCTTCTAAAAAGCATCACTCGTTTCGCGCCATCGCGGTGCCCAAGACAGGGCTTCACGTTGTGCTTGGTTCCAAGATAAGCGCCAGTGAGTTCGGGCGGCAGTTGAAAGAAAGCGCGGCTCCCATTTTTCAGCGTAATGCACACGACGTTATCAAGCTTGTTGTATGCGCCATTGCTTGTCGAGGTTTTGCTCCTAAATTCGAACTCATGTGATTGTCATTGTTCCACCGCATGCATTCTGCTAACGTGAGAGTACTTTTAGTACCAATTTTCTTGCAGACTCACTCCTTTGTTTAAAATTAATTTTCACCAATTTCGTGCAGCACTCAGCAACCCCTGTAAATTTTTTCGTTTTGCTGCAGTTTTTTTTTCCGGCAGCCCACATAAAATGAAGAGTGTTCTGTACCATTTTACTGCCTGACGACTTTTATATATTCATACTTTCTTCCAGTGCACTGTGTTCTACCTGTTCCTCCCGGCTTTCTCGAAGATTTCTTTATTGATTTTTCATTCCCTTCACAAGGTTTTGACCTGATTCGTCGCTTAATAGACCCCCCCCCCCCCCCTCTCCTTTCCAAAGCCTGGAATGTTGGTGCATAGAGAAAGAATTAAATAAAATGAAAACCAAGCTTTAGGCGCTTCTTTTAACTGAATTTTTCCTTCCTCCTTTAAGGTGCCTCAGTTCCACCAAAAGCACAACCATAACTTACTGATGGGCTCTACTTGATGTCTGCCTTTTCAATTCAAGCAGAGAGCACCTTTTTGAACATGATCCGTTTGAAACCAGGCGCATATATGGGATTCTGGCCAGCATCTCGTTGTGTTCTACTCGTAGAGAGGGCAAAACGCTTGTCCAGAACACGTTCTGGGCATGTTTCGGGCTGAACACGCGATATCTAGCCATAGCGTTTGGTTAAAAATGGTATGGATGTAAGCCTGTGCAGTTAGCCTCATGGGAGCTGCGGAACACATAGTTCCGTCGTTGTAGACATCTGTTTTGCCCTCTCACAGCCCTTGTCACACTTACCGAGGGAAACTGGAAACGCGTGACGACCGCGCTTTGCTAGACTCTACTGCCGTCAGCCGGCGAGAACCGACGGTAAAAGCGTATGCACAATAATCCTGGCCGGCTACTTTATCCCTGGATGCGCGTTGTGCCGCCCGTTATCTCCGGTTGTCAGCAGGAGCGCTTCACAAAGCGCGATCGTCACGCACTTCCAGTTCCCTCTAAGTGTGAAAGGGGCTGTACAAGCGTAATTGCTCTCTTGTCTGAGTTTTGTGTGTGTGTGTGTGTGTGTGTGCGTAGAAAGTGTTGTGTCAATCACTTGAACATCAGCGCTGTCAGCTGCATTTTCGTGGCTGCACAGGAAAGTATCAAATACAATTGAGCGAAGGTCCTTTCTAGGAGGGAAAATACTGGTAGTTCCTCGCTTTCATGTTACGATGTGGAAACGTCGGGAGCTCATGGTTCTGACTTCAAGGAAATAAACTGAGCATCACTGCATTGTTTTTTAAACAAAAGAATACTTTACATCCGAAAGCTACTCTTTGCCAATTGTTCAATGGGCGTCGCCATGGAGGGAGGGAGGGGGGGGTGTATTTCGTATTATTTTCCTCGTTTTTGCTGCCTGTTTGTTTTTGACATCATACGCTAAAATCTCACTAGAGGACGCTATTCAGTTGAGGCTTAACGGAAATCTGGTCGTTGTACCATTGCACCAAGCGCGTTAACTCGTGCCCAGCCGCAGAATAGAAAACCACTAAGCTGCTTTTAGGCACACGCTGTTGCTTGCCTTTGGTTCTTCTTAATCAGAACAGAAAACAGCCTGTACGCAACGTTTGCTTCACTTTGAGGCGCTTCATGCATTTATTACAAATCTTAAATCTTTCTTTGAAGAAAAGTCGTCTTTCTGAATTTGTTTTCACAAGCTGGCTTTCTTTTCTTCCTTCTTTCATTTTGTGATCAAATTTTGCAGCTGTGGACGCGTCTGATGCGATATGTTAGTGATCTACCTTTTTCAGTTCACCTTCTGGAGCACTTTGCCTGTTGTTTGCTTCACTACATAATCGCCCTTCCATAAGGGCTCGAAAAATGATCAGTGTTCTGAGAAATAAATGAAATAAATTAGGTGAAAAAGACGGTCGAGACGTACGATGCAGCATATTAACCTTTACTTGACGCCAGTCCCAGCGCACTGCTGAAACGCAGGCCGCGCTCTAAAATCTCTTTTGAGAGGCTGAGCCCTAGACACCACTGGTTGGAACGTGGAATGAACAGAAACTTAGCAACAGTCCTCGTGTCGACAGACGATGTGGCAATACCTTGCTGAGGTTTAAGCACCTTCGTCGCTCGACGTTATTAAGTTATCTGCGTCATAAAGTTCGCAGTTCTCCAGGACGAATTGCAACGATGACTGTATCGCACCTCGTTTCTTGCACTCTACACTCCTTGTATCCCGTACTGCAGTCTCATGCGGATTCTATCCCCACAGGCGGCACACATTCGAGACAACCTGATCTTCGATCAATATTTTCCTTGTCTTCCGTTAGCACAACTTGCGTCCTTATAGCCGCTGTGGGAAGAAGATATATATCTTTGATGTGCTCAACTTTTCAGGCTGTGACATTTAAGCGTTTGAAGTCAATTAATAGCATTACTAGTGCTTTTTTTTGCCGATATTCTCTTTTCTTACGTTCTCAACCCGTGACTCTCGAGCACACTTCTCAAAACTCGAGTAGTTTCAGTAAAGAGACTGTACTGGCCAGTTGGTTGATGACTACACAAAGTAAGGCAGCGTAAAAAACCAAACCAGAAAGAATGCACGTCTCAGCGCTTCGTCGGTCATTTATTGTCTCGGTTTTTGCGCTGTTCTCCGTTGTGTTTTCCTAAAGCCTACTGCAGCTGAAATACATCCTCCTTCTCCGTTCTACTTTCTTTTGCCTTTAGTCCGGCTCTACGCGGGCTTTCAGCGTCCTCGAAAAGGAAAAGAAGGAACTTATAAAACATTTATTGCGGAAAAGTGGTCCCACAGCCTTGTAAAAATTACCAAGCGCACTTGAGGAACTTTCGAGCGAGTAATCTGAAAGCATTACACCTCTATTACAGTTCTATTCCAGTTCTATTTTAACTTCATTTTTGTCTTTTGTAGGTGGTGCAGTATTAAGTGCTAGTACTGACTATTACTCCCTAACATTTCGTATTTCCCTGCCTTTGTTGATTTCACACAGTTTGCACCAGTCACGAGTTTTGTAACGCCTCTACTTTTTGGGCCGCACAGGGTTTTATGTCGATGAGTCGACTAATGCTTTGGCATTAATAATAACTTGCGCTGCATGGTAGGCAAAACGCAAACTGTTGATGGAGAGCAAAATCATAATTATCCTCTGCGTGGCTATGAGCAGCAGTCGCAGAGAAGCCATTGCGTTGCATCGTTTCGAGGGCTGAAATTCTTTTCAAAACATCCCAGTCATTGTCATGGAAACAGTTTTGAAACGAGCTTTCTAGAAACGAGGGGGCCGGGGTTGTTTTCTTATTTCCAGTGTGGTTTACTGGCCTGCGGAACGGGGGGGGGGGGGGGGGGGGGGCAGGGACAGGCAGGGGCAGTCGCTCTTTCTTAAACTTTCATTGCCTTTATGCTGCAAGCCACGGTCCCATAGTTTTCAGGCTTTATAGACTGCTATATATCCGCAAAAATCTCCGCAGTTTTCTGAAATCATTCCCTGTTAGTTTTAATGGTCGTTGGAGCAAGCAATACAGTGCGCAATGACCGAACAAACTGAACACGACAATCATGGTTTATCATGCAGGAATCTGCGTGGGGTCTAAATTTCACCAAAGCTTTCAAATTTGGCGCGTTTGTCGACTCAAACAAGTGCTGCCGCGTGGCGGCAGCGAATGTTATTTGGCTGCGGCCTCCCTACTGTTTGTACTTCCCGTCAAGTCGCCATCACCTCTATCATGGAGGTAGAAAAAACCCCATGACCTCTATGCAGCTGCTGCAAGTGAGCGGCGCGAGATGGCGCAGGTGCCCATGGAGACTGCAAATGTGTCTAGAGCGGTCGCGCTCTTGGAAGAAAAACAAAGTACAAAAGCTAAATCGACATCCAGATTCTGGCAGTATTCCAGACACGTGGTTAGGTTATTTCATGAGGTAGGACTACACTGTTCTGGTGCAAGTCGGCAGCAGAGCGGTGCGTACTGCTCTAGGACGGAGCACCGAGCGTAAGTTATCAATTAGCATCATCCGTTCCTGGAAGCAGCACAGAAAGCTCGAGCTGCGTTTTCATAGCGATCAATCTACTACTATACCTGCTACCCCTGAACCCAGCGTGGTCCCAGCCAGACGGCAGTAGCGTGCCACCGCAGAAACTATGGTAATGTCTGGCAAGTTTTAATGTTTCTTTCTTCATTAATTAAAATCAAATTTATGAGACTGGACGTTTCCGGCTCCTCCTCGTATCAAGCCCAATGTTAATTAGTTGATTCCGCATTTCTGATCATGGTGCAGCTGCCCCACCGCCTCAGTCACTAATAATCTTTAGATCGCTGCTGCCAGCGCTGAGCAGGAGCGCTGTCCACTGCTGTTAAAACACGAATGGTGGTGTTCCTTCTTTCTTTTTGATTAGAAGTTTTTGTTCTCAGTGGCAGGAGAATATATAAGACACAGGTGGAGCGATGGGTGACAGCATTCGTGTAATGTTAATCCCGCCTGACCTTAACAACGGAAAACACCACTAACTTTGTTCGTTTCTCCACATGATTAAAAAAGTTTCGAAGCGGACTAAGTATCAACAAAGAACAAAAACAAATTGCATTGATCGGGTCGGACATACGTCATTAGGCTAGCGTTCCCCACCCAGTAGCGGTCGAAAGCAGACAGCCTAGCACCCTCGGGAACAGCCTGAAGTGAACAAGGCTGATGCGATTATAGCCTAATGCAATCACCGCTGTCGCCCCGTCACTATTTGCATGCCGGTGCTGCAGGTATAAGAGCGAATGTAAGCCC
The DNA here is from genome assembly GCF_055824585.1 of Amblyomma mixtum. Taxonomy (NCBI): domain Eukaryota; kingdom Metazoa; phylum Arthropoda; class Arachnida; order Ixodida; family Ixodidae; genus Amblyomma; species Amblyomma mixtum. The sequence continues at coordinate 141,827,336 of NC_143017.1, forward strand.
GCATAGTTTTTGGTCGTGCACGTAGTTGCTGGGCCTCACCACATCTCCGTTCCGATAATGCGACGCGATTCGCGCGAATTGAGCCGTGTTTAGTACTGGGCAGCTCCAGCCATGTTGTCATTGCAGTTGGCACTCAGGATGCGAATGAATATTCAAAGGACCTCTCGAAGAGCGTTCTGCTCCCATAGCTCGGATATTACATTTGGTTAATGTATATTGAACTAGATGCGTAATCATATCAGGGCGCATATTTCAAGTTTCGTTCGTTCCGGCTTTCTTGCTTTTTTATATTGGAAAATATTCCTTGTTGCTAATGGGCCTCACGAAAAGGGTGAAGTGATAATTATTTAACTTTTGTAGCTTTCATTCGGAAACATTTAGCTTGGCTCCCACGCACGAACATCACCGATGTCTCGCATAAAGTGTTTTTGACGTATAAGGTATTACTTCGACATTGTGTACAGGTCCAGTGTCCAGTTCCTAAATAATTCACAAGTATAGTGGCCATCACCCGAAATGACATCAAACGAAATAGGGGACAGGGAAGCCAGGTACTGAACGTAAAACGATGCCTACACAATCAGAAGACCGAAAAGGCTGGGGAAGGGACTCAAATTATTGACATCACAGCTGATATCAAAAAGAGGAAGTGAGCGTTTGGCAGGGCATGTTTTACAAAGAGCAGGTAACTAATGGTCGTTTAGTGCAACGGAGTTGATTTCAAAGGAACGCGAACAACCCAGGCGGAGGTGGCGGACAGTCAGGTGGGCAGGCGAGGAGGAAGTCTGCAGGGATGAGGAGGGCGCAGGAGGCACAGGAGAGGGTTAATTAGAAATCAATAGAAGAGAACATCGTTTTGCAGAGGACGTAGGTCTCTCATGATGGTGATTATATTTACAAAACTCTGTGTGTGCTTTTTTCGTTAATTAAGAAAGATGCAAACACGAGGCGGTTTAAGACGAACAGATTCAGTATTGTGGTAAGACACACATTCTCATCAAAGAGTACAAAAAGAAAGGCAAGAAAAAAGATGTTTTTGCAATTCTTGGAAACACTGTGGCTCGCGTTTTTCCACACACAGCTTTCAAATAGAAGTGGCAGGAGCAGAGGGAAAAGCAGGAACGCACTGGCGTCTACTTCGGCCGCGACCAGGAATATGACCAAGTTCCTTCCAAGATTGCCTCTAAGCCTCGCGGCTGCTCGTCGGTGTAGGTACTACGGCGCACGAGGGGAGCCGTGCCGGCCTAATTGCAGCACGAGCGACTCGAGTGCCCTAATTATTCATGCTGCTCCGTCCTGTTTTTCTCCAGGCGCGCCCGATCGTTCTTCGAGTACAGCACTACAGAGAACTTGCCACTGGAAAAGCGGAGGGGGAATCTGACGGGGCAGCAGCGAAGACCGCTACTCACTTTGCTTCTTTTCAAATACTTTGTTTAGACTGTGCCACGCAAACTGCAGCATCTCCTTCTCCCGGGCTTTGAATCGTGCACCCGGCGGCTTTGGTGGGATGAAACGTAGGCGCTTCTTACGAGAAAACGTACATTAATGAAGGCTCCACGTGTTTTAACTTTGCGTCCTCTATCACAGGCTGCGGAAATACCGCGGGTTGTGAATTTCGGTTTATACACGCATAACATTCGTTCGCACGCGCGTCTCTAGGTCGCCTCGCGGGCGCTTATTATTGTTTCACTCGGAATGTCAGGTTACGTACAGAGATAGACACAATAGGAAAACTGAGAGCTTGCTGGATTGCGTAAGTTCTTTTAAACTATCTCTGGCACTGAGCTGGCTTGGAACAGTGTTGCTGCACAGCACTACGGTAAACCAGGGTGAAGCGGTGACCACGGTGATTCACTGTCGTTCAGTCGCATTAAGAAAAAAATATTCTTATACCGTATTTTGCATCATTCTTAACCTGTCCTCATGAAGCAAGCTGCAGTTTACACTGACGTCATCTCGCAACACCTAATTGCTTTTCTAAATTTCAATTTATTTTCAGCTTCACTTTGCAGAAATTTTGTACCTGCCTGCTCTGAACCAGTGTAGATGCCAGGATTGCGTACAGGAGGGCCTATCTGCTTACAGGTCATAACACAAGACTGTTACCTTTCTCCGGCACTATGCTGAGCTTGAATTGTATAGCTTTGGTAGCATTGAGAAGATTCTATTCATACTCGATTTTCTTTACTCTAGTAGGTCGCCAGGGAAATTCCATATCAGATATTTGCTTTCCTTCCTTCGCATCTCTCGTATGTAATTTTCAAATACCAAATATAAAAACGCCTAACTTTCGTGCGTCCTCAAGTACTTCCGCGAAAACGTTAGTAATACCGTTAGATGATTAAACACGATGACATGGTATGTTGAACAAGGTACATATCGGACTGGAAGTCACGGGAAAATATCTCTAGCTGCTGCACAGCCACTATCTCCGCCACAAGGAAAGCGATAAAATCGCAGTCAAGAAGTATGTCAGGTAAGAAGGCAGGATCTCTGCAGTGCTCTTTGCCGCGTGTTCACAGTAAGTATTCAGAGAGATAAATTGGAACGACCTGGAAGAAAAGGTAATAGAGAATAGTTAATCATTCTTTTATTTTTGGCGACACCTTTCTAAGTAACTTTTGTTGTGCTCGTGTTGCATATCTTTGTCAGCAGGGGATGACGCCTGTATGTACGAGAGCGCCATCATTACTGTAAAAACAAACCCGAGGAGGGGTGACGGGAATGAAGCCCACGTCACACGCGCTTGTCGGGAATGGAAATATTTGAAAATAGAACTTTTACTGTGAAAAAGAGGTCCGAAGATTTCTATAAGGACTCAACCTTATAATGTAGTTGATTTTATAAAAAGAATAATTTCCGCAAATTTTAGCAAATTTCCGCGCATTTTAACGGCCGCATTCATATCGACGCAAAACGTAAAAGGTATCCGTGTGTTGTGCGATGTCAGTGCACGTTAAAGAACCCCAGGTGGTCGAAATTATTCCGGAGCCCTTCACTACGGCACCACTTTCTCTCTTTCTTCTTTCACCCCCACCTTCCACCCTTCCCTAAATGGCACAGTGGAGGTGTCTGCGGAGAAGTGAGAGTTACTGCACTATTTCCTTTTCTTAAAAACCAATGTTTTTTACGACACCATTAATTTCCCTATAACCCATACTTCTTACCTCGCCAATAAAAGCAATCGCCTTAAAAAACGTATCTTCAGTCCTGACAACAACAGCAAGAAAGACACGCCGAAGTAGCGGCCTGCTAATAATCTTGTCTTGCCTCATACACTGACGTCGCAAAGAAGGCGGGTGTCCTTTGTCTTTCGCCTCTATCAAAGTGCGACCGCTGCGGCCGCTTATTGTCCCGTGCCTATGGTCAACACGCAGACAGCGCAGGAGTTCCTTACAATATGGTTAAAATTCACTACTTGTAATTTTTTACGTTACAAATAATCGCAAACCCTGAGTTGTGTAATTATACACGTCACATTAAATTCGCTGATTTGTCTTTTTTTACGAGGAAAGTGCAGATGGGTCGTCTTCAAGAGTGTCACGTGCATATGGGGACTCTTTCCATATTTGGCTGCCTTGTGATAATACGAAGCGATAAGCTGTAGGAGTCAATAAAGGATTTGCACGGACAGCGCAATGGAGAGCTCCAACTGAGAAAACAGTAAAAAGTGACCTGACATGACCTGGAGTGACCTGGCCACGCTCCTACTTTGTTCCACGTGAAAGGGATAAAATATCGTACTGCAGCTCGCGCAGAAGGAGAGATAAACTGCACAAACGTTGTCAATTGGGCTTGTTCGCTACCGATCACATTTCAAACAGCGGATGCGGTGTCTCCTGACTGTGTCCAGTCCTTTCGCTGTTTCAAATATGATCAGAAGGAGAGCTTAGTGACAGCAACATAATTCCAATGAGAGGAACCCTTCACACGAGTACTTGTGTTGAAATTTAGGAAACGTTCTTTCTGTGGCCTCCTAATATGTTTTTTTTTCTTGTGACACTCATTCGTTTCAGTTTTTATTTCACCACGTTGTTGTAAAGACTGCTATGTTCGCCCCTAAGATGAAACAAGTTGCAAGATCTGCGCAGTTTTTCAGTTGCTTCTTTTCCTCGCTTGTTTTTCAATCTTTCACCAAAAGCGCAACGCAAGCTCGAGAGGCCGTCTGACTGGTGACACAAGAATGAAAAACAGGGCATGTTTCTCGTGCCTTAAGATAGTTCCTATCTGCCGCGAACATTCGCGCTTGTCGTTGTGGCTTTGAGACGCTCGCCACCGACGCAGAAAACGTCTCTGTTGTAAGGGCAAGTCAGCAAACAAGAACTGCGAATTGCTCTTTTTTAGGTCTCGGTTTTCCTATACCAAGGCTCAGTTCTTTTCATATTTAGGGGTTACGACAAATTGCTGGAAAAAGAAGTATTAACTCTTCTCAATCGATGATGTTGGTTCCGCCCCGTTTCACGTTGTGGTAATCATGGTGTCACTGGTCATCAGGCAAACCAGGATGAAGTGCCCAGCTTGCACAATACTGCTTCATAATAGCACGTATTGTTGCCGTGGGCCATGTCAAAACATCCGATAAATTCATTACACCAACTTGGGCTAAAATATTTTGTTTTAAATATTTGCTTATGTGCGATTAGTAGCTCATGTAACTTTGAAGTGCTAATCTAACATTCGGCAAATGACTTCATGGCATGCGGTGTCAGCACTCTCAGCCGGATAGGTTCTTTTCTTGGTCAGTTGTATGCAGCTAACGTCTCTCGACGCCCCGATATGCCTTCTCACGTTACTCCTTCAGCATCTCTTCCTGATACCGTTTGGGCCATGTGAACTGTCTATAACAGCACTAACCCCCAGTGGACATGGAGTACCCAAGCTCGACATGAGCTGACTGTCATGTCTGGCTCCTGACTAGTTCTGTTTGTAGAGTGCTTTCTGGTGCTCCGTGTCTTGTTTACGGCGAGCAGGGCTCGCCAAAAGCTTGTTTTGGTTTCCCGAGAGATGGAAGCGCTGGTACTAAATCACCATTTTGGTACCATTTGCAAAGAAAAAAAACGTGCGTCTGTTAGGGGTCAAAAGAAGAAGATAAGTAAAAAAAGAAGAAAAAGTGCACACATTATTTAATCAGCAACAGGATATAGAGTATGGTAAGATTTTCTTGTGAAACGCATGATCAGTTTTTTAAGACTTGTTCCTTTTAGGAATGTGACCTTCATTTTGGTGATGAGGATAATATTAATAAGTGTTATTTTTCCATCAATATGATGGAAGTGGCCGTGGGTAAAAGCTCCAAGACAGCTTGGCCATAATACGGCCCCTCCGAAAGAATTGTCAACGTAGTTTCGTGCCATATAAAACTTTAGTATATCCGATTTGCGTTCAAGGTATAAACGTCGTGCAATAACACATCAACGACGAGATATTTCAGGTTAATACCTGAGTTTTAGAAGTGTAAGTAGTCCTTCCCCAATATAATACAAGGCTATTTTTTTTTAGCTTCACGAAACTGTCTAATAAACAAAAGTAAAACGATGCGTATTAGCTTCCTGGAGTTACCGGAGTTGCATCAGTTGTTCTGGTGGCGGCAGGGATCAAGGAACATTGACTGTGTATCAGTTACCCAGCTAGTTTTAATACCCTTCCAACTGCACACTTTACCGGCTTGATGGAGCAGCGAAATTCAAGAAAAGCTGGCGCTGTGATTAAGTGGCTATGCCACTGAGCTACGGACCTCAAAGACGGAAGTTCAATCCTGGCCACGGTGGTCACATTTCGATCGAATATAAATTTTAGAGACCCGTGTACTGTGGGGGTCAGTGCACTAATTAAAGAACCCCAGGTTATCGAAATTATCTTGAGCCCTCCACTACGGCGTCTCTCTTAGCCGGAGTCGTTTGGGACGTTAAGTTCTGTGAACTCAAACACGAAATTCGAAGACCTGCCTTCAGGTACCAAATCTCAAAGGAAAGAACCGAGGGCAAAATGTGATGGAGCGCCGTAGGCTGACAAAGTCTGCCCTTCCAAGCGGTTTGAAACAGCAGCTAAACGGCCAAACATCTTCAGCCATCGCTAGTTCTCGGCTCTCGTATTTCGTCACGCTCGTGTAATCATGCCAGCGGCGGGACCGTCGCGAGCAGCTTTCGCTGCCTGCCTCGTTCGGCAGCCCGGCCGGCTGTCATTGCCGGGGCGCACCACGGTGGCCTGCCGCCTGACCTGCAGGCGTTATCGCCTTGCATGCCCGCAACCGACACTAGAGACTTTTCGTCCTGGAAATTTGCACGGCCCATTGTGGCTCTGGCATTTACCGAAGTAACCTGTGAGGGCACCAATGCTGCATTCGCGGGGACATATTATTTAGGTGGCCTACAAGTCCGCCGTAATGGTGCCGCTTAAGGCCAATTCACGCGACGGTCCGTTCGCCCGCGGCCCGCGCACTACGTGTTCATGCGCCACCACATTGAGAGGTGCGCTGTCGGCCCGCGGCCTGGTCAGCACGCCTCTCAATGTGCTGACGCATGAACACGTGATGCGCGGGCCGCGGACGAAGGGACCGTCGTGTAAAGCAGCCGCGGTGGCTCAGTGGCTATGGTGCTCGGCTGCTGTCCCAAAAGACGCGGGTTCGATCCCGGCCGCGGCGGCTGGAATTTCTTTGGAGGAGAAATTTAGAGGCCCGTGTACTGTGCGATGTCAGTGCACGTTAAAGAACCCCAGGTGGTCGAAATTTCCGGAGCCCTTCACTACGGCGTCTCTCATAGCCTCAGTCGCTTTGGGACGTTAAACCCCATAAACCAAACCAAACCAAGGGACCGTCGTGTGAATTGGCCTTTAGGGAAGAGCACCTGAGTAGTGAAAATGTAGAGAGACATGACTGCCTATATTAAGACACAACAAATGTAGCAACTAGAAGTTCACCTGTACGATTCTATGCAGTCAGGCTGCTGCTTGCATCTGGAAACGTAATTTGTGCTATCGCGCACAGTATGACTTGCAACGCGCCACCGCCTCCGTAATTCTCTGGCGGCTGAGCTCACAACGAGGCAAAAAGGCGAGGGTTTTGCCATCCCAAAGATGCGCGTCGCCCCTGAACACTCTCCTACCGTTCTCCCCCTCTCCCGCGAAGTGATCGTTCATTGCAGCGATTATCGGGCGCGCCTATGAGCGCTCTTGCGATGCCCTAGCTCAGGGGCGACGCGCATCTGTAGAATGGCAAAACCCTCGCCCCCCCCCCCCCCCCCCTTTTTTTTTCGCGCACATCACATGCTTCTCTGTGAGCTCGAACCCCAGCGTTCTGCGGCCCGCTCCGGAGCGTTGAAGGTCATACTGCGTGCGATAGTAAGTACAGCCACCCTGATTTTTAATAATATAGCGCGAGCGTCGACCGAACTGCTGGTCAGCGCCTTATAACGGCGATAATCGTGCAACAAGGCGAGAGTTCGCGCACGCGCACGAAGGCAGAGCGTCGTCTGCTACGCTGTTCCTAGCACGAGGACACACGCCCTGCCACAATATCAGTTCGCAAGATCCCGCCAAGTCGCAGAGCGCATGGGCATGATTAATATTGATACGTGGCGGCTAGAAGCAGTAATAGAAACAGCAGACGTAATCTGCTACGCAAGGGACCGACGGCTTGGAGTAGTCTCACAGCACACAAGCTTGCACCTCAGCGTCGTCTTCTTAACAAAACCACTTCGTCGTCCTCCCAGCGTCCGTAGCATGACCCCCCTCGCGGCAAAAGCACCGTCCCGGTGCGCACTACACAGGCCAGCTAGACGGCGAGTTGTAAGGTTTGAGGCGGGACACATGGACGATGTCGGTGCGGGGAGCAGCGGCCGAGGATGGCGGATGTAGCGGGGTGATCTCGTACGTCACCGCGGTCACCGGACGTACGACCCGATAAGGGCCTGTATATCGGGGAAGCAGTTTTTCACAAAGGCCCACACGGCGGGAAGGGACCCAGAGTAAAACAAGAGAGCCAGGAGAGTAGGTGACTTCACGACGGCGACAGTCATGACGTCGTTTCTGATTGACTTGGGAGGCTGACAGCCGCTGGCGGGCGACAAGACGGGCAGCGTCGGCGCGAGCGATGGCGTCCCGAGCGTAAGGACTCGTGGAGGCGGTGGCGGGCAGCACACTGTCGAAGGGCAGCAAAGGATCGCGGCCAAAGAGAAGATAAAAAGGGGAGAAACCGGCTGTATCGTGACGCGTAGAATTGTAGGCGAATGTAACAAATGGGAGGCTAATATCCCAGTCGCGGTGATGGTCGGAGACGTACATGGAAATCATGTTGGTGAGGGTACGGTTCAGACGTTCAGTGAGCCCGTTCGTCTGCGGATGGTAGGCCGTGGCGAATTGATGACGGACGGAGCAGAAGCGGAGCAGTTCGGCGACCACTTTGGAAAGAAAGCAGCGGCCGCGATCGGTGAGTAGGTGACGGGGAGCACCGTGGTGGAGTATGACGTCGTGCAGGAGAAAGTCAGCGACATCAGTTGCGCAGCTGGTTGGGACCGCTCGGGTAATAGCGTAGCGCGTGGAGTAGTCCGTCGCGACCGCGATCCATTTGTTTCCCATAGCAGACACCGGAAAAGGGCCGAGCAGGTCGAGACCGACACGGGAAAACGGGTCTTCGGGGATGGGAATCGGCTGAAGGTGTCCGGGAGGGAGAACCGAGGGCGTCTTCCGTCGTTGGCACAGCTCGCAAGCGGCCACATAACGGCGGACAGAACGGTATAGACCGGGCCAAAAGAAGCGGCGGCGCACGCTGTCGTAGGTGCGGGAGACTCCAAGATGACCGGCCGTGGGAACGTCATGAAGCTGCTCAAGGACGCTGCGGCGCAGGTGTTGCGGGACCACGAGCAAGAGGTCAGCGCCGTCAGGCCGCATATTGCGCCGGTAGAGGACGGTCTCATGGAGCACAAACGGGGCAAGGGACGCATCACAGCGGTTGGCAGTGAGGCGGTCGATGAGGGAACATAGAGAAGAATCCAAGCGCTGTTCTTGCGCAATGTTGCGGAAGGCTGAGATGGATAAGACGCAGGCGTCAGCCTCGCATTCGTTGGAGGTAGGCGCATCGACAGGGTAACGGGACAAGCAATCCGCGTCCTGGTGCAAGCGGCCGGACTTGTGGACGACACAAAATGTGTACTCTTGAAGGCGAAGAGCCCAGCGCCCCAGCCGGCCTGTAGGGTCTTTGAGCGAAGAAAGCCAGCATAAGGCGTGGTGATCCGTGATAACAGAGAAAGGGTGCCCAAACAAGTAAGGGCGGAATTTTGCAATAGCCCAAACCAGGGCGAGGCATTCCCGCTCGGTGATAGAATAGTTGCGCTCTGACACAGAAAGGAGACGGCTGGCGTACGCAATAACGCGAAGCTTCTTGCGTTGCCGCTGAGCAAGTAGGGCACCAATGCCATGGCCGCTCGCATCGGTCCGAAGTTCCGTAGGGGCTGAAGGATCAAAGTGAGCCAACACAGGCGGAGCAGTGAGGGCATTGATAAGGGCTCTGAAGGCGTCAGCTTGGGGGGGTCCCCAAGAGAACGGGATGTCCTTCTTGAGGAGCGTGGTAAGAGGTCGGGCTATTTCCGCAAAGTTCTGGATGAACCGGCGGAAATAGGAACATAGGCCGAGAAAGCTGCGCACATCACCGGAGGAGCGCGGAGTGGGAAATGAACGCACGGCGCGGACCTTGTCGGGGTCGGGTTGGATCCCAGCAGAATCGACCAAGTGGCCAAGGACCTTGAGCTGTCGGCGGCCGAAGGTACATTTCTTCGAGTTCAGCTGAAGACCAGCGCGGCGAAAGACGGCAAGGATGGCTGAAAGGCGATGCAGATGGCTTTGGAATGTGGACGAAAAAACAATCACGTCATCTAAGTAGCAGAGGCATGTCGTCCACTTAAAACCGCGCAGGAGGGAGTCCATCATGCGCTCGAAGGTGGCAGGGGCATTGCACAGGCCAAAAGGCATGACTTTAAACTGGTACAGGCCGTCCGGGGTGACAAAGGCGGTTTTCTCCCGATCCCGTTCATCGACAGCGATCTGCCAGTAACCTGAGCGAAGATCGATGGAGGAAAAGTAACTGGCGCCGTGCAAGCAGTCGAGAGCGTCGTCAATTCGGGGCAAAGGGTAGACGTCTTTCTTTGTGACGGCATTCAGATGGCGGTAATCGACGCAGAATCGCCAAGTTTGATCTTTCTTTTTAACAAGCACGACAGGGGACGCCCAAGGACTAGTCGAAGGCTCGATGATGTTGCGGGCCAGCATCTTGTCCACTTCTGCCTGAATAACACGGCGCTCTGCGAGGGAGACCCTATAGGGCCGTCTGTGAATGGGGCGGGCCTCGCCGGTGTCAATGTGGTGGGCGACAACAGAGGTTTGACCCAAGGGACGGTCCCCAAAATCAAAAATATCACTGTAGGAGGACAAGAGGCTGTGAAGAGCAGAAGAATCAGCAGAGGGTAGATCGGCCGCTATCATCCGGGAAATAGAATCCTCACTGGAGGGCTGCGATGTAGGGACATTGGATACGGCAGTCGTTGGGTCAGGAGCCAGGACAGAGACTGTGCAATCGGTCAATGGGGACAGATCAGCAAGTGAAATGCCGGTCGGAAGTACCTGAGGGGACAGGCTGAAGTTGAGGACAGGGAGGCAGGTGCAGTTGTTGGTGATGTGGACAATGGTGTGGGGAAAGAGGACGTTACGATTCAGAATCACAGCGGTGATAGGGCAGGCGACGTAGTCTCCATCAGGGACGGGAGGAGAAGGCGACATAGGGATGTAGACAGCAGCTTGTGGCGGGAGACGAGCAAACTCGGTGGATTGAAGGCGAGGTGAGCTGGCGGAGTCGTCATTGCACAGGGGCAGATCCAGTCGGAGAAGGCCTGAGGAACAGTCAATAAGAGCTGAATGGGCGGTTAAAAAGTCAAGGCCAAGGATTATGTCCTGAGGGCACCTGGTCAGGACGGTGAACAGAACGGGTATATGACGTCCGGCAATGCTGACTCTCGCAGTGCACATTCCAATCACGGCAGCGGGGCTGCCATCGGCGACGCGAACCGTGGACATGGCGGCAGGCGTTAAAACTTTCTTCAGACGGCGGCGCAAAGACGAGCTCAGGACAGACACTTGGGCGCCAGTATCAATGAGGGCAAGGACCGGGACACCATCCACGAGAACATTCAAGAGATTACGTTGGGCAGCGGGGGTCAAGAGAGGATTTTCAGGCCGGGTCAATGATGCAGCGTCACCTCCGGGGGCTGCATCGGCTAGTTTTCCGAGAAGTGGCGGGAGGTCGAAGGAGAAGGGCTGCGGCGTGTGGTAGGAGAACGGGAGCGGCGGCCTAATGGGGAAGGTGAGCGGCTGGACCCACGAGCTTGCGGAGCGGGCTCGTCACGGAGCGGATCGGGACGTGGGGTGAAGCGGCGCGGGCCGTAGTCGTTGCGGCGATCGACGAAGGAGTAGGGGCGAGGTGGCGGGGACCAACGGCTGCGGCAGTGACGGGAGATGTGTCCGACGCGAGAGCAGGTAAAACAGATCGGCCTGTCATCAGAGGTACGCCATTCGGCTGGATTGCGATATCGGTACCGAGGCGAGAAGCTGCGACTGTAAGTGGCAGCTGCGATCACTGGAGGGTCCGGGCTGGCATGAGCGTTGTCCACGACGCGAGAAGGGACGGCCATGTTCGCAACCTCCTGTCGAACGACGGCTTGGATGAGGGCCAAGGTGTTGTCCGGCAGTGGCAAGGAAGAAACAGCGGGCGTCATCGCCTCCAGTTCGCGGCGCACGATACGGGTTAAGTTAGCAGGGTCGGAAGGCTGCCGCAATGTTGGCAGATCTTCACACGAGGAGCTAGCAGCAGTGTTCGGCAGCCGGTCAAAACGGTGAGAAATGCGCCGGTGTTTGGCTTGCTCGAAACGCCGGCACACCTCAAGAACAGAGGCGACCGTGGAACAGTCTTTGCATAGAAGCAGGTTAAAGGCATCGTCGGCAATGCCTTTCAGTATGTGGCCAACTCGATCTGCCTCGGACATGTCTTTATCCACTTTACGGCACAAGGCGAGGACGTCTTGTATGTACGCTATGTATGGCTCGGAGGAAGTTTGGGCGCGTGACGCGAGGGCCTTCTTGGCGGCGAGTTGGCGGCCGATGGGTTTTCCGAAGAGGTCGCGGAGCTTCTGTTTACAGATGTCCCATGAGGTCAAGTCCTCTTCGTGGGTTTCGAACCACACTCTCGCGGTGCCGGTCAGATAAAATATGACATTAGCGAGCATCAGCGTTGGATCCCACCTGTTGTGCGTGCTGACGCGTTCGTAAAGGGCCAGCCAGTCGTCCACATCAACGTCGTCGGTACCGCAGAACGTGCCCGGTTCGCGGTGGTGGGCGACGACGACCGCTGGCGGTGTTGACGGAGAGGGAGATGGCTCGGACTCGTTAGACATGGTGGCGAGACGGCGGCCACGGCGGAGAGCCAGCTTGAGGTCGGGGATCGAATTTAGCAACCTCCACCAAATGATACGTGGCGGCTAGAAGCAGTAATAGAAACAGCAGACGTAATCTGCTACGCAAGGGACCGACGGCTTGGAGTAGTCTCACAGCACACAAGCTTGCACCTCAGCGTCGTCTTCTTAACAAAACCACTTCGTCGTCCTCCCAGCGTCCGTAGCAATATGTGAGACTGCATGAGACGTGATTTCTTTCTTTTTTTTTGCTTGTTACGGGAGGCCAGCCTGGCGATGCAAAATTGGGATAAAAAAAATAAAATGAAAGAAATATAGCAGCACATTGAAACAATTGCCTGGATCGCGATAAACGGGCTTCCAACCGATGCCTTTTTATACCGTCGAGACACTGCAAGGCTGGTTGGAACCCTGTTTATCGCGATCCAGGCAATGGTTTCAATGTGCTGCTATATTTCTTTCATTTTATTTTTTCTTATCCCAACATTGCATCGCCAGGCTGGCCTCCCGTAATAGGCAAAAAAAAAAAAAGAGAGAAAGAAATCACGTCTCATGCAGTCTCACATATTAATCATGCGCATCCACTCTACGACTTGGCGGGATCTGATTGCGAACTGATATTGTGGCAGGGCGTGTGTCCTCGTGCTCGGAACAGCGTAGCAGAGGACGCTCTGCCTTCGTGCGCGTGCGCGAACTCTCGCCTTGTTGCACGATTATCGCCGTTATAAGGCGCTGACCAGGAGTTCGGTCGACGCTCGCGCTATATTATTAAAAATCAGGGTGGCTGTACATACGTGTTTTTAACGGCTCTGCATCGACCGGTTGATTGAAGTCGCGGCTGCGGCGAAATATGTTTGATGAGAGATTTTCAGTGTGACGTGCTAGCTTATGAGACAACAAAGCCCGAAGCCAGCACCAGAGGGACTGCAGAGGCTGAAGTGTCTAGCCAGACGCTAGTGCGGAACATCCTCAGCAGGCACAAGATGCATCCGTTTCACCCGTCTTCACCAGGAGGTGAGTGCTACCGACTCTCAGCGACGGTGTGCATTTTGCTAATGGGTATTAAATGCAATTAACCGGGATGCCGAATTTGTTAGAAATATGATACGGCCAGATAAAGCCCAGTTTTGCCGCAGTGACAGAGCCAGCCTTCGCAATGTCCTTATTCAACCTTATTTGAACCCACGCTGGCTCTGCTAACAGGTGTGGTGTTCACTTAATCTGTGGCATTGAATCTTCAACTGGTATGACTATGGGCCCGTATTGGTTGAAGAAAACCCTGACCGAAAAAATTCTGCAGATAAACATACTGAGAGGTGCCTCGGAAAATTTCTATGATCAGATACGTATGGTTTCAACGCGATGAAGCTCCGGAGCAGTCGGTACTGCGCGGCAGCGTTGTCTCGTAGCTATCACTACCTCCCAACCTAGCGCCCCCAGAATTTTTCTCCTGGGTTAACTAAGGTGCCAAGTGTATAAGGGTTAGTCTGCATGATTCGAAGCGAAGTATCTTCACTGCATGTGCACAAATTGAACCTTAGATGCTGAAGAGTGCTTTAGAGTACCTAATAGGCCGCCTGGTAGTGTGCGCAAGCATGGATGGGCTGTATTTCTGGCATCTACTTTAATATCTATGAACAATGTTCCGTGCGGATAAAGTTACATCCGTTTCACTTGTTAACTAAAAAAGACGGCATAAAATTAAATAAATCTGTGTTATCTGTCATATTTAAAATAAATGAGTCACCGTGGTGGCAATGTGGTCATGGTGCTCGGCTGCTGACGCGAAAGGCGCGATTTCGATCCCGGTCGCGGCGGACGAATTTCGGTGGAGGAGTGATTCTAGAGGCTCATGTACTATGCAATGTGAGTGCACGTTAAAGAACCCCACGTGGTCGAAATTTTCGGAGCCCTTCACTACGGCGTTCAGCATAGCATAAGTTCCTTTGGAGCTTTAAACACCCATAAACCTTCAAAATGAAAGCAGGGAATTGATCTATTTAAACTAAGAGAAAAATTTATTGTCCCCCAGGTCCTGCAGTTTAATGTACTACGTGAATCTAGCTCATTCAACTTCATAGTATACAAGGTCCCTCCAATACAAAAAGGGAACTAAGTTGGAGCATTGAGTTAATTATTACTCTATTATTACGCATGACGAGCACACATTTTTCTGATGTCTAACTAGTCTTCCTTGTTGTGCATAGATCGAGAACCGTTGTAAACTGCAGTAATGAAAAATAAAAACAGTTGGTGTTTTTGAGCAAACTCGTTGTTCTCTCACATTGGATGGCCCTTTACATGTATAAAAATAAGAAGGAAACAACTTTCTTCACGTAGCGTCTTCACATGCCGATGTTATATGTTCTGTCGCGATCACAATATTGTGGGACGTGGGAAAGCGTGGCAAAACTGTGTTTTGCGCCACCTAACGGCGCACTCCCGCTCGTCCTTTCTTCGCAGGCATCTCTGTACCCTCACTCCTACGTTTCGTACAGCAAATGTAAACCGGAACCGGCGCTAGGTGCCGCTTTGACATCCGGCTTAGAGCTGTGCACGGGCTCGGGCCGGCCCAAAAGCCCGTACCCGGCCCGGCCCGCGGGCCGGGCTCGGGCCTTGCGGAAGTCTATCCACCCGGGCCCGGGCCGGGCTCGGGCCACGGTATATTTGTCTCGGACGGGCCGGCCGGGCTTCGCGATCGCGATTGCTCCTGCGTGGCTCCAGCCGCCCTACTGTTGCAAGGTTCGGAACTGATCTCCACATGAGTGGTCTCACGAGCCCAAATGACACTGCACAAAGGAAGGTGAGGTGTGTCGAACCGAAGGCACTCGCAAAAGTACCCTCCGCCACGCGTTGACGGGGGCCGGGTGGGAGGGGTGGGGGGTCATTATCACATGTACGGGACAACAGGATTCTCGCTCGTGTGGCAACAACGATGTGTTGTGGCAATTATCTTCTTGCTCGCCATGGTTACCTGCGTAGGCGCATAGTTTAGTTGCCGTCACGTGAATGCACGGAGGTCGCGCGACTCGATTCTTCACGGAGGACAGCGTAATCGGGCATCAAACATGTCACTGGCGACTCATTAAGGTTGCCCCCTCCGTGACCATTCGATTGCCTCCGAAAGTCACCAGAGTGAAATTATCTCTTTCTGTTTCATCGTCACTTCAATTTCAGTTTTGCAGGTCGGGCCGGGCCCGGGCCGGGCCTTAACTAACTCGGGCCGGGCCCGGGCTGGCTTAGGTTTCTTCAGTGTCGGGCCGGGCCGGCCCTCCGTCAGTAGTCTAGGGCTCGGGCCGGGCGCGGGCTGAAATTTTCGGCCCGTGCACAGCTCTAATCCGGCTTGTGCATGTCTGCCCAGCCGCTGAGAAGGGCGAAACAAATTGTTGCCGCCTTTCGTAAAGCAGTGACTTTGCATAAAGGGTTTTTACTGCGTTAGCATTATGAGCGGCACTTCCCCAGAACACCAACTCGTGAAGCCTTTATCATCTCCGTAGATCAACTACAACCAGTAAGCGCCGTCGACGCTAAGTTCACGGGGCATTAGCTTCGCAGAGTGCTGGACACGCGGAACACGCCGGAGGGAATTGTTGCCGAGCGTTGTTATACATTTAGTTTATCTGTTTCGCGTTACTGCAATTTTCGCGGAGGGTTTGGTGTACCGACGGTTTTTGCGACCACAAGAAGTTGGTCATCCCGGCATTCGGAGCTTTGTGGCGCGTACGCTCAGCGCTTGCGCATTGAAATTGATAGTCATGCTTGCGAGGAGCCCGAAAGCAAACAAAACATAATTGCACGCTCCCTCTCCTTTACGAAGAATCGCTGCTCCGCGAAAGGCGATACGCGATCTGCTTCACCCATCAGCGGCTGAGGCAGACGCTTGCCAGATATCAATGCGGCACCTGGCGCCAGTTCTGAGCTACGTACGGCGCGCGTAAGGTAGGAGTGACGGTACAGAGATGCCTGCAAGGGGCGAAAGAGCGAGGGTGTGCCGCTGGATGGCGCAGAACGCATTTTGCCACGCTTTCCCACGTCCCGCAGTATTCTGGTCGCGACAGTACGCCGTAATTATTGGCAAGGTACAAACTAAAGATAAGCTGCATACAGGGTTGATAAAAATAGTGCAAAGAGGACGTCAACAATTATTTAAAAATCGATTCGTAGATGCCATGGTCGTTCGTACATTCATGTTTTTCTCGTAAACGAAAAAGCAGGAAATGCAAAAAAAAAAAGAACCTAGTTGCGTTAGAACGGCTTGTTCTCCGAAAAAAAAAATGAAAAAAAGGCTCTTTACTACACTCGAATGCATTTGACCGAACAAAATGAGCGCCCGTTCCTGTCCTGACAGCAGAAAACGCGACGGGCTGAAGGTGACGCTGCAGTTAGCTGCGGCATTGGTGGCCGGCGCTGAGGCGCCGGGCTGCTGACCATCGCGTCCCCGATCGGCTCTGTGCCGTCCGGCAGCTGTTCCTCGCTCATGGGGATTTGACTGTTACCATGAGTGACTGTAGAGAGCTGATGGTGGGTGGCTCTCTTCGCCTGTTTGCCTTCGGTCTCCGCCATCATGAAAGCGCAGACTTTGTTTCACTGCAGTGCCTCGTGCGAAGTTTCTATCTTGTATTTTTTTTTATTGCGAAAGCAATACTACTCCCAAGAACGGCCTTTCGCGTAGCGGCGGCCACTTGGCACGTTTGACCTTTAGAATGATCCCTGATGTGATACCATGCCTAGTGACGTCACAGCGTGACGTCATACTAGGCGCGAGAGACAGGCTACCATCTCGGCTCGTCGGGTAACGGCGGCCGCTTGGCACGGCGCGCCGCGCTCCTCCCGCTAGAGGCGCTAGTGACGTTATAGCGTGGCGTCATACCAGGAGCTAGAGACGAGGTCTACCAACTCGGCTCGTCGGGTAACGGCGGACGCTTGGCACGGCGCGCCACGCTCCTCCCGCTAGAGGCGCTGCATATGCAGTATAAAACACCAGCTTTCGCAACCTAGCAGGCTTAACCAAAGCTAAGCACCCGCCACTTTTTTGCTTCGGATTGATTATGTGGAAGGCTGTCTTCTGCTATTCCATTACGCCGCCTTTAAGTGCAGGGGTTAAACGTTAGCAGAGTAACTTAGTTACGTAAGCAACTGTATGCCAAATGTTTGGTTCTTATAGTGGCCGCACAATGATTTGTGCAACTTTGGTGACTCTAGAACAGGCATTTCTTTATGTAAATATTTTTTATTTTGCAGCTAACGGAAATCACCACGTATAAATTCTTGCCAGCCACCTAACTAGCTTCTATACATCTGCAGGCTTGTTGTGAAGCATACTTCTTAATTTAAGCGGTAGCAGTGCTTAAATGTTCCAGGCACTCGAGTGTGGATAAACACGCTACTACTGTAAAATGTGTACTCAGTAAGCTATCAGTTTGGAAGCAATACTTCGATTGAGAAACCCTCAGTGTTTGCGATCCCGCAATGTGAATGCTCTCTGCCGCTGTGCAGCTTTTATGCTCAGGGCGCAGAAAGGGATTGAGCGCATGGAAACCAAAGGCAAGCGCTCTGGCTGGCACCGTGAAAACGTAGACCTTCTTAAACGTAGACCTTCTTCGTAGAAAACGTAGACTTTTCTTTGCGTTTTTTTAGACTGCCATTTTTGTTTTCGTTGGTGACCGTAAGGATGAGCTCTGCGCGTCGTTTTTTTTTTCTCTGCTTGCTTGAAGCGCTTGTAGGATCTCCTTCTGACCTACGAGTGCTGAGAACACGCGCGATGGCGACTGCCTTTCTTAGACACGGGAGAGCAAGGCAGGCGGTGCTTAAAGAGCTTCAGCTCGGCGTGAATCCGGGCTGCCGGCAACCGTCGTTTATTAGGCTCAACTTCGGCAGGAAACGGCACCGTCCCCGTCTTGGCGCGCGTGCCTGTTGGCGGAAGGGATCAACGCTTGCGCAGGAGCCATCATACAAGACCTGGATTCTCGTTGGAAAAGATGCCGTGAGAAGAGACGCTCTCCTTCTTGTTTAGTATAGCTGCAGATGCGAACGTAATCTGGCTGCCTGAAATGGAAAGGCGGGCGGGCGGGAAAGGACGCGGCGTTAGAGCTGGGATGCTTACTTGAGAATCTGTGTTTACGAAGCCTCGACATGTGGACCTGTGCTTTCCATGCCTTATCTAGTGTCGTAACAGGTGCTTCGCCAAATGCCAGGTAATGATCACAAGAAAGGATTTGGCTCGGAAAGCCGGGTTAAATTGGTAAGACGCGTGAACACCTTTTACAAGAGTCATAACAAGTCAATAGCCGCAGCATCGACGCTTTAGTCATATCAGCCGCTACATAACATTGCTGTTACTTCGATGTTCTGCTAATAATTTTTATGGAGAGAAAAAAAAAGGTGTAGCCGGCAGTCTGCCAATGCATATCTGGTGCTGCACTCTACGAATGTGTTGAACCCTATCCCGCGCTTTCAGAAATTTCGGCAGGATGCAGAAAGCTGCATTTTGAGGCCGCATTCACTTTAAAGTGACGTGGCGGTTTTCGCGTGTTCTCGCTCTTGGTATGTGAAAACCTACTATGGGTTTGTTTTTTCGGGATTGAAGAAATGTGAATAGCCAGACTACGCCCACTGTAGGGCGTAGTCAGGCTGATGACGGTGATTTATTTATTTATTTATTTATTTATTTATTTATTTATTTATTTATTTATTTATTTATTTATTTATTTATTTATTTATTTATTTATTTATTTATTTATTTATTTATTTATTTATTTATTTATTTATTTATTTATTTATTTATTTATTTATTTATACATACTGCAGCCCTATTGGGCTATTGCAGAGGTGGGTGTGAACAACAGTGTAGGAAAACATGGAGCACAATAATGGCAAACATCCGAAACAGTACGAGTGAAAACAAGAAAAACGAAAAAACTATTCAATAGCCGCTAAAAACAACTCTAAAGGAAGAGAGAGAGTAGAACCGGGTAAACAATTCCAATATTCGATTGCACGCGGAAAAAAACTGTATTTAAAAGTGTCCGTGCGGGCAAAATAAGGCGTGATGTTTAGGCTGTGGTGACTTCTAGTTTTAGATTGTATAGCAGGGATTAGGTAATCATTTGCAGAGGTCCGGCAGAAAGAGTTAATAATGCAATACAAAAATTTTAAAGACTCAGTCCTTCGTCAAGATGAGAGTGGTTGCAGGCCCAGTGATGAAAGTGCTGTGGAAGGCGAAAAATCTCTACCAAACCTGTGACATATGAAGCGAACGGCTTTCTTCTGCACTGCCTCGATTTGGTTAATTTCGCGTTGTTTGTGCGGGTTCCATACAGGGGAGGCGTATTCAAGTAGTGGATGGATTAGCGATTTAAACATCAGTAGTTTCGTATCTCTAGGAGCAGCTTTTATTGTGCGACGGAGGTATCCTAACTTTTTAAGTGCCTTTGAGGTTATGAAATCTATCTTTGGACCATGAAATACTGGGTGTGAAAATAAGACCAAGGTATTTGTATTGACTAACACTCTGGATGGGGGTATTGCTAATTGTGTAAGTAAACACGGAGGGTGTCGTTCTATTAGTGAAAGTCATAACAACGGTTTTGCGGATGTTAATAGTCATTTGCCATGTAGCACACCAAGAGCTAAATTCTGAAATGATTTCTGAAGGTATAAGTGATCATCAAGGCAGGAAATTTTGTGATACAACACGCAGTCATCAGCATACAAACGTAGGTTACAGTTGATGTTACAAGGTAAGTCATTTATAAAAATCAAAAAGCAATGGGCCCAATACAGAACCCTGTGGAACTCCTGAGGGCACGTCTGCTACCCTAGAATTAGTTCGGTTGAAGGACACAAATTGAGAACGGTTGGAAAGAAAACTTGAAATCCAATTGAGAAGGCGGGGGTTATTGAGGATCATGTCAAGTTTATACATAAGTTTTGAGTGAATCACTGTATCGAATGCCTTTGAAAAATCAATGAATATTGCGTCTATCTGATTGCCTGCATCAAGGTTACTGCAAATGTCGTGAGTAAATTCAAGTTGTGTCAAAGTGCTGAAACCGCGTCTGAAGCCATGCTGAACATTTGTTATTACGAGTAGCGAAAACGAGAAATTAGAAAACTTTGATGAACAGTGGTCGTATTCCCTAACGATTATGTTTTCATTTCATTTGGTACTTAGGCATTGGTTGGTGCTCCCGATGACATACACCGTGGAAGATATGTCAGGCTGGTCGTGGCAAAAACGTCCATGATTCCATTTGCTTGCATAAACGTGTTTAACGCCTTCATCGCACTGGGTTATCGGCGCGTTGCAAACGAAGCAGTGAGCACGACGACCCGGGATTTGGTCATCTGGTTCTACAACACCGATTGCATAGCTTCATCACTGACGCTACTACCAAGTGAAATCAAAACGATACCGTTTGCTGAAAAATATGGTCCCAGGTGTGAGGAATGTCAGCTGAGCTTGTTACAGGTTTAAATAAGACAAGTATTTACCTCTAAAAATATTTTGCGTGTTTTTATTTTCAGTACGCCTGATTTTAATCGTTTTTTTACGCGACACGGTACTCTGTCTTGTGTGGTTGTGACGTGAACTGCATCCTAAAAAAATGGAAAAGGAGTTGTCTTGAAAGACTCGATTATGTACATTGCAGTGATAAGCTCCCAGGAAATAAATTTGCGCCACGCGTTGATACGATTTCTTGTGATTTATTAAGATATATAAGTAAACGGAGTAGACTGTTTTGTGTATTATAGCTAGCGCAGCCTCTCTCTACTAACGGCAGATGCACTTAGAAAAGAAATGTTTGAGATATTGCTGTTCTCGGTCCCGTTTTCTAAGTAAGCAAACCTCGCCTAAGTGGGACACTTGATGTTTTAACTCTGTCACGTGGGAGCGGTATCATTGCAGGACTGTATATTGTTATTTCCATGAAGAAAAAGTAAAAACCAGAGTTGTATCTTTGTGCACATTTTGTTACCACCATCTTCAACTGGAATCGTACGTTAACAATAATTTGTTTTCCAGAAGCTTTTTATCTCCTTTTACGCAGCTATTCATGTAGAAAACCGTTTCGATTCTTCGGCACTTGTGGGAGAAGTTACTTTTTTGAGAGAATTTCAACTGTCTCGCTCGCAAAAGTGGCACACTTCTCACATGGAGTTTGACACTAATGGCCACATTAAGATAATGCTCGTTGCTAAAAGCCGACATCTTCATAGCCCAGAGCAGTGATTAACGGTAAAGAGGGCAGCGTCATTTTCCACCGGTTAAGAATTTCTATAAACCTCCGCAAGGCCCTGATGCCCTACCTTTAAGAAGTAAGCTCACAATAAACACTAGTTGTCCGACACCCGCCCGCCAATGACATCCGATGCGCCGTTGAAATAAATCTTCCTTGTATTTCTTGAAGGTATGTAACAACGCCTACCCTTAATCTCGGGTACTGCATCAACTTGTAATTTATTTCTAACCAATGCTGCGCATCCTCTGTGTCTTAAATTAACCCCGTGTTTTCTATGCACTGCATGCCCCAAGAATCTTCTGTGCATGCACAGAGGAGAGTAGGGGCATGCACAAAAAATCATAACCAGTTTAGAAATCAACTTTCGTTAGGAGCCTCCACTTCAAACGGGTCAGTTCTTAGTCAACAAGCTTTGAGGTTTTGATGCTGAGAGCTGCTCGTAATTTGTGCGTCCAGGACTTGGAGGAAAACCTTTCCATTCCCGTCATCTCGGTGCTAAGTGACAGCCCACAATCTTGCGCATCCGGCCGCCTTCTGGAGAGCGCTGACAGAGCGCTATCCTCGTGGACAGGGCTGAACGCAATTTCCGGTGCGTGGGGTCGAGATGAAGCCGACGCCTTTAGTGACGTACATAGTGTGTACGTCTCCTTTCGCGACGTTTCTGCTGTATTGGCAGCAACGATGGGATGACACTGGATTCAATAATGTTCGGGGAAGTTTTTGCTTGAGATAGGCTTGTATTATGCTATGCTTTTTGACGGGTGGATGCATGCTAATATCTTTGCTGAGATCTGTATGAAGTAATAGACATGTGTAAGGAATGAACTGCAACTAGAAGGTAACCGATGATCGTTTAATGTAATGCAGATCTATTCGAATAGAAGGCAAGCGGAGGCAGTTGGAGTCTGAGTAGGTGAGCGGGTGAGAAAAGGAAGTTTTCACGGGTAGGGTTAAAGGTTTCAGCACATGGTAAATTAGAGATCACGGCGAGAGGCCAACGACCCGCAGTAGACGCAATTAGGCCGATGATGATTAGGAATGTGATGATGTAACAGGTTTTCGAAGGTTCAAGCTAAAGAAGGAAGAAAAACCATACTAACTGTCCTGATTCATTGCGGAATGTGACCATATACAGCTGTTAAATGTTTTATTTTATTTTCAACTGAATTTATTTTATACCCCTGATCACAAGCGTACCGGAAAGTCAAAGTCAAAGTCAGTCAAATTTATTTTCAACATCAAACGTCCGCTAGACAGGTGTGATGTTGAGGGGGGGCAAGCAAAAAGCCTGAAAAAAGGCTTGACAGGGCCTGCACCCCGTTGCAGATGACGAAGCGACGCAGAAACCGACATGATAAGAAAAGAAAGGCAAGTACATTCTTATTTCATGTACAACAAAAAGAAGAAACAAAGATACATCAAGGCAGGAATTACAGTGCAAGTAGCAAAGATACAAGAAAGGCGAAAAATACAAGAATACAAGATACGAAAATACAGTACAAAAATACAATACAAGAATACAAGATACAAGAAAGGCGAAAAAGACTAATTTCAAGGCAAGGGATAGCTATGGAATTCTAGGAAATTAAAAACTCGCAAAAATACATATAGAAATAAAAATCGCAGAAGTGTGGTAAGAAGTTTCAGACCACATTGATTACGAGTGAGCGATATGGGCACCATTTAACACGCTTGGTAAGGTGTAGCGTAGCATCTGGCGACCGTAATTGGTTCGTGTATATGGTAACTGCCATTGTTCTGTGCTCCTTGTATTATAAGCAGCGTGCCGTAATTTTATTACTACAAGTTCCTTGAGATAAAAATCATTTTTCATCGAGGTCTGATAGCGTGATGCAAGCACTGAATTATAAAGATTTGGTAATGAGATTAGGTTCAAGTTTTCAAAAATGGGCTGGGTGTGGGCATCATAAGCAGCATTTGAAATTATGCGCACAGCTTTCTTTTGCAACCTGTGTATTTTAGCAAGGTTAGTAGCAGCTGTGGTGCCCCAGACTAGGTAACTATACCTTAAAGTTGAAAAAAAGAGGCTATGATAAAGCAATAATTTTATGTTTGGGGGCAAAAGAAATCGCAGCACGATAACATCCCAACACTACGAGATAATTTAGAGCAGGTCGTTTCAACGTGATCGTCCCACGTCATGTTCTCTTGGAAAAGAACACCGAAACTTTTTATAAGACCTTTGAGAACCAGGCGCAAGGCGGGTAGCTACACGGCACAAGATTTGTGCCTTTGCCGCTTCGTACTTTTCAGGCGAAGGCATTATTGCGAGACCTTTCCAACCGTAAGGAGCGGCCGTGGAAAAATTGCGATCGCAGCGCCATCCAGGGTAGGAAAATAGAAGCCCTGAAGAAAAACTGTGCAGCTATCAATGCTCCAAACCATTTTATAAATATTAAATGTCTCTGCTTTTACTTTGGGATGAGTATTTATTTTTTATGCTCAGACCTCAGAACAGTACAAATATTTCAGGAACTGGTAACAAAAATTCAGGGGGCTCTTCGACTTTCTAAAGTGCGTAGAGGCGAAAGCGTTTTCCGCACCACTTTGCCTATGTGGCGCTGGTGACGGCACCACTGGATGACGTCACACATACTTGATGAAGTAATGACAAATTACTAATTAATGACGAATTACTGATTAATGTTCAGCACTTATTGACTGCTAATTAATGGCGCTTCTTTGAACGCAACGCTTTTTGAGGAAAGGAAATGGCGCTGTAATTCTCAGTCATCTCGGTGGACACCTTAACCGCACCGTACAGGAAGGAGGAAGTGGCAGTGAAAAAAAGAGGGGCCGTAATAAAGAAACTGAACATTGTATTTGAGGAAAGGAAATTATGCAGTAACTGTCTCAGATATCTCGGTGGACACCCGTCAAAACGCGGACACATCTGTCGACACATCTGTCGACACATCTGTCGACACGGCTGTCGTCACGGCTGCCGACACGGCTGCCGACACGGCTGCCGACACGGATTGCTTACTACAGCATGAGGCATTAAAGGCTTTCGCCTTAAAACCAAGTGCCGATGGTGGCCAAGGTGACAAACAGAACCTGCTACTGCTGACGAGAGAAGCTGCTGGCTGTTCTTTTATGGATTAAGTATAATGAAATAAATTTCTAAATTGAGTGAACAAACAAAGCAAGCTTCAGTTTGAAATGTCTCACTTCCATAAGCATATGCGGAACAGGTGCTAAAGCTCAACGACTGTTTAACATTCGGGCTCTACTGTGTAGCTGCGTCCCAACTGATTTGAGGTTTTGCTCCTTTGGTAACAAGACGTGGCTATGCTGCAGAGGTCTTCGAGACAGGCCGTGTGACAGGGCAGTAGCCGCCAGTGCGTGTCCGAATAGTGGCTTGGTAAGCAAGGGAAGGAAAGAAATAAATAGTAGTTATTAAATAACACTTGCATTGTCCTCCTCGTGGATTGCGCAGAATCCGTTTGGGAGGATGAATTTCGGGTTGGACACAAAACCTGTCTGCAGTGTTCTAGAACTTCGAATATGACTGCATGCAATATCGCGGACTGCACCAATAGCTGCCAACTCAGTGCGGCGGAAAAGGTGCTGGTTTTCTACCCTCCCTGAAGAAGCCACGTCCTTTCGAGAGGCAGTGGTATTTATGGACAGAAACCATAAGGAAAAATTCGTTTCGCTGGCTTGCTCACCGATTCGCTGGAGTCTACATGACTTTTATTTTCTGCATGATTTTTTTGCCTCAAAGTGATAAAAGCAAAGAAGAAAAATTTTCTATTCAAAATGAGAGAAGGCGAAGCAAAGGTTCTCATGGCCGTTGAAAAAGTTTAGCGTTTTTTTTTTTTTTGAGGTTGGGAAAGGGGGGGGGGGGGGGGTGAGGTGGGACGCCGTTTTGGTGTGGATACCTGCCAAGTCGCTAGTTAGTAAGGGAACCTGAAGCCAATAAAGCAGTTCTACCTTACGTGACAAAGCAATTTGCTTAGCAATTGGAAGAAATAAAAGATGGCCCAGTCTGTACGCTAAAAACTCTTCATTTTGCTGAACGGGCGCGTACGCCCGTTTTCGTCCATGAAAAGACAGTTCGAGGAATCCTTGACATCTTTCGCTCGGTTGTCCTTTGGGTATGTTCGGGCTGAAACCAGGTTTAATAAGTTTTCGTGACGCGGTGCTGACGACGTATCCCACCGCATCAGTGCAGAATGTTACCAGCGCTGACGCAGGATCCCCGCAGCTCCTGTATATATCATTATAACATTGATGTAGCTTGTTGGAGGGAAACCTGGCGAATTGTGCTCATAACTTTGTCATGAATAGTGTACCTATGTGTGTCACCTTGGAGTGTGAGTCTCCAGGCTGTCATGACGTCGGACTGGACATTTCGACCCGGCTTTGGATGCTCACCGTGCAGCTCAAAACGACTACTGTATAGTTATAGCTATGCGCGAGACACATCCGCAAAGTGAATGACATTTAAGTTAAGTATTCCTTCCGCGAACATTCATTCTTTTGGTACGCCACCAACATTTGACGCCGGTGGGATACTGCACTTCAGCCTGTTTACATAATATTGCTGCGGACCTGCTCCCCTAAACTTACTCGGTGCAAGCATGGGCTTACTATCATCTGTTTAAATAGAGACAGCATACTTTGCAGATGCGTTTTCAGAATTCAGATATTTTTAGGAGTCAAAGGTTTTTTAACGGTGAGGAAGTATAGTTTGGGACGCTTCTCCGTAAACTGGCGAGTTCTGTGTGTTGTAGACGTAGCAGATTATGGCACAATAAAATCCGCTTCTACTGTCTGCTATGTAGGCCACTGTTCCCTCTCTTTGAAAGAAATGGCGGTCATGACACGCAGTATAAAAAGGGGTGTAATCAGTGTAAAAAGCGCTCATGGTATGGTACTTCCCTTTTATAGGAATATTATATAAGCCAGATTAGGGACGTGCGTAATGAAGCAAAAGGATCACAACGCTTGCCATTTTGAGGCTCTTCATTCACGCTCCGTGGACGACATATTACTCATAGAAACAGTGCAGTGCGGCGCGAAACTTCATACGTATTCCCGTAGAGTTTTAAATAACCCCGCTATGTTGATCTGTACCGCACAACGAGACCATTTACCTATTTCTGAAGATAAGTTGTTCATTCTACCTGACCGTACATCTAAAGCACAGAGTTAGTTGATGAAATTTTTTGAAGAAAATACAGGCTGAAGTCTGTTGTCGTAGTATCGGCTGTCTGGACACGGAAGTTCTCTATAATTGTTTAATTGTTTTTTTGTTTGAAGGACGGAGCACGTCTATATTTTTGAATATACAGTAGCGACTTTGTTTTTCATAGTTGCTTGTTCATATTCTGGCCCACATTGGCTCAGGCAGCGTGACGTTTTAGCCTTTGCAGCATTTAAAGTAACACATGAAAAAGTAGAGTGAAATGAGAGCAGAACAGCAGAACATAACGGGAAGCGGCAAGGAAAAAAGAAGAAACGGAGGCGTACTTCCCAACCAGCGGATATTATCGAGGATACGGCTTGAACTGGGGCACAAAGCATAACGAACACATTTATGCTCCACTTTGCTGCAACTCATCTTGAATAAAGAGTCGAATGTAACCATGAGAGAGTCCAAGCGCTGTTTTTCTTTGTGGCTAGCTGAGCCCCGAAAAACGCGGCTCATACCTTTCTTTTTTCCAGCCCTTAAAAAAGTTGGCTCTATTTATTTTTGGTTTCGTTTCTCTCAAAAGAAGCAGCACAGGCACTCCGGAGTGGAAACGCTTGCTTTTAAGATCTTGGCTTGGACAGGCTTGGATTTTAGGCAAGAGTGAACGGCGTTGAGTGACGCTTGAGTATTGGACATTAAGTAGAATGCCATTTTTAAAGTTCTCTCTCGCCCCCCCTTCCCCCCCCCCCCCCCCACCTGCCTTAACACTGGAAAAAATAAGCAGAAAGCACGTTTTCAATGACCTTTTAAGCTTTCGAAGAAATTCACACGCAGCGGGTATGCTCCTAGGTAGAAACCATGCATGGTTTTACTTCGCCAAAACTTTCTTTATGCCCTTCGGTCATGTGCAGAGACAATACTGTGTAACCTGTCCCGAGGCCACATTTTATGCTATTGCATAGGCAGGGTTTGTTTATGCTCTTGGGGCCAGCGCACTCATTTCTTTTCTTTCTTGCATCATGCCACCGCCCTCCTCCGGGCATCCAATATGGGCCTTTGTGTTTATGGCACCTTACTTTGGGGTTTAGGCTTCGGTCTGGGATCCATCGCTCCTTTCTCGTTCCCAAAGGGCTTGGATTGTCCAGTGATCTTCTTTCAACTCTTTCGTAACATGGTTTCACGGTTGCTATGGCGAGCTTTACCCCGTGACCCCGCTGAATGGAGTGTCGTAAATAGTTTTCAAAAAGAGGCCCGTTTTTTTTTTCTCATCCCATCTTCGTCTTTACAGGCCTCCAGAAAGTAGAAATATGTGACCGGTAACAAAAGGACAGAACGGAAAAAATAGCAAGGGAAGAAAACTTGCTGAATGAATGAAGGCATTGACTGTTGTGGTTTCCAGTCTGCCTCTTTGTAGGTGGCGCAAGGCTATGGAACACAACTGAAATGAGCGAGTATAGTGATATCGACGATGAGCTTCATTTACATTACATTTATCGCGTTTTAACTGCTTCTGCTGACGACAGACACACGAGGTTTTTGTAGAAACAAAGCCTAGCTGGCGGAATATTATTTGTTCAATGTAAACTTCATGAATAGAAGTAGAAGATGGCGTACAGCTTACATCCCTGTATTGAGCGCCCATGTGAAAGCAGCTTTCAGGAGGCGGTGTCCTGCACGCTGAGATTTATTTTTTTTTGTGGACATTTTTTGTTGCAGATTTTCATTTATTATCTTAGCCCAAAGGCCAACAAACAAGAAAAATGAATGAAAAAAAAAATTAGTGCTTCGGCTTCTTGTCGCATTTAGCGACCCCAACGGCTGCCCTTGCTTAACGCGCCAGGAAAACCTAATGTGTTAGTCTAGGGGCAAACCGAGCTGAGACTAAGCTTGATGACATTTATTCTAACCGTTTTGCTGACTCATAGCTGCCACCTTTCTTACTCAAAGATGCTTCTTTCATCCTGGCACGTTTCGTTGATTCACCTTTTTCTAAAACGCTTCTAACTCGGCTCAAATTACTTCGTTGCGGCGTAAACTAAGTAAACGCGCCTTTTGTTCTGTTATTTCGCTTTTTTCTTCGCGAATTATTTTATGAACTGAATCTACCGAAAGCTTTTTAGGGGCCACGTTCTCGAACGGGCGCCAGACAAAGTGATTTAGTTAGTACTCACTTGCTAAAGCTTAGCTTCGTGTCGTATGGTGCTCTTTGGAAACGTGAAGACCAGGGTAGCTAAGCGTATTCCTAATGGGTCGGGTATTTGAAAGAAAATTACTACGGCCGACTTCAACCCATTTTGAAACGCCGCATCTCTGGAGTTACGTAGAAGAGAAGAGAAACTTGAAGCTTAATGGTCTGACTGAGCCTGAATACGTCCGATAAAACCCGCAAGTGTGCGGGAGTAATCATTCTGCTTTCTTTTAGGCCAAACTAAATGAAGCCCCAACTTTCAGCCACTGGCAACAGTCATCTGACGAAAATCTATAATTCATTTTTCTCGCGACAG
Source organism: Amblyomma mixtum (assembly GCF_055824585.1). NCBI lineage: Eukaryota > Metazoa > Arthropoda > Arachnida > Ixodida > Ixodidae > Amblyomma > Amblyomma mixtum. The sequence goes on from NC_143017.1 coordinate 141,856,692, forward strand.
GAATCCGTGGGAGCTGCTGAAAAAATGCGGCATCCTACTAGTTCCGCAAGGACCAAAGTTATGCAAGATGAATTTTCTCGTTGTTTTTCTGCTTTGCATAAAATAAAATATTGCCCCGACCACTATCTGCGAGTTCACGATGGCGAAAACGAAATAATGTACTCTACCGTAACCCTTGAAACATAAATCAAGATAAAATATGCAGATTTAGAAACACCCGCCGCGGTGGTTCAGTGGTTACGGCGCTCGGCTGGTGACCTGAAAGACGCGGGTTCGATTCCGGCCGCGGCGGCCGAATTTCGATGAAGGCGAAATTCTAGAGGCCCGTGTGCTGTGCGATGTCAGTGCACGTTAAAGAACTCCAGGTCGTAGAAATTTCTGGAGCCCTTCACTACGGCGTCCCTCATAGCCTGAGTTGCTTCGGGACGTTAAACCCCAATAAACCCAACTAATAAGCCAAACCAGATTGGGAAACACTGAATGCAACTGCAGACTTCGCATCAATTGCCCATCGAAACCCACATTCTGCTTGTTCTTCTCTACCTGGCACATATACCCACGGCCGCATTCTGTATCGAGGATGTCTTCTTTTTTTATTTCTCCTATTCTTGCCTCTACTTTAAAGCTTCAGGTGATAATGTCGATAACTTACCTCTCTATCTATGGGTTCATGAATGCATAGTACTTCTTGCGAGACCATGTAAGGAGAGTGCTCTTCGAATTAGCTGAGTTTAACGAGGGAGTACTTACCCATTTGACATCTCCCAAGCGAAACCATAAGGCTTCAAAGAAAAGCTATACAGCTCCACATAAACTTCGTAGTTCGAGAAAAAATGGCTGGCAGTTTAGCATTGCTAAGCACACTACACTATTATGTAAACGCAGCGGGCCTTACGAAAGAAGGCATCTGCACCGAAGGCATCTGCACCGTGAATCTCGCCTTGCCATATGATAGTCTTCCTGGTTAGCTCAGTGGTAGAGATACTGTTCCGGTGGGGTGGTGGTCCCGGATTGGAAACCAGGACTAGCAGTAGTTTCTCTTTAACTACGAAGTTTCTTAAAAGGTCTATAGCTTTCGTTGTCATGTGGCTACGCTTGGATGGACGTGATTGAGTAAGTACTCCCTAATTGCAAAATTGGCTCCGCCTTCGGGGATTCCTAAGGAAACATTGAAGCAAATAAGTGGATGCCTTTATTATTCCGATGGGCATCACTGCGGATTGTTCTTCAGATGAGCTTATTCCTCATAAGCCCTTTCGTGCAGGCTGAGAAACTGGGTCCAGTTGGCCGCTCATACTGGAAACACTAAGTCCGCAAAATGGCCAAGACGAGTTAGTGGATGTTCTTTTCCTCGCCTTTGTCTTTTGGGTGAAATTTTTGGGTCTTGGGTAGGTGTGAAAAAAGTGTCGCGCAACAATTCTGCACCGGCCTGTATTTCTGTCTGAAAAAGCCAACAACGTGGTGCTGGTTCGGCACGGTGAACAACAAGGAGTGGCTAACAGCAGTCTAACCCGCAGTTCAGTCCGCAGCGGCCTCCCCTCAACCACCTACACGGCTTCCGTCAGAGATTTGCGCCCCGTGACCCACAAAACACGGGCGGAAGTTCACGCGAAGCGACCGGGCTTGATAAGAATCTGAGTTTTCGTTAGCTTGCCCGATGTGTCCTGTCCGAAGTCGCCTTGCGCTGACCGGAAACGCGGGGGGGTGCTCCGGACATCCGCGGCGGATATGAAAGCGGAGACGGAACTGCGGAAAATAAATACATCCGGAAAACAGAAACGAGAGCGGCCGATTGACCTCTCTGCCAACTAGCCGGCTATGGCTCTCTCCTCTACATGTCAACCCGGAAAGTCGCTAGGCTGCTAGTGGAACAGAGATTGCTCTAGAATGGAAAGCAAGCAAGTGGAAGAGCAGATTAGTCTAAAAGGCTACAAAATCCTACTCGAATACATGCTCATGCACACAAGCTGCGAGGTTTCGTGTGTCGCCTCGAAGTTTCTCTTTCGGAAGGATGTTAACAGCCTTGCATGCTTTTCGAAACGAAAGCTGGTTGAGAAGAAAAAAATTGAGACCTCTGGTAAGCGTCATTACAAAGCGTCGAAGGTTAGCAGTCCAATGAACAGATGAACCGAGAAGATTGCAAAACGTCAAAACGGAAGTCATTAGGCCTGTTTTAAGCCGACATGCCACATACCCTCTGTAAGCTTAATTTGCTGCCGGTTGTTGCCCTCGTCAGAAAAGTTTCAAGGGGTACAGACAGAAAAAGTTCAACGCAAACAAACCAAATGATTTATTTCACTGGCGTAAGAAGATACCTTCTAACAATTTTCAGCCGCAAGCGTTGAATGCAACATGATGTTTTTGAAGGATATCCGAGGACGTCACTCACATCGAGTGACGTAAGAGTGCACTTGCCCCAATTATTTTCGCGTCACAGAACCCAGTGGGTATTCGAAGGAACAACTAGTGCTTGCTGGCGCGTCGACATCGTCAGTAATTAGGCAGCCCATGGTTGACTGGTCGGCCATGACGTCAAGGAGCACTTACGTGCTGACACCGAGGGAGACCGAAACTAGCTGTAAAATTCGTTTGTAATATATTATTAATCTTGCTCACTGATGTTTTAAGCTCACTGTTATGATTAATAGGCCCGCAGGCATTTTTCAAAAAAAAGAAAACGCACGCCCGAAAACTTTGTCTTTACCCCTCTTAATTGGCTGTGCATGATAGCAGTTTAATGCAGACACATCGGAGCACGCTCTGCTTCCTGGCTTCAAGCTAAGGAAATACTAAACACCCATCTATTTCACTTGTCGCGTCGTGTCTGCAGTAATATCTAAAACAAAAAAAACTTCCTTCAGGCACTTGGCGCTTTGAGACTATCTTCCAAATTGCACTAGCATTACCGTGGGCTTGGGCACCCCAGGCCATTACCTTCTAGGGGCCGTATGAAAGCTATACTTTGTTTCGCGAACCAGGCTGGGTGGTTCCGCTCCCTTGTGCATTATCCTAACTACGACCGCAGACAGGAGACGGCCCAGACATCTGAAGGGAGAGTGGCACGACGTTCTGAAGAGAAACAGCGCCGCTAGGGAAATGGAACGCAGAAACCTCGGCTACAGGAGCGGTTTTTCCTGTGTACTCTAGAGTCTCACCACATTTGTGCGCGTATTGCCGCTATCTGCTCCGTGGTGCGCCGATCTTCCTCATGCAAGGAGCATATTTTTATTTGCGATTTGGCAAATTACTTCAAATTTTTACGTCTTAGCGGATGTTTTTCTGTCCTCGTAGAGACTGCAGAAGAAGATAACACCTATGACGCTGGCAAAAGTTGGAAACTTGAAAAAGGGAAGTAAATCTGACAACTTGACTGCTGCTTTGGAGAAAAAGGTATCTACATCATTTCGGAATTGTATTTTACGATAAGTTTTGAAATTACTGCACATAGGAAGTTGTAAAAGTAATTGAGCACGCAATCAGCTTCCTACAAACATTCGTTCAGCACAAGGTGCATGCTGAGGTTGCGTGCTTAAGAATGCGTGTGGTGTGTTTTAAGCGTTCTAAGCTGCATGCTTAAAGCACACCCATTTATCAATTAGTCGGCAGCTACAGAACCGCAGGAAGCTTGTGTATGCTCCCTCAAACAGGGGTACTTTTTATTGTAAATTAGGTTCCCCCTCGTTGCCAAAGCACTCTTCCCATTTATCTTGAAAAACAAAGTTCCCACATTGGAGAGCGTTGCAAAAAGTATCTTGAATCTCATCTCAATAAATGTACCCTGAGGAGGATGGGCGGGTCGTCGGGAGAAAATTTCGGTTGCTTGCAGTGCCAAAGTGATACCGACGTATTTTATTCTCAGCTTCAAAACCTCTTCTCTCCCCATGCATAACAAGTCTGAAAGCAAACAGGAGACACCGTGAATATTTTGTTCTTTATTTCTAACTGCAATTGGTAAGACCAGGACAATTATCTTAAGTTGGGCGAGATTCCAAATTTTGACTTCCAAAGAGCCGAATGCAGTGGCTTCCACCCATTCCACGAGTGCGTTGTGGATGTGTTTTGGTCCGACCGAAGATGCGTTTCCCCGTTATTCCTCTCTGCGGTAAGAGTTCCGACTATTCTTTCGACGACGCTCATTCGCACGTTTTTGGCGTTGAAGTCGGAACAGGTTCAAATTATGGGGGCGCTGCGATAGCGGTGTGTACCGTCCAAAGCGGTAGTGGTGAAGAGGCAGTCAAAGAGGGTGTGGCAATACTCTCGCTTGGTGATGTTCTTGGCCTTGCCTCCATTAGAATGTTTTTACCTGGCCGGGTATTTTTTTGAACTGGATTTGGTTCCGCTTTCTGAAGTCTTTGTAATTGGTTTCTGTACATGCAACATAATTTGCTTTAATAAATACCATGTTCAAGTAAGACAAAAACCAAATTGGAGCGGTGATCTTGTGGGCAGAGCTCTCGGCTCCCTACTGATGAGAAATAGCGCTTCGATTCCAACCGCAAGCATCGAAATGTGTTCCTTATTTCAAGTGTTGCCCCCCCCCCCCCCCCCCCCCCTCCCACTACATCGCTCGCTACGGAGGAACAGGTGCGCCATAAGGGGCGATTTGTAGCCGGCTGTTATTTTGACCACATTGAGTTACGAGGAAGACTAATGCTTATTGCGAGGCATTTGGTCCCTGAAAGGAGGTAAAATCTCTTGTCTAGAGAATTGCAAAGGTCACAAAATTATTATTCGGAATTGTGGTCCCACTTTAGAATTTCTAATCTGACGTACTAATGACGCAGGAATATAGAAGACTGAGCCGCCGCGGTGGCTCAGTGGTTATGGCGCTCGACTGCTGACCCGAAAGACGCGGGTTCGATCCCGGCCACGGCGGTTAAATTTCTTTCGAGGAAAAATTCTAGAGGCCCGTGTACTGTGCGAGGCGAGTGCACGTTAAAGAACCCCAGGTGGTCGAAATTTCCGGAGCCCTACACTACAGCGTCTCTTATAGCCTTAGTCGCTTTGGGACGTTAAACCCCATAAACCAAACCAAACCATATAGAAGACTGCGTAAACAGAAAGCTTTGAAGCATTGACAGTTATTGCGACTGACACTAATTTTGGCGTGCTAAGTAAACTGCCAGCTGGCTAGCGTTCTCAGCAGTGAAATTTTCAAAATGCGTTTCCCCTTTGCAATCGTCAGCAAGTTTTAGCAAGTGAAAACAAGAAAATTATCGTGACGTTTCTGTGCTTGACGAGTGCAATGAGATAGCAGTGTATACCCTCCAAAGCGGCCACGCGTTCTAATTTAGGCTTGCTTGTTTAGCTGCCGCATACTCTTGCTTTTGAACTGACTTGCGCACGGTTAGGAATCGGCATTCAAAGCACTGCGCGAGAGACTGGAAGCTCAGCATGTGGGGTCTTCGGCTGTGGCGATGGCTTACTGGTCTAATCCAGTGGCCAGCGAAGCTGACCTGTTCGCTCCACAGTGATTATGATTTTCATTCGCGGCCAATAAATGTTTTACTTATTAATTTCGTCATCCGCCCACCTCACACTCTGATGGCCCCTGCTACGGTTACCGTCTCCGGTAGCGATGTGGAAGCAAAGCAGCTTCGAAGCTCGTACGGTGGTGATGGATTTCAAAATTTGGCGGCGCGCTGTGACTGGTACTTGGTGATCACATGGCGCATGCAACTTTATCTCTGCATCGACCAATCACGTAATTTCGTTTCAGGCACAGGCGGAGTTTTGGTTGACGACAACTCTACTTCCATGACAACAATAACAAGCAGCTTGGATGTAACAAGGCGACTTATAAGCATTGTCGCACTTACGATTAGCAGATGAATGGCTCAAGAAAAACTTGGCTCCTTTTGTTATTAATGCGCTAGCGTTAGAAGGGTCTGTGAAAGCTGAAATGGTGGACACCGTCACATGTGGCCACCTCGGATATATCGAAATCGAGTATACTACTTCGAATATATAACGAACCTCAGTAAGCCCATTCGAATATAACCAACTCAAGTGTGTTAACCTCGGTTATAACAAACCTAAGTATGCCACCTCACATATAATGAACGTTTTTGTGTCAGCCTCGGATATAATGAATCTTAGTATGGCACCTCGAATACACCGAACTTTATTTTGATAACCTCAGATATTACAAACGATGCCACCTCGCTTATAACCAATTTCCTTTTAACCTTGGATGTAACGAACTCTCGTGTGTTACCTTGGTGGTAGCGAAACTAAGTATGCTACTTCGGGTTTCACGAACATAGTGTGTTGACCTCGCAAATAGCGAACCTAAGTGTACCGGCTCGGATGTTAAGAATGTTATTGTGATCAATCATTCAAACGATGTACCGAGGCTCGTCTAAGAGTTAGTAGAAAACTTTGTAATAGCAGCGCAACATTTTTGTTTGCAGTTAACCTCGACGAGTGGTTACCATTACTGAGTTAAGTTAGTAGTATTGCCATCTTTAGTTCAGCGCTTATGATTGAGTCGTGCACAGTACTAAAAGTTCGAGTAATCTAGGTTTTCTGCTTGTAGCGAACTTGCAGTACTTTGATATTTTAATGGTGCGCCACCTCCGCATCCCTCCCAGGTGGTGGTATTGAAACTCGAATTATAATAATAACGCAGCTACCACCCATGTTCGTGTCAAGTGTTGCCAGATGTAATACACTGGCGTTCTTTAAATCGGTACGTCTAACGCTGTAAACGCTTTAGTGCTCAAAGGGGAGTAAAGTTCTTAAGCATTATGTACTACAGGTAAAAAACTACCAACTTCACCAATCTCAGCGAGAAAAATTCATTGCGTTGCCTCTTGTGGTATAAATTTTACCACATGACCTATGATGATGTTATCACAAGCTGAATCTGCAGTGCGAGAGTTTCTTTTCTGTCGAATTATTCGCTTATCTTTTCCTGTACGAGCCCTCGAACCGTTATCAAGTCTGTGTACTGAAAAACTAAGTTAACTAAACTCACTTTTCCAGGGATTATTTTACGTTTACGTCCCTGTTCACGTGATGCACCCAGGTATTCTCGCCATTTTAGCGTTTACTTAATGATTAACATAAGTTCCTGAATTAGGTCCCGAAACTTGGTCGAATAACTGAATATCCTCTGCGAACACGATTTCGCTCTTTGAGCAGATACATGGATTTAAAATTTTACAGGTAGGTAAGTTTGCTACGCCTAAGACATCTACCATGGAGAGTTTTCAAATGTCTTATGTGACTGCGAAGCTTTTTTTCGTCTAGACGCAGCGATTCCATAGGGCGTCAGGACGCTGTTGACTTTCAACTTAAAAAAAAGAATGGTTACTTGGTCTTCCCTTACCGCGAATAAGTTTCGAAAGTGGATGAAAAAAATATAGTCATATTTTTGCGCAGACCAGCAGGCGAACAGTACTGCTCATGGCCATCGTGGTCGTAAACTGCTAAAAGTTGAGAGCACGACAAAAAAAAAAAGAGGTTCACTTTCCCGGGTATGAAAAAAGGAAGTTGTCTACTTTGAGTTAGGGAAAAACCTTCTCTGGTGGTATGTATGACAAAACAAAACAGGTATTTATTCAGAGCTAGCGACGCCAACATAGTTTCTACGAAGCAAGACACGGCCTGCGCATTCATCACGGTATTTCTTGGACTTTCCAGTGGAATGGCGAGTTTGCAGTTCGAGTGAAAATGCTGCGGCAAGCCCAGCAGTTGTGTGAATGTTACGACCAATACCAGAATGTAGCAATAACCCAGACTGTTATGGGCCTCCCGATGAGCAAAATCTTTTTTTAAATTTCGTTTTAGAACGCAGCTTTTAAGCGCCCGTTCGTAGTTTGAACCGCGTCGCCGCCGTCGATGTGACCGAGCCAAAATAACCCGCGCGCCGCGAACAGATCAGCTTCGCTGGGCCCTGCACAAGAGCACCATAGGCTATCACCGCAGCCGATCATGCCTCGTGTTAAACTGCCACACAGACTTGCCCGGCGCACTGCACATTGTCGTCGTCTTCAGCTAATGCTACTATCGAACTAATATCGTCGCCAGACGGACAGACGACTGATCACAGGCAAACAATGAACCTTCACAGCCTGAGACACTGACAGAGCTGCGCTCGAATTTAGCGTCAGGGCGAATTGTAACCGCTCTTAGAATTTTCTTGCCTTTAAAGCATCGACTATAATGATTGGTCAGATGTTTAAGGCAATCCCCCAAGGGGGAGTAGATTTGTAATAAGGGAGTAATTACTCATTGACATCCACCCAAGAGCAGCCATACGGCTACAAAGGAAAGCTCTACAGCTTTCTCAGAAACTTCTCAGTTAAAGAAAAATTCGTTCTTGCCCGGGGTTCCACTCCGGAACCACCGCTTCACCGGAGCAGCTGCTCTACCAATTCAGCTAACCGGGACGGCAGGCTTCGCTTTAACTGCGAAGTTTCTGAGAAAGCTGTGTAGCTTTCCTTTGTAGCCGTATGGTTGCGCTTGGGTGGATGTCAATGAGTAATTACTCCCTTATCACTATAATGATAACCTTCCTGGTAGTACGAGTGATATGAGGCTGCTGTGAAATATTTTCAGTCTAAGAACTAGAATGGTGGTATCAGTATGCGGTATGCGGTATTGCCAAGAACACAGAGACTGCTGTGTCCACTGTTGGTGTCACGTAGACGCTTCCCCAGAACTGAGGCAGTTCTTTCAGTGGGAGAAATGAACAATTAGAGAAACTTGCTTAAGAATTCGTGTCTAAATGCTAGCCATGATAACTGGTCACACTACTTTGAGAAAGAAGCGTAGTTTATTAGGAGTCTCGGGGTTCTGTGCGAGAAGCTGACCATGGCTCAAGTTTATGACGTTAATTATTTGACTCAAAATGTAGAGTCAATATGTTTTCGCTATAGCTTAACATGTGTCGGAACAGATTAAACATACTTTATGCAGTAATTTAGCAGACGGCGGTGGTCCATCGCCTGCTTCGTTGAATAAGTTAGCAATCAGGACACAGAGTAAATATAAAAAAAAGGCAAATGACAGTTGTAAGTTATTGTCTGAAGAGAGACGTATAGAAATGTTTACCTCAGTTATCTCGAAGCGCACAGCAACAAAGATAACATGGACCTTCTTTGAAACTTGAAGGCATGCAAGCCCTTTATCTTAAATTAACGCCCAGAATCTGAAGTTCTCCAGCCGGCTTGTTCTATGAAGATTAATGGCGCGAAGCATGAAAGATAACAAGCTTAGAGGGTGCTAGCAATCTCAGTGCCGTGCTGCAGCATAATTTCATCGGGCTAATGACCTCATAGCTACGAAGTATATTTTCTTGAAAACCGAATCTGGAGCAGAATCCTTAGAGGGCTGTATTAATTACACACGCATTGAAGCCTAGTTCGGATGGTGCATCACTAACTGCCATACAAGATACCCATTAAATAAATTACTCTGAGATTTTTTTTTTCATTTCTTTCTATCCTCCCATGCTTCAACGCAAAACTTTATACCTGTCTATAAAAAACAGATCGCTGGAGTGCGACATAAGATGTGCTGAAAGAGATGGTAGTGAATTTGAGGTAGGAATTTTTTCCCAAAGTATTAACCTAGTCTTAAAAAAAGAAACAGAAAAGTGCTAACATGCGTTCACATTACCGAAACAAACCCGCAGTATTTAGTGTGCTTTTTGTTTGCTAGTAGGTTGTGCACTGAGGTCATTTTTTCTCACTGTAGGCAAGAAAAATACAAAAACATTTCAGCTGATTCGACTGTTTAGTTCGATGAAACAAAGTTCTTCCATTGATTATAATGATGAAAACAAGATCCTTCTTCAGAGATGCTTTTGGAAGTTGATTGGTTAAGTTGGAAGAGATAATAGGCATCTGGATTATTGTCAATGCTTAAGACGTCCCATCTTGGAGGCGGCTTTAATCAGTGTTGACGCACTTTGTCATTGCCTGTGATTACAAAAATGGTGATGGATTAACCCCCCCCCCCCCTCTAAAAAGACTCCATCTATACTTTTCATCCACTGTAAATTTGCGTCTTGTCGCAATAAAGCCCACAGGCTATTGTTTCTCGGGTTTGTCGGAAATTCACCTTTGTAGCCAGTCTTCCGTCTGTGTCGGTCTTGATCAAGCGATGGCATTCTTCTCTGCGTTTCATATTTTTAGCTCATTTGGTAGAGCACAGGACTTTAAAATCGGAATTCGTCAGTTCGGATCGCACCGGTGGCATGTGTTTGTTTGTTTTCTACTTTGTAATCGGTTGTCTTTCAGCGATAAAATAGTTACAAAACTCATTTTTCGTCGATTAACATAGTAAATATTCATAGAAACATTGCCCCATTGGTTTCGGTGACTGCTTGCTTCCGTCATATGCAAGCCATAAAGAGATGCTGATTTCCCTTTAATTGTCTGCTAAATTTTATTACACCAGTCACACTACACAGCTCAAAGGATTGTATGAAAGCAGTCAGCACAATAGAAATTACAAGAAAATCTCGCATATATGAGCTATTAGCATGTCGCACTTCAACGTTTGGCAGCCTGCGCGTAGCAGCAGTAAACTGGCAACCAACAAATCAATGCTTGAGTTGTAGGACAGGTGATAGTTCGTCTAGTTGAGTGTACGTGAAGAGGTCGCCGCCTTCGATGTGCGGCCGCGAGACTGGGATCAAACTTCGCAGCAGCCAGAACGCCGCAGCAACTCAGACACCGCACGAGGTTTTCATTGTCTGATGCGTGCAAGTTAAATGCGCGTGCCTAGCAACGACGCTGTAATTGCACTTTCCAGCCACCGCAATCTAGAGGGCCTACTCTGCATTGTCGATTAGCCCCGTATAACGACAGGCCTGCGACCGCCCGATATGACGTGGGTCCTCGCATTGCTTGTCTCGTGGGTCACATCTTCCGTACGTGCTCCTTGCATCAAAGGTGGGACGGTTACGATGAATCTAAGCGGCGCAAATGGTGATAGCTTCCGATCATAAATGGGCGAATATTAACGGCGAATGAAATTCATAGGTAGTGAAAATCACGGTATATTTCCCACTGCTGTCCCTACTATCACGAAAGCGTCACGCTCTCTTAGCTCCGCCCCTGGGCGCTGCTATCTTCAAAGCGAGGGCCTGAAATGAGCACCTGGATTAGGCCCTCTGCATGTCGTGAGAAAGCGGCAGCTCGTAAGCGAGGCGATCCGTGATTGAAGGGATTAAAGCGAACTACTCCCGAACCACAGAGGTTCATCCTGTCCAGTGGTACTTGTGGAAACTAGTCTGTAGAAACGTGGCGAAATTCCCCAAGTTATCCATATTTCCTTCATTACAATCCTTATTTATATTGTCATTATTTCGAGCCAGCAATAACTAAGGGTACCGAAAGAATGTGTTTAAGTAGCCGACGCTCAGGACGAGTTCGAGCGTTCAAACACACGACCTCTTCAACTCAAGCAAATACAGGATCAGGAAATTCCTTCTTTCAGGCACTTAAAAGCCGTGAAAGCGCATGATTACTAATGGTGAATTCCAATGGCAGATCGGGATCAAGTTTTTCTGCTCGGTTTGGATCAGTCGTATTCCAATGGTAAAATGGGAGCGCGAGTTGTATGTTCCAATGGCAGATCGGGATCAGGCGTAAATCCCGGATCGCTCCGTGGAGCAGCGATTCTTGATCTGCCGAAATCGGCGGATTTGACCGGAACCTCGCGTGACGTTTTCTTTTCCGCCGCGTCTGCTTCCGGTCGCGACCGGCAGCAGCCGCTTCGTTCCTGTCGTCGCTACGTGGTGAGCCGGGCGAGCCGGGACAGACGGGCACTTTCCAGTCAACAGTGGACGGCAATGATCTTGCTTCGAGCCGTGCGGCACTAATTTTGCTTCATGGAAGTGACAGTTCCGACTCGGGCGCTGAAAGCTCAGAGTCCAGCAGTGAAGATTCGTCTGAAACGGACAGCGAGTGTGAAGCTACCGGCCTGTATATGCCTGCCGCCGGCGTCAGAAAAATGCGCTAATATTCTTTGTTCGCGTTCATAACAAGCCCTGGAGTAGAGGAATGTAACAAATGAATCATTTTTGAGGATCGTTGGCCAATACCGAGTTGCTGGTAGAAGTGATAACTGCGATACAAGCAAATTTCTTCCTGACGCCCAGTGCGGCTGGCCTGCTGTCTGCTAGCTCCGCTGTTGGAGGCGTCGCAGAAATCGATCATGTCTTTATTTTATTATGAGACGAGGAGCACAGTAAAACGGTGACGCGAGTAGCACCTTTACTACAGCGCTGGCCAATTCCGAAGCGCCCTCAGCTGCGGCATCGATGAAAAACAGTTAGGCTTAGCGACGACTACGGCAGCCAGGGAGAAACGTTGGACGGGGGGCAGCGCAGTTAGTCGCTCGGCGTGACCGCGGGCGGCGTCGTTGCCGAAAGCTCGACTGTCTCGCTGATTGGTTCAGCGGCTTGCGTCTCGCAGTCGCAAGGCTGGAAAATCGAGCAGCGAGCAAATTGCCTGCGCGTCGTCCGCCACTTCTTTCGTGAACGGTAGGGACAGGCTCACCGGCTCTCCGAAGACCGCGGCCGCATACTCGCGTGTTCACGGAGAGTGGACCATCCTGTATACATACGCTTTGGTTTTGGTTTTACATTACGGCCTTCGTACTACCTCCTTTTTGTTTCGCCGAGACGGCGTCTGTCTACGCGGAGATCGCGCCTCGCGCAACTCCTGTCGCACTCGAACACGAAGCTAGCAGGGCGTCCGCTCCGGCGGCGCGCCTAGTTTCCGCGGTCGCCGCTGCGGCGTTGGCGTCGCGCTCCCGAGGGATCACTGGCATTCCAATCGCAAACTGGGAGGTGGCAAATCTACGCGCTCCGACGCGCTCCGTACGCGATCCGACGGAGCGGTCTCGATCTGCCATTGGAATTCAGCATAAGGTTTTTTGATTACAGTATGGAGACCTGACATTATGCATGCCTTACAATTGCGTCGTTTAAATGAAGTCCATTTAGAGGCCAGGAGGTGTACCTTCAGCGTACGCAAAGTAAATACCGCTGAATCGCGCCACTTGTGGGTTCGCAGCTTTCTGAAACCTCGCGATGAATTCATATATTGGTGTTATACAGCCGCTGCTAGTGTTATGCTGTCGCTGCTTTAAATGATTTCTGTAAACTATTCATATCTCCTTTTTTATTTAGTTCTCTTTCTGCATGAAGTGTTAGTCTATGAAGAGAGGCGGCAGGGAATAGGTATCTTGTTAGAGAAACGCGCAGGCGCCTTTGGTAGCCTTTCTCTGGTCTCGGATGTTGGTGGCAATGTTTCTGCGCTATGATATAAGCCGACCGGTGGCCAAAATGACAGTGAGTGCGCCTACGTATGATGTGCCTTATATTGGTGAATCTCATTTCGGGGCTATTTAACAGAGACTCGTGGTTTCTCTGCTTCTGAGTCCCAGACAACTTACTGCTCCTATAATGTTTTCCAAGTGGCAACAATAAACATGCATTTTCCTTCGAAGTAGGCAAGAATTCAGCCATAATTTACTGGATCCGCAACAGATGGCACCCGCACAAGGCAGCAAGAAATTCAATAGCGTTTACACAACGTCCAATGGCAGATAACAAGGTATTTCTAGAAACACTGTACTTGCTTAAATATAATCCTTACAGGAGCTTCAACTTGGTAGGAAGCAAAATGATGTGATGATTAGAAAGGATGCAAACTATCAAACGAATGTTTTGAGGAATGGGCCTGGTGTAGCTTCATGGCTGTCAGCCCCAAGAAGATCTCTTTGCTCAACTGGAATAAATTGCCGCAAGTTATGTCATCGAAATTTTTTTTTTAATAGAAAGGCATTAGGCCGTGTATTTTCGGGGAATGTTTCTTAACAGAAAAGAAATAAATAACAAAATTTCATGCCCGCGCGTTTGCGTGCTGCTGATTTGGGTTGTATTAGAACAGTGCTCGAAAAACGGAAAGTAAAAAAAAAAAACATTATGGCACTAGTTGCTGGCTAATGCACACTGGCTTTATTTTTGTCCTTATTTCTGCCTTCCTGGCTGCTTGACAGTAACATGAAATCTGCGGGTTGTCTTTTGGCTTTAGCACATGTATTAGGGTGATCGTCCTAACTTAGAAGAGCATTATATTTGTTTTTTTCAGTCAGTTGAGAAAGATCAATGACATTTAGTAGCGATAGTTCGTGAGGCACTTCGAGATCTTCGTTTTAGTTTTTTTTTATGCTTACTAGTCAGCCTCTCATATTCAAAGGTTTCTAAAGTGAGCAACCTTGCCAAGAGCGAGGCAGACCATCAGCATTTCTGCAAACCATCGTAGTGACAAACACCGCTGATTGGAGATCGCGGTTAGATTATAGAAATAAAATATGAAGCCGGATACGAAATTGTTTCCTTTCATGCGAATTGCATAGGACTCGTCAAATATAAAAGGAAAAGTTAAGATGACGGTAAATTTGTTTTGAGTAGCCAGAGAACTAAAAAGACTGAAAAACTAGTTTATCGCAAATAGAATGGGACTACGATGAACTGATACAAAGGTTGTTTTTTTTCTACACCTAGTTGCCGAAACAGCAGGCCAAAATTTGACATTCTCTACGCTTCAGCAGCAGTCAGAATTGCTTGAGAGGCAGTATGCAATGGCAACAAAAAAATTCAGGGGGCATTTTGACTGTCTAAAGTGCGTAGAGGCGAAAGCGTTTTCCGCACCACTTTCAGTGCTTCTGTGGCACTGGTGGCGTCACATGTAATTGAGTACTAATCACTAAGTGATGACAAATCACTAATTAATGGTTAATTACTGATTAATGCCTGAATACTAATTAACTGCTAATTAAGCTTAAGCTTAAGCTTCGCCTTTGGGAGTGGAACGCGACAGCGTGTTGTAGCGCTGCCAGGGAGTCCACGGAACGCCACCACCCGTTCGGCGCGATGCCTTGCCGTTTCAACGCAACGGTTTTTGAGGAAAGGAAATGGCGCAGTAAATCTCTGTCATCTCGGTGGACACCTGAACCGCACCGTAGAAGAACGGAGGAAGTGGGAGTGAAAGAAGAAAGAAGAAAGACGAAGATGGCCCGTAATGAAGAAAATGAAAATTGTATTTGAGGAAAGAAAATTACGCAGTAACTGTCTCACATATCTCGGTGGACACCCGTCAAAATTCAGGGGGGGGGGGGGGGGGTGCACTTTTTTGACCTAAAGTGTGGTCACTGATGTGTGGTTAAGATGTTAAGCTTCGCCTCTAAGAGTGGAACGCGAGAGCGTCTTGCAACGCTGCCAGGGAGTCCATAGAACGCCATCGCCCATTCGGTTCTACGCCGCTCGTCGGTAAATTGGTTTTTGAGGAAAGGAAATGTATTTCTCTCTCATATCTCGGTGGACACCTAAACCTCGCCGAAAGGGAAGGGAGGAGGATGGTAGTGAGCGAAGACACCGTATTCACTAGACGTGCCTTTGTTCATTCCAAACCATCGAGCTGGCATGGCGGAGTGGATAGCATGCTCGTCTCGCACTCCGAAGACCGGGGTTCGATTCCCGAGCTCGACCAATTTCTTACTAGGTTTTATTTATTTATATGGCCTGCCTAGAGAAGTTAATTAGGCTAATTGGGTAATTAAGCAATTAACTAAGCTCAGTCCCACTTACTTGAAGCATCACTATATGGTCCCTTCAATTGGTTGCATGGTTACTAGCCAAAGTACAATTGGCCCCGTTTAAAATTGGCGCACTGTGACATCACGACCGTTTCGACCAACTGAAAAGCGTGACATTCTCTGTCGACAACTGCTGCTTACAACGATGAGACATTAAAGGTTTTCGCCTTAAAAGAGTGCTTTGAAACTGGCTCTCCACATGCAAGGGGCGCGCTTCAGTGGAGTGCATATGTCGATAAAATAATACGCATACACAAAGAAATATCTCAAATATCTGGCATCGTGAAGCCGGCAACATTGTTATTCAATAAAGGGCGGCAGGCCGAAGGATTTCCTTTTAAAGGCTTTGTACCTACGAATTAATTTCAATAAAAAGATCAGCTATGTGACAACAAAAAAAGAATTGCTGAAATGGGGTTAGTATGGAAGAATATATCGCGCGTGGAAACAGTTGAAGACGATTTTCTTGCATGACTTTTTGTCTTTCCGCAGGCAATAATGCAGCTTACTATGAAAATTGAAGAGCCTGCAAAAAAAGTGAAACTGCGCATTTTTATCATTTCATAGTAGGGGTGTGCGAATATCAAATTTTTCGAATACGAATCGAATACGAATACTTGGTTCCGAATATCGAATCGAATATCGAATAATCAAGGACAGATGCATTTAACCACTACAAAACATTATTTGAGCACCCAAGAACATCACAGTTAACTATCAGTGATGAAATGAACACAAAAGATGTGTGTGGCTGCACAAAAAGTATCAAAGTCTCGAACATTACTCATACAAGAGTGTAAATATCAGAGAAGATGGCTAGTACACAGCAGAAGTACAAAAGCGCGTTGCTGGGATGAACATAAAAGGTTGTCGTGAAGGAAAACCGGCTGCTCCACACGGTCAGGCAGAAGTAGCTAGTTCCCTTCTAGCTGAAGCGGCTTCTCCAGCCAAAAAAATGCCCTCTCACTTGGCACTGAACTGGCACGTATTGCGAGGTATTTCGTGCAGAGCTCTGACTATACCAGCTTCGCAGGCATAGCCACAAAAAAGCTTACCAGCGTAGTCAGCTACTGCATGGCCCAACGTTACGCATTGCTCTGAGCGCCGCTATATTGTTATGTCTCTTTTGATAGGACTTGCGGACCGAAATGAACGCCGGTGCTCGCAATAGAATATTCGGCTGGGTACGAATATTCGCGTCGGATCGAATATTCGAAACAACACGAGTACTTAGATTTCGAATCGAATACGAATACTAAAAATATCGATTCGAATTATATTCGAAAATTTCGAATATTCGCACACCCCTATTTCATAGTAATCTTTAACATTGTAGCCGTTCATTTTCCTGCAGAAAAAACAATTTTTTTTTCTGCAAGGTAGCGAATACAGAAAACATCCGGAAAAGGCATAAAAGATACGAGAGTTTACTGAAGCAGATATTTCCAGCTTCCTCGTTTCTGACATTTTCGAAAGCCGCAAGAGCGTTGTTTTATAAATTATTCAAACTCACGAATGAAGAGTCGCTATTGCATGCATTCAGTGCAGCTTATCGCAAACTCTTCTCCTTGCGGTGAAGACAGCACTGCTTGCTCCAATTCCATAGTTTTGAGCAAGCTTGAATATTTATTAACTAGTGCAACACACTGAAATCTCTTGGCGATTAATGGCTCTGAAACATTGAAAGGCCACCTGGCGCCGTCGCATGTCGACGATGGCTTCTGACATAGGCAGAGAGGAGCTTAAAGCAGGAGTGCCTGTCGTATTTGCTTCTTTTTGTTCTTAAAAATGAACTGCTTGTGAGAACAGTCACTCAATATCACATTTGACGGCAACAAAGAAAATATTGTGAACATCCCGCTATACGTAGGTTGGTCTCCGTTTTTTATGTAAACAACGACTGCCGTATTATTAAGCTTTAGATTGTTTCTTCGCGTGCAATGACAAGCTTTGATTCATGCGCGTGTGACTACCTTTCTCTCTCACTTAGTAGCAGTATGCTTTGAAGGGCGTGGACAGGCTGTCGGAGGATTCCAATGATCCCTGTGATGTCATTTTATCTTCTCTGGCGACGAAGGGAGCTTTGGGTATTTTAACGTGATACACGCTTTCTCTATATTTTAACCAACTCTATTGCTCCGCATCACGTGCGCTACCATCCAGATTACAATAGATTCCCCCTCGCCCCCTTCGTCACTGGAATTTCCCAGCCAATGAGAAGTCGTGCTTTAGAAATAAGCAACACATTTTTCAGTGATTAAAAGAAAACAAAGCTCGAACAGTTTACTACATCGAAACACCTTCCATTATTTCACACTGAAGAAACCGTTTCTTCTCTGCACGTTATAAAGAAAGTGGTGTAGCAATGGGTTGTATTAAAGACATGCCTGCATATTTAGGCGTAATGTTCATTGCACTTTATTTATAACTGCGTGGTCGTGAAGTGAAAACCAGGAGCGCATTCAAGCCCTCGCGTAGCAGCTTAGATTGCTACTCATCGGCAGCAGAAATGCTGCAGCAGAACTAGTTGCATAATGCAAAAATATTGTTGAAATGGTACACATGAAGGCTCATCGGCAGAGGCAAACCGAGCGGTGTGAAATGAGGAGGCCTAAGACTAGGCTTCAGCGTAGGTTTGGAGTACCGTCAGCCAAATGCCCTCAAACGGAAGAAAGTGCAAAAAGCTCGCAATTATTTCTCCACCCCCCCCCCCCCCCCCTTTTTTTTTGCGGTGCAGCTACATGCGCCTTGCACCTCGCGTCGTTCCCCTTTGAGAAGCATTCGCACTGCCCCACGATCAGAGCACGAAGCCTTTGTCTCTAAGGCTGCGCCTGGAGGTAGAAAAAACCCCAAGATAGATGAACCCCGGCGTCTTCCTATACCGAACCTCGATTGCTGTCCGTCCGTTCTTTATTGCTCCACCATGCCCATCGATTATTTGGCTCAGACAAAATGAGAAAAGAACGCCTGAAAAATTTCCTGTTCCACTTTTTTCCTCTCTTGCATTCAGCTTTTTTTTTTGTTGGCAATATTACGCCACTTTTGGGAGCCACAATGGGCAACGATTTTAGAAACCGCGTCAGCCTGATGACTACAAGTATCGCGTCATACTGCCTGCAGTCGAGACAATACAGACCGCATATTTTCTACCTGTTTTTTTTTAAGTATTTGCGCTTTTATTCCTTTAGTGCAACCATCTTTGTTTTCTGTTATTACGTGTTTTGACTTCTGAAACATGCTTTTGTTCTCTTGACGACGACACTGAATGTTGCATCTTTATTAAAGGATCGGCCTAAGTAAATGAATGCGTCGCCGTAGTACAACACAACTAATGGGCAGAAGTACGCCACATGAGCGGTGTGCACTGATCTGGTGGGTTTAGTTCTGCTTTTCGTGTGAAACACAGACGTGAAACACAGCGTGCCTCCAGAGTTGAGTTCAGGGTAGTAATATTGTTCTTCAGTTAGAAAGCGCTATTAAAACTAAAATGTGGGGGTAGAATTACGAAAGGAGTTCGGAACTCGACTCTAAATGAGAATGGCGGGCAGCCTCAGGAGCGTGTCCGTTTTTTTTTGCTTGATCAGAGCTAAGTCAATGCGTCGAGTTTGATTCTCCAGTCCTGAGTGACAATGCAGTTTTCGTCCTTCTCAGCACAGCCTTTCTATTGCTCTGCCCTTGCGTAAAGGACTTTCTAACATTTCGCATGGTCGAGCACAAATGACTTCGTTAGGTCGATTGTGATGAAATAAGGCGCAAAGTCATCGAGAGGATAGTAAGGTAAAAAGGAAGGTGATGCAATAGCGACAGCTTTGTCGTTGGAGCACGCGTGCTTTTCTCTACTATATGAGATCAAAAAAGACAAAAAAGGATCGCTGATGTCTTTGAGATCGCAAGAAGATTTGGCGCTGAATGCGCAGCTATAAGCCAAAAACAGGGAGGTTGTGCTTGGATAGTTTTTTAGAGGACCATTGAAATAGAAAAGAAAGGATGCTAGAGTGTCTCCCCAGGCAACCCCCCAATCTGCCGTTTTATGTGCGGCACTAACGAGACATCACCTTATACTAGCACTGCAAGTGTTGTTGTTTTTCACATATCTGCCGGTCCGAAGTCGGAGCAGACCATTGCGTGCTAGTGGGCAGGCCATGTGAGGAACTTGACACCTCCTAGACTAAGCCACCTGTCATCTCGACAAATGTTCTCTTTTGTAAGCGCCGGCCCAGATTCAAATGCCTTTGTTTCTCGCAGGTATTACTCTTTTTTGCACCTGAAATCTACTATTTCATTTTTTTTCGTTCGCGAGCTGCTCACCACAGCGGCGCTCCACTGCAGTGCTGTGGCAACGTAACGCCTTTCGAAAGCGCAGCCGGTGATTTGTTCTGGATCTCTCCCCATTTTTCAGCCGCTACCCATAGGGTTTCTTGAGCGTGTTTCTGGTCTCCTGTGCTTCTCTCTACAAACACCGCTAGGTCTGGTGGGTGATCTCTGTTTTTTTTTAGCAGCAATCATGCAAGGGACGTTTCATCTCCTGACTCTTTGCACTCTCCCACAAAGAAGCTACGACAAATGTAAATAATTTACTGAGAAATAAAACAGATGTTCTGCTAAGGCGTTTTTCTTGGCTTGAAAATATAAAATCCGTCAATAATACCTAGCCCCGACCTGTTTTTTGCACGGCTCACAATGGTACTTACGTTAAATAAAGATTGACAAAGAAAGCTGTTTCACCCGTAACTGTTTGAACGGTGCTTAAAGTGGCGTCCGACAATTAATAGCGCCGGTAGCCTTTGTTTGTCCAGTGTATCAATGGTGGGTCTTCCAGTCCACTGAATGTAAATAACCGCCTTATACCGTAGTGCTGTGAACGGCATCTGACGTGCAGTCGATGACCGGAACCGCGTGTTCCTTTGAACAAGGCTTCCTCGTCCGGTTCAATACTGAACATACATATGCCAGTTTACTGAGAGGAGGGAAAGAAGCCAACGATCATACACGTATGCGTTGTCTACCTCGATGTGTAAAATTTTATTCAGAAGCATGCAGTATGGCTTCAGCCAGCTCACGTATTACCATTGGACTAAACGCATTATTTTGCCTCGTTTAAGTTTCTATGCAGAAATTCCTGCCTTACTCATGATGATATTTCTCGGGTTAGTCAGGGGTATCACAACACTTAATGTGGTATGCGAAACCGTTTTTTTATTTGGTGTTTTCAGTTTTTTACAGCAGCTGCCTTACCAAGATCGAAAACGACCTGATCTTAGCCAAAATCGAATAAAAAATAAAGTTGTCAACACTGAGGACACCCATAAAGATGGCGTCTCACTGTCGAGAGTGTTGCCGCTGTGCTGAAAAAGAGATGGCTTACATCCCAACCTAATTATGACATAGGACCAGCATGTGTTTTGCTCAAAGTTTATTCTATGTTTGTAGTTTTTCTTGAGGAACTTACAAACCAAGTTTGCGATTTTTCCGTCTTCATCAAAGCCTAAGACCTCCTAGAGGTCGGGACATATATTGTACTATCTTTTTTGATGATTTTACAGCTGAGCCCGCGCCATTGCTGCTGATGTGATGTTTTCGGAGAGTGTGCTCTACCGCCATTGCGGTCAGCCGAAAAGAAATGAATGAATGCACAGCATTCGCAGCATTAGTGGCGCACGATAAAGTCGTGTCCTAAACCGACACATCAGGAGATATGCTCGAAACCTTGAGTGATGTCTCACCTTATCTGACGACTGTTGGACGTTTAGGAACATCCTTTGGGCAAAGTACTCCCCTTCGCTCCACAGTGCAATGCGGACGATTCGACTTGAATGATTGAGTGGGGATACCCACACTTACCGGATTACGGGACAGCTGAATTGCATTATGCTTTTTTTTTTTATACTTGGTGCTCCAGTGCGTCCTGCGTTGAGGTGGTACGCGAAGAAGCAAAATCAAGCTATTTTTGCGGCCTTAAATATAAAACAAAAAGTCAAAATGAAAAGGACTGGCTTTGACAAGGTAATAAAAAAACAATAGAAAATAACCCTGGAATGTTTACATGTAGAGGTGAGATTTTTTCATACTGGGAGAATTTTGTTCATAGCCACCGTATGCTCCAGATGGCGATAGATAAATGTACGCCGTAGTGAGCATTGTGCTTCGGTCACCATGCGGTTTATATAGCGTTGCGGTATGTTACAATCTACGAGACCTTAGCTTCGCGTTTGTTTTAAATATTTATTCACCTATTCTTTTACTTGTTCTGCACGTATCAGCTGGCGAGGCTACGCCGAGCTCAGTTCGGGAATGCAGAGAGCAGGTGACTATCTCTGTGGATTCAAACTGTGACGACACTTAAGTCTACGAACAGGCCCAACAAGACGCGTAAGAAATCCTCTATGGTTACTGTTTATGTTGGTTTTCAGTGTTCCAAAAGACCAATTTGAGTGAGAAATCAGCGATCTGCATTTAAGAAAACAATTACCTAGCGTCATCTTGCGCCGCTACCATGTATAAGAAAGGCGGGAATTTTATTACATTTTTCCTACTTTTATCCGCCTGGAGACTTCAGACCATCTTTAGAGAAGTTGTAACTTCAAAAGCAGCGCATGAAATATGCAGCTGTGAGTGGCAAACCTCTTGTCGTCACCCAGCGTCTTTTGTTATTGTTGAATGTGGGGATATGAGTGGCGGGGTTATCCAAGCAGTCTTAGTTACGCGACCACATTGGTACATTAGGTGGCCGGAGTAACCCCGCCTCCTCGAGGGAGCAGGCGCGCCCATTTTCGTTTACGTCCCCGCCGTATACCACCCACCGACAACGTGACATCCTTATATGTGTAACTCAAGCGATAAAATTGAAGACACCTAAGGAACGATACCCCAACGTGAAAAGCGTTGCAACAGATGGAGAGACGTGACAGGGCTCATGGAGAGAGACTACGGTGCAAGGGCAGCCATGTAAGTAATGCCGCTCGTCACCTGGGAGGTTTGTGGGCGAAAAATGGCGCAGATAACCTCCTCTCTTTTAGTGCTTCGGTGACTGTTTCCCGCAAAATAATGATTAGATATTGAGGCCGTGTCAGATTAAGAGTTGTGATGTCTTCACCTGCTTGTGATTTATGGAGAACTTTAGATACAGCCGTGATAAAGACGCTCACGAATCTGCGTGGCACGCTGAAGGGTAGAGTTGACTGAGCAGGAGCGTCTAAATAATGGCTGAAAGAACTCGTGCAGGGAGTTCGATCCCGGCCGCGGCGGCTAGAATTTCTTTGGAGGAGAAATTCTAGAGGCCCGTGTGCTCTGTGATGCAAGCGTACGTCAAAGAACCCCTGGTGGTCGAAATTTCCGGAGCACTTCACTACGGCGTCTCTCATAGCCTCAGTCGCTTTGGGACGTTAAACCCCATAAACCAACCAACCAACGAACTCGTGCAGAGACTTTCATTTTCTGTTGAACAGAAATAGGTATGGCGAAAGTGGCAGTTTACGAAAATTAGTGTCAGGAAAGACAATTCACTTTGTCTACAAATCATAACATCGAATGAAAGGTCTGTGACAGGCATTATCACCTTCAGAGCGAAGCTTTTGCCATGTGGAATTGGAGCAACAGGAACCGACTCTGTGGTGTTAGCGCTTCCCAAGTGTGAATCTGGAAGAAAGAACAAAAGTCAACTAAATGTAACGTAAGCACACGCCTGATCGCAAACGTCGCGTCTGCTGTCGTTCTAGCTGTTGCCGATAAGCCACATTTGTTTAACTTCAGAATGTGGCTTCTGAAGCAGCCATGTCGTTTTTATTGTTGAATTCGCCCGTTAACGTTCTCCACCGCTATGTTGTGCAGGGGCCGAAGAAAAGTAAATAAGAAATTATTACGTAAATAAAAGTCACAATG
Source organism: Amblyomma mixtum (assembly GCF_055824585.1). Classification (NCBI taxonomy): domain Eukaryota; kingdom Metazoa; phylum Arthropoda; class Arachnida; order Ixodida; family Ixodidae; genus Amblyomma; species Amblyomma mixtum. Next base: position 141,880,194 of record NC_143017.1, read on the forward strand.
CATTCCTTCTTCAGCACCATATATATATATATGCATCAGATACTATTATCATGCGCTTCGCTATTTTCCACAGCAACTTGTTTCTTTTCGTGTGTGAAAACTTTCTTTGAAACAGCTACATATCGGTTCGACGGCTGTGCAAACGCCTGCTTTGAGGAGGGAATGATTTTATCTTTGTTAACGCAGTCGACCTGATCAACCACATTTTAAAAAATTTTGGAACTTTAGTATTGCTAAGCACAAAATATTGTGCGAAGGCACAGTATTTTGCAGATGCACACCACCGCCAGGTACCTGTCAGCCCAAATGGGATGTGCACTGGCCCAGGGAGCCAGTTATGGGCGTCTTCAACTTTTTCATCGTCAATGCCAAATTACCCACTGTATACGCCCGCGGCCTGTGCTCGAGTGCCACGTTTCTGCAGCAATGCTCTCAACGCCAACGCTTATTACTCTAGTGCCATGGTTCACGCACGACGTTTTCCACGCTAGTGCATGCAGCTCACATCTCTCGGTCCCTACCGCTACGTAGCTCAAAGCGCGAACATTTGTTTGATAGTAGCATTAGTTGATGAACAAGACGATGTGTAATGCTGAGAGCGATAGTGCGTTGTAGTTTAAAACTAGGTGTTTTCGGCTAAGGCGCTAGCTTAGTGATGTTGCGCAGTGGCCAGCGAAGGTGATTGTTCGCGCCACCGCGTGTTCTAATCTCAGTCACGGATATTTATTTGATTAACTTTTATATATTTATTTCACTTGGCACAAACATCGCAAGATCTTGCTCGAGGTTTACTCATCAGAAGAGTGCTTTCGCACTAAAAGTCGATTCTGGCCTAGCAGTGAGACTTGCAGAGGAGTTTGTGGATGCTGCTGCTCGAATCATCCCTTCTGACGGCGGGCTGTCAACGTATCCCCCATGTGAGTGCAATTCGCGACTTTAGCAGTTTTGATAGTCAGACGTGACATAGCTAAATTGCCATCAGTACTGCAGAATGACCAGATCCACGGATAGCTCTTTGAATATTTTACGTCATTTTTTTCCCAACACCACTTCAACGCAAAAGGTTTACTACTAAGGCTGTAAGCCGGATGGGCTCGCGAAGCTGTATAAATGGGGCGTTGTAGAAGTTGACAAGATAAGCAAATTGCCACGCTGCCTGCTTGAGAATCAAAGAGGTGTCAGCTAAAAAGGCAGGGCAAAGAAGGCTGTTGCTTTCGGTCGATAGGTTTGAGCAGGCAGACAACGAACCGCACCATGAGACGCTCTAGCTGCCCCTCTGAAGTGTCGCTGGTGACTTTTAGAGTGCACTTAGGGGCATTGTGAACCGGCATGGTTCAGAATGTTAGGCGCTATGAGCCCTGTTATGGCGACGCCTTATATTACGGATCGGCCACGCTCTCACTTTATATCTCACTCCCGCTACCTCTACTCTGGGGTCTCGGCAGGGCAATATTTTTGAACACGGTGCAAAGCAGCGCCGAACTGGTATCAATTAAAAGTGCTCCGGGTTTGACCGTGGACGAAACAGAAGCTTTCGTTTTGTAAAGGTAAACAGTGCAAATTTGTGGTATTTAGCTTGACATGTTTTGTACCTTATGACGTCATTCTTTGTCATATCTCACTTAAATCTCCGAAATTCATGGCCGAGATTTTTAATTCCCGCTTCGCAGTGATCATTGAGCTTTCTATACAAGTTTTCGGCTTCTGCGCTGCCGCAGGCGCCTCGGTCTGAAATGCTCACCTAGCAACGAATTCCGATTAGCTTTAAACACGTGCACTAGAACAGTTTTCTGTACATCGATCTTGGTGTGGTAATTGAAAATAAACTCTTTTTGTATATGCTACGTTTGAGTAAAATGGGTACCAAATTAGATTTTTTTTTTGCAAATAGCTCAGCATGCGTTTGGCTTTATTAGAGATATGTATTTAACAGCTACAGTCATGAACAAAAGTCACTAGGACATATTTGCCTCAAACGAAGCCGATAGATTTATTATTAATTACCGGATCGAGGCCACACTTGTGCAGGTGAAAACCAAACTCACGTTCTTTAATCTGCATCAGTGAAAGGATGAGATTACTGACAATCATGTCACCTATGGGCCTAAATATCTTTCCGAATCTTCTAGAGACTTTTTCTCCTCGACAGTACCTACTAGGCAAGTTTATTGACGATATCAAGGCCAAGGCACTTGTGCAAGCCAGGTGATTATAGCGCAGTACCGTTAAGAATTTAGATTATTTCTTCAGTGATACTCGAGGGGATGGTCCCGCGCATGTATTTGCCTTTATTTGCAAATAAGCTTAATGAGCACATTGCTGCACTAGAGAAACGCGTTATTAAGGCTATAAAGACTGCTAGAATTAGTGGGGTCAGTGATTTTACTGTAGAGGACGCCGTCGTCTGCAAGTAACTTAGTGGTTGATGAGATAGTTCAGCTAGTGAGGTCGCTGATGTAGTTTAAGAAGAGCAGGGTTCCTAATATTGATCCTTAGATTTATTGGAAGCAGGCGAAAAAAAGTCTTTTGCAGTTATCACTGAGGAGAAATGTTTCAAAAGAAACCTTTAAAAAAAGGTAAACCTTTTGCTCGATGGCAAGTTACTTCACAACATTCGGTATCAAAAGCGTTCTGAAAATCAAGTCAAATGCAATCGGTGTCGAATCCGGAGACCGTGTCAGTTTGGTTTCGCATGAAAATAGCCTTCTTTTCCATTTGAAATGGAGTGAAAAAGGAAATATGTTATAAGAAAGTAAATTAGATGGGAGTAAATGATACGCTGTAGGATACTGCAACGCATAGAGGCCAACGATCTGATTACTAGAAATCCCTACTAGTTGATGACAACGTCCGGTTGTTACCCACGGGACTGCGCTTCCTCCAGAGGGTGCTTACAGAAGGTGATGACTTCACAAACACAGATGACAACCTTTTCGCCGAAGGATGGCTACACAACTAACGCACTAAAAGCTTGAAAACAAATTGGGGCATTAGCTTCGTCGTCATCAGCCTGAGTACGCCCATTGCAGGGCAAAGGCCTCTCCCATGTCTCTTCAAATAACCCTGTCCTTCGCCAGTTGCAGCAACTGTATCCCCACAAACTTCTTAATCTGATCCGCCCACCTAACTTTCTGCCACCCCTGCTACGCTTGCCTTCTCTTGGTATGCACTCCGTCACCCTTCAGGACCAGCGGTTATCTTGCCTTCGCATTACATGCCCAGCCCAAACCCACTTCTTTCTGTTGATTTCGACTAGGATGTCATTAACCCGCGTTTGTTCCCTCAACCACTCCGCCCGCTTCCGATCTCTTAAGGTTACACCTATCATTTCTCTTTCCATAGTTCGCTGCGTTGTCCTTAACTTACGCTGAACCCTCTTTGTTAGCCTCCACGTTTCTGCCCTATCATAGGTGAGTACCGGTAAGATACAGCTGTTGTGTACTTTTCTCTTGAAGTATATTGGTAATCTTCCATTCATGATCTTAAAGAACCTGTCATATGCGCTCCACCCCATTCTTATTCTTCTAGTTATTTACCTCTCATGATCCAGATCAGCTTTCACTTAACTATCTTGAGAGAGATGCCGTAAGAGCCTGTGATTGTGATGATTTTAGGTCGTGAACTAGCTCGGCAGTCTCAACCCAGTAAAAAAAGTACTGAACCATAGCCTCACTTGCGGTTCAGTATGTTTTAGGACTTTATGAAACGAAGTATTCGAGTAACCTCGTCTTTGTTGTCACTGCATCAAAAAATGTTGCTTTCTCGAGGCCTCAAGAAGTCAGAGCGTGTCGATGTTTTATGCTAAATTGACTCATATAGCGAATAACTTTAAATACATGGAGATAATAACGTTTTGTAGTTTTATTAGCTGCGATGAAAAGTTTTTTGGATATCTACGCAGATTTACAATCGCCCTGGAAGCTCCAGCCCATGTTCGTGTAGCCGCCGCGGTGGCTCAGTGGCTATGGTGCTCGGCTGCTGACCCAAAAGACGCGGGTTCGATCCCGGCCGCGGCGGCTAGAATTTCTTTGGAGGAGAAATTCTAGAGGCCCGTGTACTGTGCGATGTCAGTGCACGTTAAAGAACCCCAGGTGCTCGAAATTTCCGGAGCCCTTCACTACGGCGTCTCTCATAGCCTTAGTCGCTTTGGGACGTTAAACCCCACAAAACCAAACCAAACCAAACCATGTTCGTGTATCCGGCCGCTATCAAGCCTTCATTACGAACCAGTTCAGATTCAATTGGATGTTATGAGTTATCACTTTATGAGTCATGTGCACTATAAAGAAGCTATTGCGCGAATGATCACTTTAAGAAATTGAAAATAATAATATAATATCTTTATTAATTACGACACTGATGGCCGTAATGTAAGAATCTATTTCGTTCGACTTGTGTGCTTTGTGGAGGATAGGGGGGCCGTTTTCCGATCCCCACTGCCGCTCCACGTATGCAGCATCTTCACTCGCTAACCGCGGAAGAGTTCGTGCTCGAGAGAACAA